>NC_056629.2:182355471-182688805 GCF_002870075.4 Lactuca sativa
AAGATTCATGTAGAATGCCGTTAAAAGACATAAAATCCTGGAACAGTGTAGAAAAGTACTCAAGAGCATTATGACTTTTAAGAGCACAAAAAAATATGAAATCCTGAAACAGTGAAGAAAAGTACTCGAGAGCATTATGACTTCTAAGAGCACGAATAGTTGTACCAAATTGAGTTTTCTTTTTCATCAAAAATCTTTGAATATCAAAAATAATTCAGGACTATGATTCATCAAAAATAACCACATTGAACGTGAATAATCGTCAACAAATGTAACAAAGTATTAAAAACCCAATGTTGACAAAACTCTACTAGGACCCCATATATTAGTGTGTGCAAGGGAAAACGGACACTTGACACGATTATTGGCATGTTTAGGAAAGACACCATGAGTGTGTTTTCCCAATTGACATGACTCACACTGTAAGGACTCCAATGATGACAAATTTGGCATAATCTTCTTTTAACATAGACAATGAAGGATGACCATATAAGTGATGTAGATAAAATTGTGACATTGTACTAGTTATAATGGAAGGACAAGATCAACGCATATAGTAGTGACGTTGTGACTCATGCCCTTCGCTAATCATCAGTCCCGTGCTACGGTCCAGTAGAAAAATAGAGTTAGGAGTAAAGGTTACTGGGCATGACTTAGTTTTAGTGATTCGAGTGACTGATAGTAAATTGAAAGGGCTTTTAAGAACATAGGTAACATCCCAAAGTTTTCAAGAAATTTAAACCTTTCAAAAAAGACCCATTTATTAACAAAAGTGTTTATAAATTATTAATTTCAAAAGATTAATTAAAATCAGAGTCTTCAAGGATGAAATCGGTTGTAAACCAAAGATGTGTTCGGTTACGCCTTCGCCCTGAAACCGTAAACCAAAACTATAAGCACGAAGCTTAGTGAGGTCCCAAAAAATACCAGCGCACAAACAACATACTATGGGTCCAATCAACCATCAGGTTGGAATACCCCAGGCCTCTCAACCATCGGGTTGGAATGCCAACATGCTATGGGTCCAATCAGCTATCATGTTGAAATACCCAGGCCCCTCATCCATCGGGTTGGAATGCCAACATACTATACCAACCACTAACAACATACTATGGGTCCAATCAACCATCAGGTTGGAATACCCCAGGCCTCTCAACCATCGGGCTGGAATGCCAACATACTATGGGTCCAATCAGCTATCATGTTGGAATGCCCAGGCTCCTCATCCATCGGGTTGGAATGCCAACATACTATGGGTCCAATCAACCATCGGGTTGGACTACCCTGGGCCCTCAACCATCGGGTTGGAATGCCAACATACTATGGGTCCAATCAACCATTGGGTTGGAATACCTAGGCCCTCAACCATCGGGTTGGAATGCCAACTCACTATGGGTCCAATCATCCTCAGGATGGAATACCCTCGGCACTCAACCATCGGTTTGGAATGCCCCGACCTACTCGCTTACGTACAAACCAGTGAGCCTCAACCACCGACCAAACATGCACATATATAACAAACAATCATATAGCAGTCTATAGCCAGTCAAACAGATCTACAGATCATTAAGCAAAGCATCATCCTATATACCAAGATATCGATCTAACATATCATAACAGCATAACAAGATCCTATCTACCAACATACTGATCTAACACATCATAACATCACAACAACATGCATAACATGATATCAATCCAATGGTCTGACATTGGTCCCTTCAACCTGGAAGTACAACGAGGACAAATCACCTCTCAAACTAATCCATAGCCGATGAGGTCCCGACTCCAAATCTCAACTCCAAATGATACAAAGGTCCAGAGGAGTGCGGAACTGAAAGATCAGGGCTTGCTTGCTAGATCCTTGCTTCCTTCTTCCAACTGCATTCTTCTTTGGTTTGAAAAACACCATACTAGCTCACAAATGAGAGAGAAACGTGATTAAGGTCCTCTTAGGGTTTTAGGGGCTGATGGGGTTGATGGTGAACTAACACTAGCCTCCACGTTCCTTTAAATAGGGGGAAAACCCCATAAAATTAGGGTTTCATTCCTAGATGTCAACACGCCGAGTTCCAAGAGGAACACGCCGTGTTGCCTAAATGAAATGCGCGCCTTTTCCTTATCTGGTTGTTACAACTCTCCACCACTTAAATTAGATTTCGTCCTCAAAATCATTCCTTACTATCTCCTTTACCGAACTAACGATCCTGGTAGGATTCCCCGAATCCCAAAATGACTGAGGAAGTCACCTCGCTCGGATGACCATCCTCCCTTACTGATGTCGAACCCAAAATAGAAGATATCACAAGCCCTGACAAGAATAAACCTCTACTTTTCCTTAGGCCAGCAAGCATCCAACCGTTATACGTGAAATTGAAAACCAGGAACAATGTTGGACTCCCAGACACACAGTACGAATCAAAAATGCTCTCGCAAGGACTCAACTTCATAGCCCAAATCAAACAACCTATCTGGCCTTCCATTAATTGAACCCAACCTTAGCAGAATTTTCCAAACCCGAAAATGAACAGGTCTTTAATCCCTTGCGAAAACCACTTCTACCAAACAAAAACGTGAAATTTAGAGTCTCAAATTTCATCTGACTCCCTGACAGACTGCCCATAATGAACAATTGCTAATACTATTTCACTTATCCCCCAAACTAAGCACTCAAATTTTGATAACCCGAGGTTCCCCCTAGAAAACAGAATCACAGTTTATACGTGGCTGCCGACAACTCTTCACTTGACACAAGGGATTAGGTATTCCTTCGAGAGAAAGCTCATTTTGATGACAAAATTTCTAGGGATATAATGAACAATGGGAGTCAAACTGGGAGATGAACCTTCTAATGCCAACCATACAATGTTTTCTTTAACTCTCGAGCCAACGCACACACAACAACCAGCTCACAAGTACAAACACTCATGCCTGACCCAATCAGCCTCAATCTGCAATAACAGGCATGCCTATGATGGGCCTAGTCATCCTCGGGATGGAATACCCTCATATCATAAGCATGTTTGGTCCAATCAACCATCGGGTTGGAATACCAAACATGTCGGGTCCAATCAATCATAGAATCCAGTCATCCTTAGGATAGAATACCCTAGATTGGAATGCCGAAAATACACATAACTCTGGTCTAAACTCATGAATCGATATCCAAGGACCTACCCTCGCATTTCCTAAAAGGTTCTGCTCCATGACAACCTGCCACTAAACTTGGATACAAATCGTTTACTCAACCACCCCTGAGACTACCGGTCTCACGCCTGATCCAACAGCTAGGTCCCCAAGAACCCAAAATAGTAGGACATACTAACCCAATAATCGTTCTATTACGCTATTCATAACGACATTACATCTGTACCTGGGACTCACGATCCTCCCCCGCCGCGGCCAAAAGGCTCTGAACCTCTTTCCAAAGAACTAGCTGCTATCATTGCAGAGCCAACACAATCATGGTCGCGCACAACCGAGAACCGGATAATGGTTGCACCCTTGATCCAATTCGAAGGCCACCACCCAAATGAACCATGCACATAATTCGAACGAAGACCCAGGGGTATATTTCCCAGCCCGTGTACACACAATGAATTAACATAATGCACATCTTTAGGGAACCTATATTCTCATTCAAAAGAGCAGAGATACTAGAGTTAAATCGAAACAACACCTCAACCAATAACAAAACACATCCTCGTGACCAGGTGAAACAAGATCCCTATTAAAAGACAACCATCACTACTCAACTCAAAACCGGGAATTCAATAACTTATCTAAAAAGAACCCAATCATATAAATCATGAATCTAACATTACTCCAAAGTCCGTAAGATGCACCAAAATACTTTAATTAACTCGTGACTCCATTACATGTCACTCCAACCGTTGCTCCTACGAGCAAAGATGAGAATTCCAGGAATCCCACATTTACCTCCAATACTTAACAATTCAGATGTACCCCCCATCAAGAAATGCACCCGATACATTAACAAAGAACTTTGATTTGAGACTTCACAACCGGTTCCGAACGTTGATAATCAACCCCTCATAACAACTTGCGAGCAAACGGGATTATAATGCAAACATTCCGAGAGACTTTCTTATTCACGTCCGGCACTCAATTGTTGGATAAGGTGTCTAAGTCTATAACTATATTTGGTATGAACTTGACCCGACCCGTCATGGTCTATTTGGGTTGCACTTCACCTAACAATTTGTATGTATATACTTTTGAGAATAAGATGTTGATGATCAATTAATATATTATATGTTATAATATATTAATATGAAATCATATAATTTAATTAGTGTTGATCAAGAATGGATTTTAGAATTAAATTAGTGATCAAAAGAGGCTAATTAAATATGGACTCTTAAATATATATGGATTGGGCTAAGATTTATTTAGGATGGGCTAAGAGTATATGGAAGTCCATGGATAGACCATGGAGCTTTTAACCCATTGATCCTAGGTAAATGAAGAGTCATAGGTATTTCGCGAACCGAATTGAACCGAACGCTCGATCTATTTCGGCTCTGGAATTCTTAGGAACCAAAATGAACCGAACGCTCGGTCTATTTCGGTATCTGATCCACCACTCCTTTCTGCCAAACTCTTGATGAGAAGAGTAAGCAAACCATTCGATTGAGACAGAAAACAAGACTTCTTAACCTTGGTAAATGTAGTCAGCCCATCCGTATACCCCGTCTCATAAAGCATCGAGAACAACTGAGTAGTCGTGATAAAGTCTAGCGCGATGACAGAGGAATCAACAGCAAGATGCATCAACGAACAAAATCTCCCATTTGAAACAGATGCCTGTTTTATTATGTATTTAAAATTAAATGAATTATTTGTTCTTGTCATATGTGGCCGTAGAGTAGACCTGCGATAAGAGCGACATCGGAACGGCATCAACATGCGTTAGGGCTAGAACTAGCGGTGAATACTTCAAACATTCAACTACGTGAAGCATATATGAATCATACAGAAACAGATTAAGTTCGATAATCATATTTTTATTTGGATTGATCGAAAGCAATGTAGACGAAGCAGTCTGACCGTGAACGGATGAAGAAGTCGCTATTGTTGATCGAAGAAGGAAGATGAACAGTTGAAACTTGCTTTGTAATTTTGAGAGAATTGGTTGCTGGTGAAAGAAAAATAAAAGTAGAACCCCTTTATATTCCGTTGCCAGAAGAGAGAAAAATCATGACGATAATGATGTGATCACTAAAACGTTGCCTGAAAAAGTGCGATGTGACAGGTTGGATACTCCCAGGTAAATGTCAGAAGCATGCTGTTGTATGGCTTTGATACCAATTGTTAGAACAATGTTCTTTTAGGATCGTTAGATTCTATGCAAGCAAACAATTATGAACGTAAATAAGAACATGTCCAAAGGATGCTTCAGTGGTTGGCTCTGATACCAATTGTTAGAACAATGTTCTTTTAGGATCGTTAGATTCTGTGCAAGCAAACAATTATGAATGTAAATAAGAACACGAGTATTGCTTTCAATGTGTCGTATGATTAAGACTTCAACACCTCAGAAGAGCTCGATTAAGAACTTTGACTGCAGAGGTGTTTAGGGTTACAAAACAACGAATGTAATAATCAACTTCATATTATGCATACATGCATGCATATTTATACTATAGCCCTACTAGATAGTCACGGATGGACAAGGCCAATCCGGTTGCAAAACGTAAGGCCCATGATGCAACACAAATGGACTCAAAAATCTCCCCCTTTGCGTCTTTGGAGCCGAAACCTCAATTCTTTTGAGCAACAGAATTCTTCTTCACAGTCTTGAACACCTTCGGTATGATGGCCAAAAGATGATAGCGAAATGTGATGTAACACCGAAGCATGTCTATAAAATTCTTCTTGTCAACCTCTGAGTTCTGCTTGCATCGATGAATTATGTTGATGATGTGCTCTAAGCAGTCAGTAGAAAGCAAGTGTTAATCCACAAGAGCGAATAAAAATCTGCGAGCTTCGCCTTTGGTAAACATCACAGTCAGATGTGTTGAATCTATTTGGCCCATCTTCATCTTGTTTACATCTCCTGGTTTTGGTGTAGGCTTCACAGTTGGCTTCTTGTTCATAACCTTTGCAATCTCCTAATCCATGGTAGCAACTTCATGGATGTAGGATGCCAACTTTCTCTTCAAGTGTTCTAGAATGGGCTCATATTCCTTCGGATTAGTGAGCATAATGTTGTATAGCAAAATCTAGTCATGGGGATTCAAATTAGGTAGGTCTGCTAGAGAGATAGTCGACACCGAGTTTGTAGAATCTCGAGTGATTTTAAAATTGACATTGATAAATCTCCCAGCAGGTGAGGGTTTGAGCACCTTAACAGTCACAATTTTCTGGGCACTCCATGTTAGGTACTGAGGTTGTCCATACTTCAGATAGAAGTGAATCAGTTCTCGGTCAACCTTCGGGTGAGGAAAAGGAACCTCAGTAGTCGAGTCAAAGCAATGAAACGTGAATGCTTTTCTTGTTATCGGCATAACGTACTGCGAGTCCTTCGAGTTGTCACAGTCAAATGAAGCAACAGGTTCCAACCAATAAACACTTGGAAACTATATAGATTGATTGATAAGTGCCTCTTTTGTCCATAAGGGAAACAAGGCCTTCTTGCAGTTCAAGGCTTCTTCTTCTTCCTTGTTTCTCCTTTCCATCTCTTCAGCCTCCTTTGCTACTATTAGAGTTTCAACCAACTCTCGGTCTCTCTTCTTTCTATTGAGAGCCTCAGCAATGGTTTCTTCAACATCACTATCACTGTCATCAGTGATCTCCTTTCGCTTAGCTTGAGAGCCAGAACCTGAAGCTACATTATGCTTTAGTTCGGTTGTGACTTAGACTTTCGGTTGGGTAGTTTCTGTTTTCACAAACACCTTCTGTTGAACACTTTCTCCCCCTTGTTTTGGAGTTGTGAATGGCTCCGAAACACCCTTTATTTCGTGTAACATGGCAAGGGCAGGAAGAAGTTTTGTAGTGAGATGACTTCTGATTGTCAAAGTAAGAATAGGATCATGAGCACCAAGAAGATTGGTCAACATGTCCTTCACATCACTAGCACAGCTACAAAAAACAGCCCTTTCGGTCTTCAACAAAGAAATCACTTTTTCTACTTGGGCTAGCTGGACTTTCTGTACTTCAATCGTGGAGGATTGTCGGGCCAGTTCTTCCTTCAGAGGACTTTCTGTTGCTAGATTAGCGTGAAGAAATTCACGTCTAGAAGTCACTGAACTGATAAGTGAAGAATTCTCGGCTTCAATAAAGGATCACACAGCCTCAAACTTTGATTGCTCTTCTTGAAGAGACTTGGAGAAAGAATCCACAGAGGCCTGTACCTTGGCTGCATTTGTGTCGGCATGCCCCTTTAACGACTCAAGGAAAATCTGAGTGGTACGAACAATGTCAGTAACATCATTGGTGGCCTTTTTGCAAGAGGAGGTAGATGCATCAATGTAACAGCCCGGAATTCCAGTTATCGTTATATTTATGATTCTTGGGTGTTTTAAGAGGGGACTCGGCGAGTTGGAGCTCAGACTCGCCGAGTAGGATCGCGGATCTGGCCGCGGGTTCGCGACTGGACTCGACGAGTCCGGATATGGACTCGGCGAGTCTGTGCTGTTTAGCGAAAACCCTAACCGTTCAGGTTTGGGACGTATATGAGGGACTTTATGGCCGTCATTGTTCACCCTAGTCCTCTGAGAGAAACCCTAATTCGTTTGTGGGCATCTGGAGCAAGGTAGAAGACCATTGTTGGTTTTGGAAGTGTTGTTTTGCAAGGAAGAGGAGGCTTGGCTAAGGGAACAACAAGGGAAGCCACGTTCTGAGAATTGGGGACACAGAGAGCACGTTATTCAGGAATATTTCGAATTGGATCCTCCTATGATTGATGTGTATATGGATTTAGGGTTTATTGAACCCTTTTGTGGCTAGATTGAGTGTTACCTTAGTCCCCCAAACGATTGGAACCCTGTATTGGGATCTTTGGAAGTCCAGAAGGTCCCATGCCTGAGCATTTCGTGAATCAATGGAGGTTTTGGATTGGAATCCTTATGCCTTAGGTCAAAATGTAAATTATGAGTCATGGGGTGTATTATGAGCACCGAAATGAGGACCTTACGTGATGAATCAGTCTACGAAGGCCATACCTATGAATGGTCGGAGCGGTTCTGACCTTAGAAAGCAGTTTGAGCGGTTGCATGACATGGACTCGCCGAGTCCGATGAACAGACTTGGCGAGTAGCTTGAAGATTAACTGGGACTCGTCGAGTTGTTCTTCAGACTCGGCGAGTTGAGTCGGGGTGGCCCCGCGATTCTTCCAGGAGGAACTCGTCGAGTCAGGGGAGATAATCGACGAGTAGAAAGGGAATCTTAGAGAATTGGTGAGGACGTCTAGACTCGCTGAGTCGCCCTAGCACTCGCCGAGTCCGGTCAAAGTTGACCGTTGACCGTTGACCGTTGACCAGAGTGGACCTGTGTTGAATTCTTAGGGATAGTCAACATTAGAGATATAAAGTGTTAACTAGGGACATTATGATGTTATAGGAGGATTAGAGCTCGGAGAATCGGGCACGAGGGATTCCCAGGTTGTGAGATATCGAGACACGCGAGGTGAGTCTTCTCACTATACTTTACCTTGAGTAGGTAATCAGAGTTATGTGACAGAGTATGTGTATGTTATGCGTATGCTATGTGTTGTACTGTATGATGTCTATGTGATTTATGCTGTGCATGTTTATAGAGTTGGAACCGGAAGGTTCCCAGAGTTAGAACCTGAGGGTTCGCAGAGTTTGGGTGCACGGACCCACAGAGTTGTAGCCTTGAGTGGCTAATATGTGTTATATGGTATATTGGGGAACTCACTAAGCTTTATGCTTACAGTGTTGATGTTAATTGTTTCAGGTACTAGTGGGGATCGCGGGAAGGCGCCGGCCTGATTAGTGCACACACGCGGGATTTTTATATTATGTGATCTTGGGGATTTTATATATGCGATGAAATGGATTACAAACAATGATGTTTTATGAATATTAAATGAAGTTGTCTTTATTAAATGTAAAAAAATTATTTTTAAATTCTTGGTGTTACAATTTGGTATCAGAGCCTTGGTTTGAGGGATTCGAGTACACCTTCGGGTGTATTTGGACTCAAACTGAGGATTGAGATGTAAATTTCAAAAGATTAAAAGATTTTTAAAAGACGCGGAGCAAGAGATGTGTGTACGATCAGCCTGCGCCCGAACGGTGATTTCCCAAAATACCCTTACATTATGTGATGTTAATATTGATATGATGTAACTGCATGCTAGAGTAGGCTAGGCATTGTTATTAGAACTAGATTGGCCGGATTTGTGTTGCCTTAGCCTATGGAGAGGTGAGCTGCTATGAGATGCTTGAGAGTGAGTAAGTAGCAGCGATGGACTTATGAGAGATCTATTAGAGAGTAATCTACGCATGATAGAGTACTTGAGACCTGGAACCCGAAGAGGAGGACTTGGAGTGTATTCTGGTGCGGTGTGGACAATAGTATTGGGCCCGTACTACTGGAAGCACCGGAGCGGGGTGCAGCCAAAGTAAGAATCTTTGGAATGCCAAGAATCAAGGAGGAAAGAGCTGACGAGTGTGAGTGTGTTCGTGGGGATTCAAAATTTATTGTATGTCGTATTTCAGTGGTAGATCATGGTGAGGACACGTTTCATGTCCGAGAGCAGTGGTACCAGTGAGGAGGATATCCGCCGGATCATCCAGGAGGAGGTAGCTAGCCATCAGGGCCGAGATTCCGGAGATGTTTGGGTACATAAAGACCACACTAATCGAGACGTTCGACGAGCGTTATGCCGCTCTTACTGAGGCTGCTGTTGCAGCGGCTACCGCAGCGGTGACTGCTGCAAGGCCGCAGGGTGGAGACGCGTCACTATTCCGGGAATTCAGCAACACAAAACCACCAGAGTTCGATGGGACCCCTGGTCCGGTGGCAGCGATGAGGTGGATATCTGATATTGAGGGGTGCTTCTTCACTTGCTCGTCTCCTGAGCATTTGAAGGTTCGATTCGCGCTGAACCAGCTTCGCTTGGGAGCGAAGGACTGGTGGAAGTTCGCAACGGCGCATTATACACCTGCCGAGCTTTCTGCGGTGACCTGGGAGAGGTTCACCACTATGTTTCGAGATGAGTACGTTCCCCAGGTGGAGAGGGAGTGTTTAGCATAGGAGTTTCTGACCCTCAAGCAGGGTACTGAGTCTGTTACAGCAATCACGAGGATCTTCCACGAAAGGACGATGTTCTGCCCTGAGCACGTGCCCACTGAGCAGGCACGTATGAGCCGCTACTTGAGTGTCTTGAGGCGGGATATTAGGGAGTTCGCTGCAAACTCCTCGTACCGGACATTTGCTGAGCTTCAGGAAAATGCCTGGAAGAGGGAGATCGAGCTAGAGACTCAGGCCAGGGAGGAGGCGGAGTCTCAGGGGAGGGATCGGCGACCGGCACAGTCGCAGCCGGCCGCCAAGCGGGCCAAGCCTGCTGATTCTAGACCAGGGAGCCAGAAGGGCCGCACTTGCGGGAAGTGCGGCAAGGGGCATGACGGAGTTTGCCGAGTGGGGTCTTGCTACAAATGTGGCAAGGAGGGGCACATGGCCAAGGACTGCCCCAAGGGATTTGCGGTGTGCTTTCACTGCAACCAGACTGGACACCGGAAGGCTGAGTGTTTGTAGCTGCGTGGAGCACCTCAGGGATCTGCTCCTGCCGCCATCAGAGCTACAGAGAGTCGGCCTATGAAGATCGAGGCACCGAGAGCTCGAGGGAGAGCCTTCCAGCTGACTGCGGAGGAAGTCCGCGCTGCGCCCGATGTGGTGGCTGGTACGTTTCCTTTCATATATTTATATTGATGTTGAAATATTATGCTTATATTAGGTTATGCGTAGGTACCTTCCTTGTGAATTTTGTGCCTGCTTTAGTGTTACTTGACTCGGGTGCGAGTCGGTCTTTTGTATCTCTGGCCTTTAGTCAGCATATCAGTGCTAGTCGTGAGGCATTGAGTCGGCCTCTGAGAGTTTCCATAGCTGATGATAGAGTGATTTGTGCCACGGGGGTTTTCTGGGGATGCGTGTTAGAGATTTTCGGGGTTGAGTTTCCGATTGACCTGATTCCTATCGCGATGGGTGATGTCTGTGTCATTGTGGGCATGACCTGGTTGAGCCGATTCGGTGCAGTCATCGATTGCGAGCGTCAACTGGTGACTATACGAGACCCTAGTGGGGGAGTTCTTTCGGTGTACCGTGAGGGTACGCGTTCGGGATCAGCCTTTTGTTCGGCCGCCAGAGCGAGGCAGTGTCTACAGCAGGGCTGTAAGGGTTTTGTGGCGTACGTGATGGATACGCGAGCGACTTCCGAGAGACCGAGTTCAATTGAGGAGGTACCGGTGGTGCGTGAGTTTCCAGATGTCTTTCCCGAGGAGCTGCCGGGAGTACCTCCTGTGAGGCAGGTGGAGTTTGGTATTGATTTGATTCCGGGAGCCGCGCCTATCGCTAAGGTGCCTTATCGTCTTGCACCTCCAGAGATGCAAGAGTTATCCTTGCAGCTTCAGGAGTTGTTGGGGAAGGGATTCATCCGGCCGAGCAGCTCGCCGTAGGGAGCGCCTATCCTGTTTGTTAAGAAGAAGGATGGTTCACACCGGATGTGCATTGATTACCGGGAGTTGAACAAGTTGACGGTCAAGAACCGTTACCCATTACCGAGGATCGACGATTTATTTGATCAGTTGCAGGGAGCATCTTGGTTTTCCAAGATCGAATTGAGGTCGGGATATCATCAAGTGAAAGTGCGGGATGAGGACGTTCAGAAGACAGCATTCAGGACGCGATATGGGCATTATGAGTTTGTGGTGATGCCTTTTGGGCTCACCAACGCCCCGGCTGTATTCATGGATCTCATGAACAGGGTATGTAGGCCGATGCTGGATCGGTCAGTGATTGTATTTATCGATGATATTTTGGTGTATTCGAGATCTAGAGAGCAGCATGAGGAACATTTGAGGGAGGTCCTTGGGGTGTTGAGATCGGAGAAGCTTTATGCGAAGTTCTCCAAGTGTGACTTTTGGTTGCGGGAGGTCCAATTCCTAGGACATGTTGTTAATCAGGAAGGGATATTGGTCGATCCGGCCAAGGTTGAGGCGGTGATGAGTTGGGAGGTGCCGAAGTCACCTTCTGAGATCAGGAGTTTCCTTTGATTGGCAGGGTACTATCGGAGATTTATTAAGGACTTCTCCAGAATTGCAGTGCCACTCACTAGATTGACCCGAAAGGGGGTTGCATTCTCATGGGGACCCGAGCAGCAGACCTCTTTTGAGACACTTCGCCAGAGATTGTGCGAAGCCCCGGTGTTAGCTCTCCCAGAAGGGATGGAGGATTTTGTAGTTTATTGTGATGCATCTATTTCGGGGTTGGGTGCAGTTCTGATGCAAAGAGGGCATGTAATAGCATATGCGTCGAGGCGGCTGAAGCCTCACGAGATGAGATATCCCACGCATGATCTAGAGCTGGGGGCAGTAGTGTCCGCCCTCAAGATTTGGCGTCATTACTTGTATGGAGTTCGTTGCACGATATACACTGACCATAAGAGTTTGAAGTACTTGATGGACCAGCCCAACCTAAACATGCGTCAGAGGAGGTGGTTGGATGTGGTCAAGGATTATGATTGCGAGATCCTGTACCACCCGGGCAAAGCTAATGTGGTAGCAGATGCGTTGAGCCGTAAGGGGGAGAGCACTCCACTACGAAATGTATGTTTGAGGTTGACCGTGATAGCTCCAGTACTGGATGCCATTCGTGGGGCACAGTCTGAGGCTATGCAACCGGAGATGCAGAAGAGGGAACGGGTCGTCGGTTTGGTTTCAGAGTTCGTTACTGATGATTGAGGGTTGATGACCTTTCAGGGTCGGATTTGGGTACCGTTTGTGGGCGGTACGCGTACTACCTTGATGGAGGAGGCACATCGATCGAAATTTTCGATCCATCCCGGGGCTACAAAGATGTATTTGGATTTGAGGAGAGAATATTGGTGGCCCTGCATGAAGAGGGACGTCGTGTGGTTTTTCGAGAGGTGCTTAACCTGCCGTAGGGTTAAGGCCGAGCACCAGAGACCACATGGCAAGTTGCAGCCATTGGAGGTTCCCGAGTGGAAATGGGAACATATCACTATGGACTTCATCACCAAATTGCCGAGGACTGTCAGAGGAGTCGACGCAATATGGGTGATTGTGGATAGGTTGACGAAGAGCGCTCACTTCTTTGCCATTAGTGAGAGTTCTTCAGCAGAGAAATTGGCGGAGGTGTATGTGAGAGAAGTAGTATCTCGGCATGGGGTGCCGATCTCGATTGTTTCAGATCGTGATGTGCGTTTCACTTCTAGGTTCTGGAAGAAATTTCATGAGGAGTTGGGTACTAGATTGCATTTTAGTACCGCATATCATCCCCAGACAGACGGTCAGAGTGAGCAGACGATTCAGACGCTCGAGGACATGCTTCGGGCGTGTGTGTTGGATTTTGGGGGTAGCTGGGATGCATATTTGCCCTTGGCGGAGTTTTCCTACAACAACAGCCATCATTCGAGCATCGGTACGCCGCCCTTTGAGCTGTTGTATGGTAGGAGATGTCGGACCCCCATTTGTTGGGGAGAGGTGGGACAGAGAGTGATGGGCAGTACAGAGATCGTGCTTCAGACGATAGAGCAGATTCAGCAGGTTAGACAGAGGTTATTGACCGCCCAGAGTCGACAGAAAAGTTATGCAGACAGACGCCGGTCCGAGCTTGAGTTTCAGGTCGGCGACTTCGTACTCCTGAAGGTCTCTCCTTGGAAAGGAGTGATTCGATTCAGGAAGAGGGGCAAGTTGGGGCCCCGGTATATTGGGCCTTTTCGTGTGATTGCGAGGGTAGGCCGGGTGGCCTACCGTTTGGAGTTGCCAGCAGAATTGAGTCAGATCCACGACACTTTTCATGTGTCGCAATTGAGAAAGTGTATAGCCGATGAGTCGGCAGTGGTTCCATTAGAGGATATTCAGGTGGATGCGAGCCTGAATTATGCCGAGAGACCAGTGGCCATCAGAGATCAGAAGATCAAGGTTCTGAGGAATAAGGAGATACCTCTGGTGTTAGTTCAGTGGCAACACCGGAAGGGATCGGAGATGACCTGGGAGCCGGAGCGTGAGATGCGGGAGCAGCATCCGGAGCTATTTTCAGAGTGAGACTTCGGGGGCGAAGTCTAGTCCTAGTGGGGGAGAGTTGTAACAGCCCGGAATTCCAGGTATCGTTATATTTATGATTTTTGGGTGTTTTAAGAAGGGACGCGGCGAGTTGGAGCTCAGACTCGCCGAGTAGGATCGCGGATCTGGCCGCGGGTTCGCGACCGGACTCGACGAGTCCGGATATGGACTCGGCGAGTCTGCGCTGTTTAGCGAAAACCCTAACCGTTCAGGTTTGGGACGTATATGAGGGACTTTATGGCCGTCATTGTTCACCCTAGTCCTCTGAGAGAAACCCTAATTCGTTTGTGAGCATCTGGAGCAAGGTAGAAGACCATTGTTGGTTTTGGAAGTGTTGTTTTGCAAGGAAGAGGAGGCTTGGCTAAGGGAACAACAAGGGAAGCCACGTTCTGAGAATTGGGGACACAGAGAGCACGTTATTCAGGTAATATTTCGAATTGCATCCTCCTATGATTGATGTGTATATGGATTTAGGGTTTATTGAACCCTTTTGTGGCTAGATTGAGTGTTACCTTAATCCCCCAAACGATTGGAACCCTGTATTGGGATCTTTGGAAGTCCAGAAGGTCCCATGCCTGAGCATTTCGTGAATCAATGGAGGTTTTGGATTGGAATCCTTATGCCTTAGGTCAAAATGTAAATTATGAGTCATGGGGTGTATTATGTGCACCGAAATGAGGACCTTACATGATGAATAAGTCTAGGAAGGCCAGACCTATGAATGGTCGGAGCGGTTCTGACCTCAGAAAGCAGTTTGAGCGGTTGCATGGCATGGACTCGCCGAGTCCAATGAACAGACTCGGCGAGTAGCTTGAAGATTAACTGGGACTCGTCGAGTTGTTCTTCAGACTCGGCGAGTTGAGTCGGGGTGGCCCCGCGATTCTTCCAGGAGGAACTCGTCGAGTCAGGGGAGATACTCGACGAGTAGAAAGGGAATCTTAGAGAATTGGTGAGGACGTCTAGACTCGCCGAGTCGCCTTAACACTCGCCGAGTCCGGTCAAAGTTGACCGTTGACCGTTGACCGTTGACCAGAGTGGACCTGTGTTGACTTCTTAGGGATAGTCAACATTAGAGATATAAAGTGTTAACTAGGGACATTATGATGTTATAGGAGGATTAGAGCTCGGAGAATCGGGCACGAGGGATTCCCAGATTGTGAGATATCGAGACACGCGAGGTGAGTCTTCTCACTATACTTTACCTTGAGTAGGTAATCAGAGTTATGTGACAGAGTATGTGTATGTTATGTGTTGTATTGTATGATGTCTATGTGATTTATGCTGTGCATGTTTATAGAGTTGGAACCGGAAGGTTCCCAGAGTTAGAACCTGAGGGTTCGCAGAGTTTGGGTGCACGGACCCACAGAGTTATAGCCTTGAGTGGCTAATATGTGTTATATGGTATATTGGGGAACTCACTAAGCTTTATGCTTACAGTGTTGATGTTAATTGTTTCAGGTACTAGTGAGGATCGCGGGAAGGCGTCGGCCTGATCAGTGCACACACACGGGATTTTTATATTATGTGATCTTTGGGATTTTATATATGCGATGAAATGGATTACAAACAATGATGTTTTATGAATATTAAATGAAGTTGTCTTTATTAAATGTAAAAAAATTATTTTTAAATTCTTGGTGTTACAATCAATGGCTTGGTGGCCTGTAGGGACTGAAGTATGTGGAGTCATACTCATTATTAGCACCACCGAGAGTGGCACCAGAGTCGGTTGATTTTGTGGGTGTAAGAGGTTTAGTGATGACTGGAGGTTCGGTTTCAGTAGTTGCCCCCGTATCAGATATGTTGACTCTTACTATCGGTTCGGGAATCGTAGTGGTGGTGGTTTGGGAAATGATAGGAGGTAGTAATGGAAATGTAGAAACAGGAGTAGAAGAAACTGGTGGTGGTGGTGGTAAAGAAGTTGTGGGTTGTGATGTGGTAGTTGTAGGAATAGGAGGAAGTGAAACTGGAATTGTTTGATTCGGTGATGGAGGTGGGGTAGTAATTTTTTCATGAATGGGTTTGGTTGGAGTTGAGGATCTGGGAGGAGTATTACCTCTCGGTGATTCATGATGACTTTCTTCTTCTTCATCCACTTTATCATTTTCTGAGCTAGGAGGAGTGGGACCCTTGGACCTCCTTGCCATCTTTTTAATCTTCTTGGGCTTAGAAGAATCTCCTTTATCAGACTTTCGCTTCAGTGACTTATAAGCTTTAGACTTGTTATTGTCTGTTGGCTCCTTCTTTGTTGTAGCACGTTTCCCTCGGTTGCCAGGCTTGTCTACAGATTCGAGGGCAGCCTTTTGTTCTGGAGTAAGGACTCTCGGTCCCGTAGGAGTAAGTTTTCTGTAATCCTCCATAACATGACTCTCGGTTGTGGCACAACGATACATGGACTCAGGAATAGAGCCATTGTGAGGGAACTTGATTGGATCATAGATGTTGATATTCTTCGTGTGAAACATAGCAATTGATGCGACTAGGGCATCCTTCATAATAGGAATGTCCAAAGTGTCAATTGCCTTTCTTGTAATAAGAGTCCAGAAGCGCCCACATGAGATTTTTGAATGCCTTGTAGAAGTATTGAGGCTCTGCATCACCTGAGACCATATAATAGTCCCATAATCAAGATTGATGCCATTGTAAAGGCCATAGAGAAGGGTTAGAGAACCCTTGCTGGTGCCATCAGATCTACCACTCCTTTCTGCCAAACTCTTGATGAGAAGAGTAAGCAAACCATTCAATTGAGATGGCAAAAAAGACTTCTTAACCTTTGTAACTGTAGTCAGCACATCCGTTTACCCCATCTCATAAAGCATCGATAACAACTGAGTAGTCGTGATAAAGTCTGGCGAGATGATAGAGGAATCAACAAAAAGATGCATCAACGAACAAAATCTCCCCTTTGAAATGGAAGCCTCTTTATTATGTATTTGAAAGTAAAAGTGTTCTTTGTTCTTGTCATATGTGGCTGTAGAGTAGACCTGTGATAAGAGCGACTTCAGAACGGCTTCAACTTGCGTTAGGGCTAGAATCAACAGTGAATACTTCAAACATTCAACGACGTGAAGCATATATGAATCATACAAAAATTGGTTAAGTTCGATGATCATATTTTGATTTGGCTTGATCGAAAACAATGTAGACAAAGCAGTCTATCGTGAATGGATGAAGAAGTCGCTATTGTTGATCGAAGAAGGAAGATGAACAGTTGAAACTTGCTTTGTAATTTTGAGAGAATTGGTTGCTGGTAAAAGACAAATAAAAGTAGAACCCCTTTATATACCATTGCCAAGAGAGAGAAAAATCATGATGATAATGACGTGATCACTAAAACGTCGCCTGAAAAAACGCGATGTGACAGGTTTGATACTCCCAGGTAAACGTCAGCACGCGTGGGTATAGAGACCGTTCAAATTCAAGCGCCCAAATTCTAATCCTCAATCGTCGTTTGAAATTTAGTGTTACTTCAAGAAATAGGATTGCCCCTGTTTAGCCATAAGATAAACAAAACTCGAACCAACAACAACTAGAATTTTGGAAAATAAAATTTCTGTGCAACAGAGTGACAAAAGATAAAGAAATAAAGCAAATGTGTATGAGATGTGAGTGATGTCTCATTATAAGACAGAAAGTAGGTGATTCCG
Source organism: Lactuca sativa (assembly GCF_002870075.4). Classification (NCBI taxonomy): domain Eukaryota; kingdom Viridiplantae; phylum Streptophyta; class Magnoliopsida; order Asterales; family Asteraceae; genus Lactuca; species Lactuca sativa. The sequence continues at coordinate 182,373,410 of NC_056629.2, forward strand.
GGCAAGAATCGCTTCCTCCGAAGTTAAAATAGACTTGAAGTGCTTGTGTGGTTTCCCGAAAAATACGATCAAGTGTTTGTTGAGAAACATTGAAAGGCTTCTTTTAATTTTTATGCTAAGGGTAGCTTATCTTCAACCGAACTTCGAGCCTTAACATAAGACCGAACGTTGGAAGAAGCACTTGTGAGACCGACGTGATCTGTTGAACAAGTAGGTAGGATATATTTTATAATGACTAAAGAAGTTATAGAAATCTTAATAACAAAAATAAATTGGATCTTTATGGGAAGAAAAGCCTTGGTGTTAGACAAATTCATAAAAGATCATGGAAAAATAAGATTTCAGTGGGTAACTAGTAAGAACTTGAATGTAACGATTAACCGTCAATTCATTATAGGTGTTGGATTTTGGGTTTCACTCAACACGTGGTATATGTATCTAAGATCACAAACACAAATTTTATGCAACCATAATCCTTAGTGGTAAGGACCGAGAGTCTCAAGGGTTACAATGGTGAACCGAAAGTTGATGGAGAATGTAGGGAGGATGGCTAAAGAACCAAAAGTACCTTCTGCTATAAAGACATGACTAAGTAGAAAAACTCTTAACTCGTATGAGAAGAGTAAGGTAGCTCTAGACTAAGTTGATTTTAACAGCCTGATTGGGAAGAGACGATAGGTATAGATCGAATCATTAAGGCCTTGTTCTAAGTCGTAGAGGCGTTGTTCAACATACATCAACATGCTTCTAGGGACCGTTAACTAGTTCTTATGTAAAAGATTGTACCTGCCTTAGCTCCAAATTCTGTTGTACTGGTACACTTGTGACCTAATTAAAAGAAAGAGCAAACAAACACACCATACAAACAAAACAAACAAACAAACAAACAAACAAGCAAACAAAAATATATATTTTTGGATTTTTGAATTTTTTTGAAAAATAAGAAAAACAGAAAGAGAAAATATTTTTGGAATTTTAAGTTTTCTGAAAAATAATAACAGAAAGTAGTTAAAAGAATAGAGATTATAGAAAATACAGAATATACAACCGAAACCTTATCTTAATTGAGTGAAGCAAAATCGACAGAGCGCTCGGTTCATTTCGGTTCCATAAAATTCCAGAGCCGACATAGACCGAGTGTTCAGTTCATTTCGGTTCCCGAAAATTATAGAGCCGAAATAGACCGAGCGGTCGCTCCATTTCGCCTGTCTAATTTTAGTGTAAGATTTGTGGATTCGGTACCGACTCTGCTTCCGTCATTCCCAGGCCTTGTAAAATTCTATTGAAACTTGCTTCGAGTAAGGCCTTAGTAAATATGTCAGCCAGTTGATCAGAGGATCGAACAAAATGTACTTCCACGTTCCCATCTTCTACATGATCCTTGATGAAATGATATCTAAGTGCAATGTGCTTAGTTTTTTAGTGTTGCACTGGATTGTGACAAATCCTTATTGCATTTTCTGAGTCACAATAGCGAGGAATCTTCTTCATACACAGTCTGTAATCTGTCAGTTGACTTTGGATCCATATTACTTGAGAAGTGCAAGATGCTGCAACTATATACTCAACTTCGGCTGTTGAAAGTGACACACATGTTTGATTTTTGGACTGCCAGCTGACAAGTTTTCCGTCAAGAAATTGACATCCACCTGTAGTGCTCTTTCGGTCAAGACCAGATCCTCCAAGATTAGCATCAGAAAAAACTTGAATGAAGAATCCAGATCTTGTAGGATACTAGAGACCTAGAGATGAGGTTCGCTTCAGGTAACGGAACATATTCTTCACTGCCACCATGTAAGGCTCTCTTGGATTATTTTGAAACCTAGCACAATAACAAACAAAAAACATAATATCTGGTCTACTAGCTGTTAGATACATAAGGGACCCTATCATTTGACGATATAGTGTTATGTCGACAACAGGTTTTTCCAGAGATGGTGTTAACTTAGTTCCAAATGCCATAGGAACCTTCACTTTTGAGTCACCTATGATGCCGAATTTCATCAGTAAGTTCTTTGTCTATGCCTCCTGGTTGATAAATATACATTCTGTTCCCTGTCTAATATTTAAACCAAGGAAAAAATTAGTTGGACCCATTGCGCTCATTTCAAATTTAGTCTCCATTAACTTTCTGAATTCAGCTGTTAAGCTAGGATTCGTAGAGCCGAAGATGATATCATCAACATAAATCTAAACTATCATAAGATGTTCGCCTTCTTTCTTTTGGAAGAAGGTTGGGTCAACCGAACCTTGTTTAAATTTTGATATTTTCAAAAAGAGAGTTAAAGTTTCATACCAGGCCCTCGGTGCTTGCCATAGACTGCTTTATCCAGCACATAGCAATGATCAGGGAATTTCTCATTCAGAAACCCGGGTGGTTGCTCAACATAAACAGTTTCTTCCAATTCTCCATTCAAGAAGGCATATTTGACATCCATTTGGAAACCTTCAAAGTTTTGATGAGCAGCAGATACTAAGAAGATTCCAACTAATTCCAACCTAGCTACTGGAGCGAAGGTTTCCTCATAATCTATTCCTTCCTCTTGGCAATATCCTTTCACCACCAACCGAGCCTTGTTGCGAATGACGTTCCCTTCTTTATCTAACTTATTTCTGAAGACCCATTTCAAGCTAACCACAAAAGCGTCCTTTTGTGTGGGAATCAACCTCCAAACTCGGTTGCATTCGAACTCATGAAGTTCATCTTGCATTGCTTGGACCCAATTAGAATGATCAAGTGCAGCATTTACAGTTTTTGGTTCAACCTTGGAAACAAACGAATTAAACATACAAAATTCAACTTTAGAGAATAATGCAGTTTGTTTCGCTTTCAATTGAGAACGAGTAAGAGCTTTTTCAGAAGATTCACCAATAATCTATGCTTTGGGATGGTCCTTGGTCCATTTTACTAACGGAGGATAGTTTGGATCATATGCTGGATCTAATTCGGCGTTCACTTCTACTTCTGTTGTATTTCCTTTCTCCCCCTCGACTGGCGAAGTGTAACTAGTGGCAGCATCAAAGTTTGCATCCTCTGTGGGAGTGAGATTCTCCCCCCTCGATTAGACTACTATTAGGTGGTATTGTAGTAGTACTTTCCCCTTCGCCTGGACCTTTTTGAGTTGGGGACGAAATTGGATTCTTCCCCTTGAAAGATACTTCATTTGTCTTTGGTACAGTTGAACTCTCCCCCTGGAACTTTGAGCCGTTGCTTGGAGAGTCAGTTGAGTGTTGAGCACCTTTAGCTTCAGAAGGATCACTTTCCATTTCTTTGGCAGCTTCATCTATAATCTTTTTGAGATTATCAATTTTGTTATTTGTTGCTTTCGCTTCTGAGAGTGCCGCTTTCTCTGGTTCATCAAACAGCTGCATGTACTCTTCAAACAAGTTGGATATTGGAACCGAGACTTGTCCAGATTCCGGAAATATTTCTCTTAAGTTACTTTCACTTCTTTGAACTTTGTTCATGTAATTATCGTCAAAGGTGACATAATAGGTTTCTTCAATTCGTTTGGAGCATTTATTCAACACTTTGTGTGCTTTTGATGTTAGCGAATAGCCCAGAAAGATTCCCTCGTCAGCTTTGACGTCAAACTTATTTCAGTTCTCTTTAGAATTCAAAATAAAGCACCTTGAACCGAATATGTGGAAAAATTTGACATTTGGATTTTGATTGTTTAAGATCTCATAAGGAGTAATTGAGAATCTCTTGTTGAGCAAGGACCGATTCTGAGTGTAGCATGCGGTTGCAACAACATCAGCCCAGAAATATAACGGAAGTGAAGCGAAACTGAGCATGGTTTTGGCTGCCTCACATAAAGAACGGTTTCATCTTTCAACAATCCCATTCTGTTGTGGTGTATAAGGGGCCGAAAAATTGTGAGTTATCCCCTTGTCAGCCAGAAAGTTCTCAAAATTACCATTCTTGAATTCCAGACCGTTGTCACTTTTGATATTCCTTATTGTCTTCCTCTGTTGCACTTCCACTTGCTTGATGAATGTATTCAACTTGGGAGTTGCATCTGATTTCTGCTTAAGAAAGAAAACCCAGGTGAAGCATGAAAACTTATCTACAATAACAAGAATCTACTTATTACCACCGAAGCTTTCTATAGCCGAAGGTCCACATAAGTTGATGTGCAAGAGTTCAAGGGCTTCAATAATCATTGTATTCATTCATGTAGGGTGGCTCTTTTTTCTTTGTTTGTCCATCTCACACGCTGCACACAGATGTTCCTTGTTGAACTTGAGAAGAGGGAGTCCTCAAACGTGATCACCAAGCACCAACTTATTAATGTCTTTGAAGTTCAGGTGCGATAAGCGTCGATGCCACAACCAACTTGCATCTGTATTTGCCTTTGACAGCAAACATATTGCTGGGTTTCCTCGTATTGGGTTGAGATTTAAAGGGTATATCTCTCCCTTGCGTTCAGATTTCAACAGAACCTTCTTGGATTGTTTCTCAATTATCTCTGAGCCCTCATCATCAAATGAAACCTTCAAACTTGTGCCCACAACTAATTGTGACACGCTAATGAGGTTATGCTGCAATCCTTCCATATATGCCACTTTTCGAATCGAGAAATCTCCATTTGTTTTCATCCTGTATCCCTTGATTGTTCCATAGGAGTTATTTCCATACTTTACACACCCACCAACTTTCAGGGACCAAAACTCCCTCAGCTCTTCTTTCTGTCCTGTCATGTGACGCGAGCATCCACTGTCTATATACCATTCATCATCGAACTACTCGTCAATGATTACCTGCAAATTCAAGCAGATTTAGGAACCCAAAGTCTCTTGGGCCCTGGTAAGTCTTTCACAGAAAAAGGAATTACAGTAGAAATATCAACCATATTGTTGGATAAGGTTTTTAAGTCTATAACTATTTCGGGCTTGTACTTGACCCGACCCGGCATGGTCCATTTGGGTTGCATGGCACCATGCAATTGGATAGACTAAATGAGAGAAATAACACTTGGAGATTATTAATATATTATAAGTTCTAATATATTAATAATATTATTTGATTAGTTGATCAAAGAATTAATTTGGAATTAATTAAGTGATCAAAGGATAACTAATTAAATATATGGGTTGATTATGTAAATCATCCATATCCTGTATAGTGGGCTAAGAGGCTCCATGGTTTATCAAGTTGGGTTCTACCCATAGGATGCTCCATGGATGCTCCATGGGAGTTACAAACCCAAGGGTCATGGAAATGAAGAGTCATGACACATTAGGGTTTACATGGTGTAACCCTAGATGTGTCAACACTATATAAGAAGCATATTCCCCACCAAAATCGGTTACACTAAGAAACTAGAGGGCTTGGCCGATTTTGAGAAGTGTGTGTTATCTCAAGAGTCTTTCCAAAAGCATTTGGTGTTGTGTGAAGCATTTAAGGCATCACACTTGGGGTGCTAGGCTCACAAGGTTTCAAGGAACACAAGCAACAACAAGGTAAGTTATTCTATCTATGATTCAAGTTGAAATTGTTCCCCATGTATGCTAGATAGGAATATAACCTTGGAATTCAACTTTGCATGATAATTAGACAAACATAGATCCAAGGTTATTAGGGTTGCATGTACACTTAGGAAGTGTTAGAATGCTCAAAACCCATCACACATATGTTCTTTTTACTAAAGTGGTTTGATCTTTTCTTTTAATTGTATACACCTTGATTTTATTTTTATCTTTTTTAATTTTTGGTGCATTAGTTGGTTTGTTAGATGGTTTATGATTTTTCTTTTGGTGCGATTTGGATGAATGGACGATATAGGATGCTAAGTGTCAAGTGACGACTTGACCACACACACGAATCCTATTTAACATGTAATGATACATTTAAGTATCCAATTGTCATTTAACAATTAATTATGCAAGTTAGGACGCGCTAAAGCATGAAACACTTTGCTACAAGTGCTAGGAGTACCAAGGGTTGCATATAAGGTGTGTATGGACTCACATTGGAGTTTACTCCTCAAATAGTAGTGTTTAGGGGTGTTTACGGTTGTAGAACAATATCCCCCATGAGTTTACGGCCGTAAACTCATGGGTGGTGTGTTCTTTGTTGTTTAAAGGTCTTACAACACCCAAGGAATTAGGCTAGGTTAAATTCTAGGGCATTGGAAGGGATTAAAACATCAAATGGACCATTATGGGGAGTTTACGGCAGTAAACATAGATTTTATCCCTGTAAACTCTTACTTACCCTTTTCTTTTGTGTTTTGGTGGTCCTAGGTTAAGCACAAGTGGTTCTAGTCCAAAGTACAAGCCATGGAAGGAAGTTAGGGCACCATTTGACCACTTTAAGGGAGTTTACGGCCCATGGACCAATCCTTGGGGGGGTTTACGGCCGTAAACTCCTAGAGTCATGGTTTCCTTCTAGTTTAAGGTCCCTAATGCAATGATGGTTGGTTCTAGACATCATTCCAAGCCATAGAAGGTGTTTAAGGGAAAATTTAACACCTTAAGAGGTGTTCACGGCCCTTGAAGAGGGGTTGATGGTCCAAGAGTTTTCTTGGGCCGTAAACTCATTTTTACCCCTCAAAAGTCAAGGTTTTGGTGTTCTAAGCTCATACATGCAAGTCCTTAAGTCATAACTAAGCTCCATAAGTGGGTGGAAGGGTTTTCGGGCTCTAAAAACCCATTTAAGGGTTTTTGCAGTTTTGGGATAGTTCCTGGACTGTAAACACATGTTCTTGGTCCTTTTGGATGATTTAGACACAAATTTGAAGGATAAACAAGCCAAACTATCAGTTAGGAGGGATTACATACCAATTGGAGCTTGAAGGGACGATTTTTGACCAAAACCCGATTTGTAGAGAGAGAAATTAGAGAGAGGAGGTGTCTAAGGTGTGAAAATGTGTGGAATGGAACCTACTCAACCCTTACATAGGGTTGAGTTCACAACCTGGGTGGAGGTCCACCCAATACCAACCGCAAACGGGGTTTTTGCGACTTCCGTTAAACATGGCAAATTTTAAATTATACCTCCTTATTTTTGGTTCGCTTGACGAATATTATTTAGAATATTCCAACGGGCTTAAATTCGGCCAAAAATATTTTTTTTGGGATAAATTTGGCTAATTTTTGACGTGCTTAATTACGACGTTAAAACAAACGAAAATTTTTGGGTTGTCACATCATCCCCCCGTTAGAGGGAATTTCGTCCCGAAATTAGAGTTTTGGCAAGGAAGTAGGCATGAACAATCAGGTAAAGAGATGAGGGTACTTCCTATTCGAATGTTCCTCGCACTCCCAAGTGAACTCCGGTCTTCGCTTGGCATTCCAGCGAACCTTCACTAGTGGGATGCAGGTTCATTTCGCTCGCATGATCTCTCGGCTCATGATTTCGTACGGGTTCTTCTACGAAGTTAGTGTTCCCAATGATTGCTATCACGACGAGTGGGTTTATACAAGTTATGTCGGGCAACACTTTGTCCGTGCTAGAGACGCGAATAGACTATTATGGAACTTATGGAATTCCAAAAGTAGTCGTGGTCTGACAAGGGTTGGGACCAATTCTTATAAAGAATATCAGATGGTCCTAAGCTCTCAGAAAGATAGAGCTTTTCAATTCTCAGAACATAATGTACTTCTATGGTGGGATCATCACTCGCATGATTGCCATTTTGAAGTTCCAAACGTTCTCTCATACCGGGGGTGTAGCTCTTCGAGTTGGTTCTTAGAAGGCTCGGGTTATCCTCGGATTCGTGTTTCCTGTCGATTGGCTTTCAGAGGTTTTCTGGATCATCGGATGTATTGGCTACACACTGGCATGTAATTGGTTTTGTGGCATCTATGTCAACTTAGTGCAAAATGGACCTGCACTTCTGATTCTTGAGGTGTTTCTATCGGAAACTATCAAAGTTAGTGAGATAGGGTTTTAGTAGACAATGTTTAGAAGGTTTTCAAACTCCTCATCATCGTCTTGTTGACGCTTTCACAATATGATTCCTAACAGGAAGGAATCATGATCTTACTTGCCTTACTGTTTCATGAATGGAAATCTCTTCTCAGGGCTAACTCAGTCCTTAGAGATTTTCTGAAGTGTTGGACTATCTCGGGAGGTGGTTCTACTATTTATGTGTGAGATAGTATTCTTGGAACACCTAGTAGTCCAATGAATCTCTAAGACATGCCCTATTCTCTAAGACGTCAGTTTCTTTTAGTTGCAGGAAGCGCTTGCTCTTGTATAACCCATCGACTAACACCTAGACTGGTGTCAAGTCTATAATCTCTTCGGGATCTGGGTTATAAGGCTTAACGCGACCTATTTTCGCACATTATTCAAGTATTCTTCGTTGCAGAGGTTATGCTGTGGTTCTTGGCATTCTAGTATTCACTTCGGAGAATGCAGTCTATCGTCTACAGGGCGACAGTGACTTCTTCCACATGAGGAGGCGGAGTGTCCTAGGCGCTACTCGTCGGTGACGGGGTGGACGAAGTGCCTAAGTAGTGCGAGCATCTTCAGCAACTACTTTTCCGGTGGTTCTGAGTTTTCTTGATTTAGGTTGAGTCTAGATGTATAGGGTTCTGTCACTCGGAACTTCTAATCTCTTCATCCACTCTTCTCAGAGCTCATCTTATCCCAGCTTCCAGGTTTCCGGGATGTCTGCTGAGATGCTTAATTTGTGGGATTGAGCGTAAATGGATGGTCGTAGTCAATGTCCTTAACTCTTACAACTCAGATTTCTTTACCAACTGAGGGTGTTAGCTACTATATTGGCTTAACCGGGATGACAACAAATTTCGGATTTGTCGTCATTAGAGTAGCTCAACCTACAGTGGTTCTCTTTACTCTAGCTCCTATCCTATGGGATAGGAAAAAGAGTTTCACCTTAAGGTTCGTGGTAGAGCTCATACTTGGCTTAATTACTAATACTTGGTGTACGCAAGTCATATATAATTGAGATCGACGGGATGTTCAATTGTGCGGCTCCACCCTAGATCCACAACCCAACGAGGAACAAGGAGTAGGGAGGAAGCACACATCATAAATCTTTTTGATCTCAATCATATACCACCCTTATGCATATACTCAGTTATAGTAGTCAGTCTCATGAGTTCTATCCTCTTGATTCACAAACCTGATTGTGAGGTGTTAAGGGTCTTTCTGAGGGATCTACGGAGTAGGTTTCGGGTGGTTATCGTCTTCTGGACCACCTGTAGTGTCTTTCGCTTTGGTTCTATCTGTCTAAGAAAGGGGTTGGTTAACGGCACGCGGTACCCCTCCTGGGTTCTTCGGAAGGTTTTAGGTAAGTGAGACGACTAACGGATCGCATTAGTTTTTATTATTATTAGGTTCGGAAGACCCTTTATTTTTCGAAATGGCTATGGTGAAAGTTCTTTTTACACAACACTAGGGATTTACACATGGTTGCACTAGGTCAAACCATGATTGATAGAGGCGTCGAAGTTGGCATACATCGACATGACATAGAATGAGGGTCGATAGGGCCATGTGCTGAATGGGCACACAAGTTCTTGGCGTCTCAGGTTTCGTCCCGTGTATCACTGTTGCAGATATTTGGACCGATAGAGTCGACACGGAACTATAGAGGATCCTAAGTGTTTCGGAATAGTGTACCTTTCATGAACGGATTCTCATGAGGCCTTTTTATAATCGCCTAGCATACACTAGTCATGTATAATTAAGGTGGGGAGGACTGTTGACTGAGCGACTCCGCCCTAAATCCACAACCAAACGAGGAACGGGAAATGAGGCAGCATCACTCACTCGAGGTCTATCCATCTTAATTATACATGGCTTTAACGTATATACTGAGCCATTATAGCTTTACCTTATGAAATTTTTAGTTTTACAACAGTGCTGCGACTTTTTAAAGAGTTACAATATTAGATTTACTACAAGATTAACGCTGTGATCTAGGTGTCTTACAAAAGCAAGTATACGCAGTACGAGGGTCCCTTTACTGTCGGGATCTCGCAAAAGATAAGACTCTGGTCACACTAGTTCTAAACAGTTTACGAGTCTGATACAACGAATGCTTAGAATACTTTAACGAGGGTTGGAGTAGTTTCTCCTGCAACAGTGATCCTTAGTATATTCTAGTCTGCGCCCGAGTTCTTTATTATTGGACATTCCTTTTTGAGGTGTCCCATCTCGCCGCACTGGTGACATATCTGGTTCGTACTAGTATTGGTGTTGGGAGTGAGGTATTTAGTTAGAGTTACTTTGACACGGGTGCCCTCCTCGTTACTCCACTTTGAAAATTTTCTTTTAAAGAGCCTGGATTTATCATCACCTTTGTGGGTAGGGTTGGTCCTGATGCCAGGGCCTTGTGAAATGGGTCGTGCCGGTGTTGAAGGGGTCGGGGTTGTCGCTTGCTGCTATTGCGCGGCAAGTCTTTGGAGTCATTGGCACTCCTTTCTAGCTCGGTGATTTCGTTTCCTCTTCTCAGTTTTACAACTTTGCATGTCTGTGACTGTTGTCATTCGTTGGCTTCTTGGATCGGTACAACAATCAGAATTTTCCATTCCTTTACTGGTCGTGATTGCATTGCTAGCGTCGAGGTTTGCAAGGACAGTTGTCACGGTAGCTGTTACCGCGGCTTGGGAAGTGGCAGCGTCGATATGAAGGATAAGGGCTTTGTTGTTTGGCTGACTATCTCTGGATGACGACATGATTCTGTAACACGAAAGACGAGGGGTTCGTGAGTGACCAAGGTTGACTCTAGATTATTTGATTCTGACTAAGAGATGAGTTATTATACATGAGAACTCAGCTATACACGTTATGATATAATCAAGACTGGGCGGATAGTAAAATGTGTGATTCTATTTTCGTTTCACATCCCGACGAGGAAAAGAAACTAAGTCAGCAACTTCACATTTTACTGTCTACCAGGTCTTTGTTATATATAACTTGGAAATGTATGAGCGAGGAAATCATACTAGTAACCTTCTTACTAACCCTTCATAATTGAACTAGAATTCCTAGTAAGGGCTGTCTTTGGACGTAGATGTATTTCAATCGTTCATCAATGTGGTAGGAGTATGTTCTCGAAGGTTTGACCTACATCCCTATGATGTAGTCCGGGTATCAAGGTAGGGGTATGAGTTTCGAAAAACCATAAGATGGGGGTCATTCCTACTAAGTTATCTTTATACTGGCGAGATTGACTCTCCGACTCTAAAGAGATCTGAAGATTGTTCAGAATGAAGCCCGCAGGGAGAAAGGCTCATGAAGACTTATGGCTAAACACTCTCAATCGAGGTTTTGAAATCTGATCTAATTGTATTACTTGCAACAGCAAAGGCGATCTACCTGACACATAGTGTGAGTAGTGTAATCACTAACTAAATTGTATTATTTTATGGGTGTATTAGCGCGACTATGACGAGGAAAAGACACTTCTCGGGTTCCATGTATTGGCTCCCTCTGTCTACCTCTTATCCTTGACTGAGACCGACGTTGGTTTTCTTTGGGTAGTTACCTACGGTTCTCTTCTCGTGAAGACATATTGAATTTCTACTCTATCTTACTTCCGGTCCTGACTCTGAGTGTCATCGCTTCATGATGGATGACTGGAAATCTCGGAAGTTTAGGCGGATTTCCCACCGGTGTACCTTAAAGGTATAGGCACTTGGTGGTTTCAATAGTCTCGTCCTAGTTCATTTACTTCTGAACTGGAAATCTTCTCGATGAACTTCTTTTGGGTTTGAATCAACTCTTCGGTCGAACACTGAAGTGGATAGGGTGTTCTACAGGGTCCATGCGAGAATGTAAATGTCTAGAGAATCCTAGGAGATTATTAACATTTCACTGGGTGATCCATATCGAGTCCTGCTACAATTACATAGGGTACAAAAATTATATATAGCTTAGATCCGATAGGCCTTCAAATATGTGATACTACTCTATATCCACATCCCAACGAGGAAAAGGAAGTAGAGCGAAACCACACATTCTTAGTCTATGGGATCCTTATTATATATAACCTTGGAAGTATACCCCCTGTAATCATAGGTATATCAATAAGGATCTTTTCAGTTTTTCACACAAGGTTATCTATGGATCCTAAAATACCCCTATGGTATTTTAATTACTTGTTTGATTCTTAACTTCTGAATATGATTCTGGGATTAATGTGAGTCTTTTAGTATTCCAAAATACTCCCATAGTATTTTTAAACTTTATGTTTGGCTCTAGCATTCCTATTTGGTAAGTTCCAGACCTGTTGCAACACCGCTATCACTCCGAAGCACACGTTCATCGCATCTAAAATAAATATAGTTGATCAGGTTACATTTATTCCAGCTTACGATTACATAACTGCCCAAGTTTGACGGTAATGCTCAACATCCGAAGACTTTTATTCTTGTTCTTCTTGTGATACTTTGTTCGGGGTTTTAGATTCTGAATGTTCTTATACTTTGGTAAAATATGGTTATATTTTAAAGTATAATTCTTGGTCAGAGTGTTTTATCCCTATGTATTTATAGGTTGTATATCTTTTATGAATTGATATACTAGGCTCACTATAAAAAATGCTCTGATACCAATCTGTCACACCCCAAAACCGGAACGGCGGAAACGTTCTAGGGTGGATGACGTCATGTCAAGTATCACAACATATGCAGTATAGTAATCAAAGTACAAAAACCATTGCATTAATAGTAATAATTTTAGATAGTTTACATTTCATAGCAACGTCAAAGTAATACAAGGAATAGTATAGATGCAGCTCGGTTCTAGACTGACTTCGCAAAGCTCCCGGGATGTACCTGTCTATCGCTGACCTGAGAATAAAAGTTATTTTGAAAGCGAGTATCAGCATTTTATAATGCTGGTGAGTCCATAAGTATTTAGTGTCATTAGTATAAATATGCATTTTTATTCAAAATAACTTTATGAAAGATAGTAGTTTAGAATCTACGGTGTATTAGCGTCCTTTCCAGAAAATCCTATATTCTCTAAATAAAAGCAGTCTTCTACCAAGACCCGACCGGTTTATGTTTTAAGAGTAGTTTTCTTCAAATTACTATCATTACAAAATACAGAATTGACTTTAAAAGAGTAATGAGAAAATCATAAGTGAAAATACTAGGGGAAAATAGTATATATACCTCAGCAGTAACACTGCTGACTAAAACGAAAGAATACATAGACTCCAGGAGAGTATCGAATGAATGATATGTCTGGCTCAGTCTAACAAAAGGAAGTACATACTCCAGACAGTATCGAACGAACGATACAGCTAGCAAAGCCTAAAACAAAAATGGTGAATGTGAACACGTATGTAACGATGTTGATCGATGATAGAGCATCCAATGACCCTCCAGGTCACGCATAGAGGTAGTGGCATTAGAGGTAGTGGCATTATGCCACCCATGGGCCTTACCGATGCGGACTGTAGCTAGTAGTCTGGGTGTGGGAGTGTCAGTCCTGTGTAGATCTATACACATGATTTCGCTCTCCTTCCTGGAGACTCTGGTTACACGGCATTGGCACAATGAAGTGTCGTAGACGGAAATAGTGTGTCACATTCTAATGTAAAAGAGAAACAAAGAGATATAGAGAAATAGATATAGAGATAGAGATAGAAATAGAGATAGAGATTGGGTCTCCTAACTATTCCTATAATAGTTACTAGGGTTCCAGAAACATGAATAATAGAAGGATGCCTGTACTACTCAAGGCGATGAATTGGCTGAGAGAGAGAGGCTTTATGTCCATACATGTATAAATGATATATAATTGATGTTTAAACGACCTTCAGACGGATAACCGATACCCACCAGACCACATCCCAACGAGGAAAAGGAAATAGGGCGAACCAGCCTTCCTAAGTCCTTTAAACATTATTTATATAACTATACAAATATAGGCATGCATTTACCGAAATAGAAGCATAGAAGAAAACTTTGGTAAAACCTTTGGAAAACCTTTAAAAATAAGAATTTTCGACTTGATGTCATTTGGTAAAACAAGCTTTGAAAACCTTTGGAAATCCTTTGAAAAACCTTTCATAAACAACTTTGAAAAATGATTTGTATAAAACGGTTTAAGTGAAGAAAACCTTTGATAAGAAATCACGACTGGATGTCTCTTAATAAAACAAACTTTGAAAAACTTTAGATAACCTTTAATGATCTAAAAAGGGAATATTCATACTTTAACAAGATTTGAAAACCTGATATGGAAATCTTTAATCTAGATAAATAGTTTAACATGCAAAATCTATTTTGCTATACAGTTATTAATCACATGTGATTTATCTAATAACTGTACAGTTCAACTTGTATTCCCCCTACAAAAGCAGTTAAAATCATTTAAAAGGTTAATTGAGGGGTATGAACTCACCTGTCGTGGGCGATTTGAATGAATGGACGGTATAGGATTCTAAGTGTCAAGTGACGACTTGACCACACACACGAATCCTATTTAACATGTAATGATACATTTAAGTATCCAATTGTCATTTAACAATTAATTATGCAAGTTAGGACGCGCTAAAGCATGAAACACTTTGCTACATGTGCTAGGAGTACCAAGGGTTGCATATAAGGTGTGTATGGACTCACATTGGAGTTTACTCCTCAAATAGTAGTGTTTAGGGTGTTTACGGTTTTGGAACCATATCCCCCATGAGTTTACGGACGTAAACTCATGGGTGGTGTGCACTTTGTTGTTTAAAGGTCTTACAACACTTGAGGAATTAGGTTAGGTTAAATTCTAGGGCATTGGAAGGGATTAAACCATCAAATGCACCATTATGGGGAGTTTACGACAGTAAACATAGAGTTTATGGCCGTAAACTCTTACTTACCCTTTTCTTTTGTGTTTTGGTGGTCCTCCGTTTAGCAAAAGTGGTTCTAGTCCAAAGTACAAGCCATGGAAGGAAGTTAGGGCACCATTTGACCACCTTCAGGGAGTTTACGGCCCATGGACCAATCCTTGGGGGGTTTACGGCCGTAAACTCCTAGAGTCATGGTTTCCTTCTAGTTTAAGGTCCCTTATGCAATGATGGTTGGTTCTAGACATCATTCCAAGCCATAGAAGGTGTTTAAGGGAAAATTTAACACCTTAAGAGGTGTTCACGGCCCTTGAAGAGGGGTTTACGGTCCAAGAGTGTTCTTGGGCCATAAACTCATGTTTACCCCTCAAAAGTCAAGGTTTTTGTGTTCTAAGCTCATATGTGCAAGTCCCCAAGTCATAACTAAGCTCCATAAGTGGTTTGGAAGGGTTTTGGGGCTCTAAAACCCCATTTAAGGGTGTTTGCAGTTTCTAGATAGTTCTTGGACCGTAAACACATATTCTTGGTCCTTTTTAGATGATTTAGACATAGATTTGAAGGATAAACAAGCTAAACTATCAGTTAGGAGGGATTACTTACCAATTTGGAGCTTGAAGGGACGATTTTTGACCAAAACCCGAATTATAGAGAGAGAAAGTAGAGAGAGGAGGTGTCTAAGGTGTGAAAAAGGTTGGAATGGAACCCACTCAACCCTTATATAGGGTTGAGTTCACAGCCTGGGTGGGGGCCCACCCAACACCAACCGCAAAAGGGATTTTTTGCGACTTCCATGGAAAATTTTAAATTATACCTCCTTATTTTTGGTTCGCTTGACGAATATTATTTAGAATATTCCAACGGGCTTAAATTCGTCCAAAAATATTTTTTTGGGATAAATTTGGCTAATTTTTGACGTGCTTAATTACGACGTTAAAACAAACGGAAATTTTTGGGTTGTCACAGCGAGTGAAGCAGCAAAGGAGGCAATATGGCTTAAGAACTTCATTGGAGACCTTGGAGTTGTACCAGCTATAAAGGAGCCTATGGAAATTTTCTTTGATAGTGAAAGTGTTGTT
This sequence comes from Lactuca sativa, assembly GCF_002870075.4. Classification (NCBI taxonomy): domain Eukaryota; kingdom Viridiplantae; phylum Streptophyta; class Magnoliopsida; order Asterales; family Asteraceae; genus Lactuca; species Lactuca sativa. The sequence goes on from NC_056629.2 coordinate 182,389,260, forward strand.
GCCTTAGCTAAGGAACCAAGGGGTCACGGGAGATCCAGACACATCGACATAAAATATCATTTTATCAGAGATCACATAGAAGAAGGAATCCTCGTTGCAAAGAGGGTATCATCAGATGAGAACCCAACAGATCCCCTCACGAAGGGACGGAGTAGGGCTAAGCATCTTCAGCATGCTCGGAACATAGGGCTAAAGGATGATATAAGTTTTAGTAATTAGATAAATTATGAAATTTGTAAAGTGTAATGGACATTTGATGATAAATAATAGTTGGGTGTTTATTTATGAGTAAAGTGTTACTATCTTTTGTCAATCATTTACTATAATTTCTTTTGCATGTTTTGACTTCCAGAATATTATGTTGTGTTTCTAGATATTATTCAAATCTCTACAGTCAGTCATATGTTGGAAGTAGATTTGAAGTAAGACTGTCATGAAGTTGGTTGTAGGTGTCAAGGTTAAGGACAACACTTCATGAGTACTCATAAGTTCTGAGTACTGGAATCAACCCACGCTCACTGGAATCACTTCATGGAATTTATCTTGAGTGATCGTGAGACGGTACACATAAGTCTTCAAACCTAGAGATATGATTTGTTACTTATGAGTTGGTTATGCATTGATTGTACGTAAATGCATTGGTAACTCGATGTTTTAAAATGTGCTTTTGTGTATAATTCAATGAGTAGTAGAACAAACATATGAGTCGAAGTTTATCTGTTCCTTCTTTGATTAGAAGCTGATATCTGCGCCCTTCGATGATTTTGTTTTGACCTATGTACCGGGCCCTGTCAAAACTAAATTGATGTGTTCGATTAAGTTCTTTGTTAAACAAATCGGAAATCGGGAAACAAACTGCTGGACAATAAGTAAGACATTGTTCCATGTATTTTTCTGGCTGATATCTAGAACAGAGGATTATGTGATCACTTATCTAAAATGGCGTATCAATATTTTCTCAGTTCCGATAAACCTTGAAAGAGCTACGATTGCTGATCGGTTCCTGAAGTATTACACTTACAGTTATTAGACTTATCCAAGTGGGAGACTATTGGATAAGGTGTCTAAGTCCATAACTATTTCTGGTATGTACTTGACCCGACCCGAAATGGTCCATTTGGGTTGCATGGCATCATGCAATTGAATAAACTAAATGAGAGAAATAATACTTATGGGTTATTAATATATTATATGTTCTAATATATTAATAATATTATTTAATTAGTGTTAATCAAGAATTAATTTAGAATGAATTAAGTGATCAAAAGGTAACTAATTTGATATATGGGTAGATTATGTAAATCTTCCATATCTTATATAGTGGGCTAAGAGTAGAGATGCACACAAAAACCGGTTTCACTATTCAAAACCGGATTGGGTCAAAACCGGTTTTGACCAAACCGGATCGGATTTAAAAGCAGATTTTCAATCGGATCCTAATCCTATATTCCAAATCGGATTTGATACCGGATCGTAAAACGAATTCGCTAAAAACCGGATCCAAATCCGCCCCAAAATCCGATTAAAACCCACTAAAATCGGTTTAAACCGGTTTCAAATCAGATTAGAATCGGATTCGGATTTTGGTTGGAAGCGGATCGGATTTTGACCGGATTCGGATCGGATTTTGACCGGATCGGATTTTTGATGACGTAAGTGAAACCGGATCGGATTCGGATCCGGATCGGATCAGATCGGATTCGGGTTTTGTGCATCTCTAGCTAAGAGGCTCCATGGATTGTCAAGTTGGGTTCCACCCACAGGATGCTCCATGGATGCTCCATGGAGTTAACCCATGGATCAAGAAATGAAGAGTCATGTTACATTAGGGTTTACCTAATGCAACACACTATATAAGTAATGTGTTTCTCCTCAAAATCGGTTACACTAACTAGAAGAAGAGGGCTTGGCCGATGTTGCAAGTGTTATAGTTTTCTCTCAAGTTTGTTCATTGCGTTTGGTGTTGTGTGAAGCATTTGAGGCATCACACTTGAGGTGCTAGGCTCATAAGGTTTTAAGGAACACTTTCAACAACAAGGTATGTAGTTCTATCTTTCATTCAAAGAAAAATTGTTCCCCATGTATGCTAGATAGGAACATAACCTTGGAAATCAACTTTGCATGATAATTAGACAAACATAGATCCAAGGTTATTAGGGTTGCATGTACACTTAGGAAGTGTTAGAATGCTCAAAACCCATCACTAAGAAGCAGTGAAGAAGTGGAGCACGGGAAGATAAACTTAATCATGGGCAATAGGAAAACATCACCTGTGACGAATATTGGAGTTTATTCTTTATTGCTTAATAACGGGTTAACTTTAGATTTGAATAAATGTTGTTACTCTTTAGAAATGGTGAGAAATATTATTTCCCTTCATAGTTTGTACCAGCAAGGATTCAAATTTTCATTTGATAATAAAATTGGTGTTATTGATGCTTTCTACAATGATATGTTTTATTTTAAAGCACTACCTTGTGATGGAGTATATGGAACTGTGTCGATTGTAGACAACTTAGGACATAATGTATTTCATATTGATTCTGCGATTATGTTGGATAAAGCATCCTTGTGGCATTGTCATCTTGGAAATGTCAACAAGAAGCGCATAGGCCAACTCCAGTAGGCTGGAGTTTTGGAATTATTTAACCTAAAATCAGATGATAGTTGCAAGTCTTGTAATCTTGGAAAAATAACAAAGTCACCCTTCACTGGTACTTGTGAGAGGGGTGAAGGTTTGTTGGACCTCATACACATAGATGTGTTTGGACCTTTCAAAACCGCCACAAGGGATGCTAATCGCTAGTATGTGAATTTTACTGATGATTAACGTAGATATGGATATATCTACTTAATCAAGCATAAGTCAGAAACCTTTGAAAAGTTCAAAGTGTTTAAGAAGGAAGTGGAGAATCAACTAGGTAGGAACATTAAGATGCTACGATCCGATCGGGGAGGATAGTATCTTAGTATTGAGTTCCTTGATTATCTTAAGGAATGTGGGAGCGTCTCACAATCCACACCTCGTAGGACACCACAGTTGAATGCTGCAGCTGAGAGGCGCAATCGAACCTTGTTGGACATGGTTCATTCCATGATGAGTCGAGCTTCGTTACCAATCTCATTCTAGGGGTATGCCTTAGAGACTGCCGCCTATATCCTTAATCTAGTCCCTACCAAAATGGTTGGCAAAAATCCTCACGAGATGTGGACATGGAAAGTTCCAAATCTAAACCACATCAATATTTGTGGTTGCGAGGCTTTCGTGAGGTGCGAGTCTCACGACAGGCTCGAAACTCGAAGCAAGAGGTGTATTTTCATTGGCTACCCACGTAAATCCTTTGGTTACCTCTTCTACAGACCCAGTGAGAATGTAGTCTTTGTGGCATGGAGAGGAGTCTTTCGTGAAAGAGAATTTATAAGCCAATGAGACAGTGGGAGGCAAATTGACCCTGAAGAACTTCAAGAGTCGATCGGTGAAGGAACCTCAAACACTAGCGACCAACCTAAGGTGGAAACTTCTGTTGAGCCGATAGATGAGTCCGTACCTCCGAGGTGTTCCACCAAAGTTAAGAACACACCTGATTTTTATTATGGTTAACACATCACTACTGAAGGTGATACATTTATCAGTGACAATACACTAATAGATTTGGATGAACTTAATAATTACAGGGAAGCCATGGCAGGCCCCGAGTCTGCTAAATAGAAGGAGGAGATGGACAGTGAGATTCAGTCCATATATGATAATCAAGTTTGGGAATTGGTTAAAATGTACTAGGTCGTAAGACAGTTGGGTGCAAATGGATCTTCAAGAAGAAGATCGACATGGATGGGAAGGTGCACAGTTACAAAGTACGACTGGTGGCGATGGGCTTTACTCAAGCTCCGAGAGTTAACTATGATGAGACCTTCTCACCAGTGGCAAAGATCAAGTCTATTAGAGTTTTGCTAGCCGTAGCTGCATTTCATGATTATGAAATGTGGAAAATGGATGTCAAAACCGCTTTCCTCAATGTAAAGTTGGCTGAGGATGTTTACATGAATCAGCCAGAGGGTTTGGTCAATGCGAAGCACCCTAATAGAGTGTGTAAGCTTGAGAAATCCATTTATAGATTGAAACAAGCATCTCGCACATTGGAATCTTTGCTTCGATGAGAAAGTCCAAGAGTTTGGTTTTTCGAGGAACAAGGATGATTCATGTGAATATGTTAGGGTTAGTGTGAGTATAGTTAGTTTTTTGGTACTATATGTGGATGACATACTACTCATAGGAAATGATATCCCAAATTTCTAGGAGGTTAAGTCATGGCTTGGGAAGTGTTTCGCTATGAAGGACCTTGGAGAAGCTGCTTATATCCTAGCGATAAGGATAATGAGAGAGAGTATTAAAAGACTAATTGGACTTAGTCAGAGTACCTACTTGGATAAAGTGTTGAAGAGGTTCAACAAGGAGAATTCCAAGAAAGGGGAGTTACCGATCCAACACAATGCTAGACTGAGTAAGACTGAGAGTCCGAGTACAGAGGCTGAGATAACTGAGATGAGTCGAGTACCATATGCTTCCGCTGTTGGCTCGATCATGTATGCTATGACTTGTACTCGCCCTGATGTGGCCTTTGCTTTGAGCATGGTCAGCAGATATAAGGGAAACCTTGGCAAGGCTCATTAGACTGCGATAAAGAATTTTCTCACGTACCTACGAAGGACAAAGGACTGGGTTCTTACTCTCGGTGGGAGTGATGAATTGAGAATAATAGGGTATAGCAATGCTAGTTTTTAGACTGATAGGGACAATTTCCGCTCTCAGTCAGGCTGGGTCTTTACCCTGAAGGGAGAAGCAATTGCTTGGAAAATTTCCAAGCAGGAGACAGTAGCTGATTCCACTTGTGAATCAGAGTACATAGCAGCAAGTGAAGCAGCAAAGGAGGCGATATGGCTGAAGAACTTCTTTGAAGACATTGGAGTTGTACCAGCTATATAGGAGCCTATGGAGATTTTCTGTGACAACAATAGTGTGGTTGCCTTAGCCAAGGAACCAAGAGATCATGCTAGATCCATACACATTGATAGAAAATATCACTTCATAAGACACAAGATAAAAGAAGGACTCCTCGTGGCAAATAGGGTATCGTCAGAAGAGAACCCTGTAGATCCCTTCATGAAGGGACTTACTAGGGTTCGACATTTGCAGCATGCGAGGATCATCGGGATGAGAGACGATATTAGTTTTAATAATTAGATAGTTATTTCTGAAACTTGTAAATTGTAATTGACATTTGATGATTAAATAAAACTTCTTGTTTATTTATTGAAAATTCTCCACAGTCGGTCATATGTTGTGTAACATCCTGAATTCCCAGGTATATTATTTTATTTATTTATTTTGGAATTTGTGGAGGAACTCGGCGAGTTGGAGCCAAGACTCGTCGAGTAGGATCATGGATGTTCATCCGGGTTCACGTCCGAACTCGGCGAGTCCATGCTGTTTAATGAAACCCTAATCCCCCGGGTTTGGAGCTTATTTAAGGGCACTTATAGCCTCCCATCGCGGCTACCAGTCCCTTGAGAGAACCCTAAGTGAGCTAAATCGTTGTGAGGGAGAAGAAATCACTTTTTGATCCTTGTACCTTTGGTTTAGCAACAAGTAGGTGACAGGAGCAAAGAGGAGATGTGATTCAAGCAGTTCCAAAGTTCAGAGACTTCATTTTGAGGTAATAGTTCGAACCTCCTTCAGTTTTTGTGTTGGTCTTTAGAGTTAGGGTTTTCCAACCCCTTTGGAGAGTGATTATGTGAAGTAAATGGTCCCTCTTCGAGTTTGTGCCTTGGATCTGGACTCGAAGAGGTCCAGAGACCTTAACCCTTAGAGCTTTATGGATCAATTTGGGGTTATTGAATTTAGGTTGCCATTTTTGGGACTAAATCCCCTTTTGATGCCTTGTTGTGGGTGTACAAGCATCAAGTTTAGAACTTTACGTGACATTCATGCTTGGGGAGGCCATATCTATGGTTTGGGGAAGCAGATCTGACCTCAAGAGGTCAGTAGAGTTCGTGCATGGCATGAACTCGTTGAGTTGTTCTTGGAACTCGACAAGTAGGGCTAGGGCTTCACAAAAATTGATCAGTGAGTAGACTTTCTGAGTTGGGGGATGATTCAGTGAGTCAGGAGGGAGTTAGAGGACTGGAGTTCAAGGCGATACTCGCCGAGTTGTTCTTGAGACTCGGCGAGTTGGGTCGGGGTGGCCCTGCGATTCATGACTGGGATGACTCGTCGAGTATAGGGAGGGACTCGGCATGTCCAGCGGGACAAGGAGTTAAACGACATGTGAGAACTCGCCGAGTCACCTGGGTGCACTCGGCGAGTAGGGTCAAAGTGGGACCTTTGACTTTTGTTGACTTTTAGGGTTTGGTCATCAATGGAGTCCTTGTGACAAGAGGGGAGGGTAAAATAGTCTTTTACCTTTCTGAGGGTGCCAATGGCAGGTTGAGTCTAGTCTCGAGAGTTATATTTATAAGAGTATTTATTTATGTGACTAGGCGGAGGCAAGGCTATATTTTCCATCGAGTCAGAGATTTACCGAGACGCCTGAGGTGAGTCTTCTCACTATACTTTACCTAGTGTGGTAACATAGTTATGTGAAAGAGTACTATAGAGTTATATGCCAGTGTATTTGAATGTTACTTATGCGTTGTATTTATTGTGATATGTGATATGCATGATTCAGAGTTACAGGGTTGGGACTTTTGGGTCCCTAGAGTTAGGGCTAGAGGGCCCACAGAGAGTTGGGGCTGGAGGGCCCCACTGAGACACATTGACCAGAGGCTCGACAGAGTTACATTCTCGGGTGGCTATTATGTGTTTGAATGGTATTTTGGGGAACTCACTAAGCTTATGCTTACAGTGTTATGTGTTATGTGGTTCAGGTACCAGTGATGACCGCGGGAAGGCACCGACTTGATTCGTACACACATATGGGATTTTATGTATTTTGATTTCGGAGATATTTTATGAAACAAAGACTTGATGTTATGACATTTTATGAATAAATGAGTTTGTAAAAGTATGTTTGAAAATGCAAAAAATTGTTTTAGTTTTTACAGTGTTACAAGTTGGTATCAGAGCCTTGGTTTGAGGGATTCGGGTGCACCTTCGGGCGGATCTGAACTCAAACTGAGGATTTGAGGAAATTTTGATAATAAAATAAGTTTTCAAAAGAAGAACTTACGAGACAAACAGAGCAGAGTCATGTGTACGAACAGCCAACGCCCGAACGGTGATTTCGCAAAATACCTTTATTATAAGTGTTATAAGATATGATGTGATATGTTACATGATGAGCTATGCTATGCATGCTAGAGTAGAGTAGGTATTCTTATTAGGACTATAGTGGCCTGATATGTGATGCCTGAGTCTAGGAGTCTTGCTGCTAGGAATACTTCAGAGTGTTTAGGTAGCAGCGAGAAGGTTGTGAGAGATCTACTAGCTAGTATCATATGATTAGAGAGAATAGAGTACTAGTGATTTGGGACTCTGGGAGGAGGACTTGGGGTGGATGCTGATGCAGTGTGAACGGTAGTATTGGGCCCGTACTACTGAAGACACCGGGTCAGTGCACAGTCCAAGTAAGAATCCTTGGAGTACCAAGGGACAAGTAGGGTGTAGTATTCGAGTGTGAGCATACTCGAGTGAGTCCCTGATATTTATTCTTGTGTTGTATTTCAGAGAGAGGGAGATCATGGTTAGGACGCGCCACACATCAGGGACCAGCGGTACGAGTGATGAGGAGATCTATAGGATCATCCAGGAGGAGGTGGCTGCGGCCATCAGGGCAGAGGTACCAGAGATGTTCGGGTCTATCAAGACCACGGTGATAGAGAGATTTGATGAGAAGCACGCTGCTCTTTCTGAGGCTGTTATTGCTACGGCCACTGCAGCTATAACTGCGACTTGGCCGCAGGGTGGTGATGCGTTGCTGTTCCGATAGTTCAGCAACACAAAGCCACCGGAATTTGACGAGACCCAGGACCCGATTGTGGCGATGAGATGGATTTCATACATATAGGGGTGTTTCTGTACTTGCTCATCTGTAGAGCATTTGAGAGTTCGGTTCGCGCTGAACTAGCTTCGCTTGGGAGCGAAGGATTGGTGGAAGTTTGTGACGGCGCACTATACGCCTGTTGAGCTTGCTGTGGTGACCTGGGAGAGGTTCACTGCTATGTTCTGAGATGAGTACGTTCCCCTGGTGGAGAGTAGGGGTGCAAACGAGCCGAGCCGAGCCCGAGCCGAGCTTGAGCTTCTTGTGCTGAGCTCGGCTCGAGCTCGTAAATAATTATACAAGCTCGACTCGGGCTCGGGCTCGGCTCGTTTTTTGTCTGACGTGTCTAAATAAGCTTAAGCTCGGCTTGAGCTCGTTAAGAAGCTCGTTTACTAATACCCTAAATCCCTAATCCCGAAATATGTTTTTATTTTAATATATAAAAATAATAATAATTTATATTATATTAAGGCTCGTTTAGGCTCGCGAGCCTAATCGAGCTTAGTGACATGGGCTCGAGCTCGAGCTCGTTTAATAAACGAGCTTAATATTAAGCTCGAGCTCGGCTCGGGCTCGGTTAAAATCGATTTCGAGTCGAGCTTTTAACGATCCGATCTCGAGTAGCTCACGAGTAGCTTGGCTCGTTTGCACCCCTAGTGGAGAGGGAACATTTGGCCCAGGAGTTTTTGACCCTCAAGCAGGGTACTGAGTCGGTTACGGTGATTACGAAAGATGTTTCATGAGCGGGCGATGTTCTGCCCAGAGCACGTGTCCTCCGAGCAGGCACGTATGAGCCGATATCTGAGCATTTTGAGGAGGGATATACGAGAGTTCGTGGCGAACTCGACGTACTGGACATTTTCCGAGCTTCAGGCAAATGCCCGGAAGAGGGAGATAGAGCTGGAAACCCATGCAAGGGAGGAGGCTGAGTCTCAGGGGAGGGATCGACGACCGGTGCAGTCTCAGCCGGTAGCCAAGCGGGCCAAGCCCGCTGATTCGAGATCAGGGAACCAGAGGAGCCGCACTTGTGGCAAGTACGGCAAGAGCCACGTTGGAGTGTGCAGAGCAGGGTCTTGCTACAAATGTGGCAAGGAGGGGCATATGGCCAAGGACTACCTCAAGGGGTTTTGCAGTATGTTTTCACTACAACCAGACCGGACACCGGAAGGCAGAGTGTCCGCAGCTGCGAGGATCAGCACAGGGAGCATCTCAGGGATCTGCCCCTGCTGCCATCAGAGCTACTGAGAGCCGGCCAGTGAGGGCCGAGGCACCGAAGGCACGAGGGAGAGCCTTTCAGTTTACCGCGGAAGAGGTCCGTGCAGTGCCCGATGTCGTGGCTGGTATGTATTCTTTCGTGTATTTATTTTGATGTTGAGATATTATGCTTATATTATGTTATGCGTAGGTACTTTTCTTGTGAGTTATGTACCTGCCTTGGTGTTATTTGACTCGGGTGCGAGTCGGTATTTTGTATCTTTGGCTTTTAGTCAGCTCATCAGTGTTAGTCGTGAGGCATTGAGTCGACCTTTGAGAGTTTCCATAGCTGACGAGAGGGCGGTTTATGCCATAGAGGTGATTCGAGGGTGCGTACTCGAGATTTTCGGTGTTGAGTTCCCGATTGATTTAGTTCCTATTGCGATGGGTGATGTCTGTGTTATCATGGGCATGGACTAGTTGAGCAGATTCGGAGCGGTTATCGACTGTGAGCGGCAGCTGGTGACCATACGAGACCCCAGTGGGGGAGTTCTTACGGTGTACGGTGAGAGTACATGTTCTGGGTCAGCATTTTGTTCGGCCGTTAGGGCAAGGCAGTGTCTACAGCAGGGCTATAGGGGTTTTGTAGCGTATGTGATGGATACGCGGGTTGATTCAGAGAGACCGAGGACAATTGATAAGGTTCCGATAGTGCGTGAGTTCCCGGACGTATTCCCCGAGGAGTTGTCGGGCGTGCCTCCCGAGAGGCAAGTGGAGTTCAGTATCGATTTGGTTCCAGGGGCCGCGCCTATCGCCAAGGTGCCCTATCGCCTTGCACCTCCAGAGATGCAGGAGTTATCCTCGCAGCTTCAGGAGTTGCTGGGAAAGGGGTTCATTTGGCCAAGCAGCTCGCCGTGGGGAGCGCCTATCCTTTTCGTCAAGAAGAAGGATGGTTCACATCGGATGTGCATTGATTACCGAGATTTGAACAAGCTGACGGTAAAGAACCGTTACCCGTTGCCAACGATCGATGATTTGTTGGATCAATTGTAGGGAGCATCTTGGTTATCCAAGATCGATTTGAGGTCTGTGTATCATCAGGTGAGGGTGCGAGATGAGGACATTCAGAAGACAGCGTTCAGGACTCGTTATGGGCATTATGAGTTTGTGGTGATGCCTTTCGGACTCACCAATGCCCCGGCAGTGTTCATGGATGTCATGAACAGAGTGTGCAGGCCGATGTTGGATCGCTCAGTGATTGTGTTCATCGACGACATTTTGGTGCATTCGAGATCTAGAGAGCAGCATGAAGAGCATTTGAGGGAGATCCTCGGAGTTCTGAGATCGGAGACGCTTTAGGCCCAATTCTCCAAGTGTGATTTCTAGTTGCGAGAGGTCCAGTTCCTAGGGCACCTCGTTAACCAGAAAGGGATATTGGTCGACCCGGCAAAAGTTGAGGAAGTGATGAGTTGGGAGGTGCCGAGGTCACCCTCCGAGATCAGTAGTTTCTTAGGGTTGGCTGGCTATTATCGGAGATTTATCAGGGATTTCTCCAAGATCGCCATACCACTCACCAGGTTGAACCGGAAGGGTGTCGCTTTTTCATGGGGCCCCAAGCAGCAGGCCTCCTTTGAGACGCTTCGCCAGAGGCTATGCGAAGCCCCGGTGTTAGCCCTCCCAGAGGGAATGGAGGACTTTGTGGTGTATTGTGATGCGTTGATCTTGGGGTTGGGAGCGGTGCTGATGTAGAGAGGGCATGTGATAGCATACGCATCGAGGCAGCTGAAGCCTCATGAGACGAGGTATCCCACCCACGATCAAGAGTTGGGGGCAGTGGTGTTCGCCCTCAAGATCTGGCGTCACTATCTGTACGGGGTTCGGTGTACGATATACACGGACCATTAGAGCTTGAAGTATTTGATGGATCAGCCCAACCTAAATATGCGGCAGAGGAGGTGGTTGGACGTGGTCAACGATTATGATTGTGAGATCCTGTACAACCCGAGCAAGGCTAATATTGTAGCCGATGCACTTAGCCGTAGGGCGGAGAGCGCCCCATTGCGAGATGTATGCTTGAGATTGATGGTGATGACCCCGGTTTTGGATGCCATTCGTGGGGCCCAGGCTGAGGCTGTGCAGCCTGGGACCCAGAAGAGAGAGCGAGTTGTTGGATTGGTATCGGAGTTCGCTACCGATAGCCGGGGGCTTATGACATTTCAGGGTCATAGTGGAGTACCGTTTGTGGGAGGGACGCGTACCATTTTGATGGAAGAGGCTCATCGGTCGAAGTTCTCGATCCATCCTGGGGCCACTAAGATGTATTTAGATCTGAAGAGGGAGTATTGGTGGCCCTGTATGAAGAGGGATGTCGCATGGTTTGTTGAGAGGTGCTTAACCTGTCGTAGGGTTAAGGCGTAACACTAGAGACCGCATGGTAAGTTGCAGCCGTTGGAGGTTCCTGAGTGGAAGTGGGAACAGATTACCATGGGTTTTATCACCAAATTGCCATGGACTGCTATGGGAGTCGATGCAATTTGGGTGATAGTGGACAGGTTGACAAAGAGCACCCACTTCCTGGCTATCAGTGAGAGCTCTTCCGCAGAGAAATTGGCAGATATGTATGTGCGGGAGGTGGTATCGCGGCATGGAGTGCCAATCTCGATTGTCTCGGATCGAGATGTGCGTTTCACTTCCAGATTCTGGAAGAAATTTCATGAGGAATTAGGTACCAGGCTACACTTGAGTACTGCATACCACCCCTAGACTGACGGACAGAGCGAGCGGACGATTCAAACGCTCGAGAATATGCTCCGGGCATGTGTGTTGGATTTCGGTGGGAGTTGGATCACGTATTTGCCCTTGGCAGAGTTTTCCTACAATAACAGCCACCATTCGAGCATTGGTATGCCACTCTTTGAGCTGTTGTACGGGAGAAGGTGCCTGACTCCCATTTGCTGGGGAGAGGTCGGGCATCATGTTATGGGTAGTACCGAGATCGTGCTTCAGACGACTGAGCAGATACAGCAGGTCAGGCAGAGGTTATTGACTGCTCAGAGTCGTCAGAGGAGTTATGCGGACAGGCACCGGTCCAAGCTGGAGTGCTAGGTCGGCGACTTTGTACTCCTGAAGGTCTCTCCTTGGAAAGGAGTGATCCAATTCAGGAAGAGGGGCAAGTTGGGGCCTCGATATATCGGTCCTTTTTAGGTGATCGCAAAGGTAGGCAGGGTAGCCTACCAGCTGGAGCTACCTGCAGAGCTAGGTCAGATCCATGACACTTTCCATGTGTCGCAGCTGCGAAAGTGTATAGTTGATGAGTCGGCAGTGGTGCAATTAGAGGATATTCAGGTGGATGTGGTCCTGAACTATGTTGAAAGACCGGTGGCTATTCAGGATCGAAAGATCAAGGTTCTGAGAAACAAAGAGGTGCCTCTGGTGCAGGTCTGGTGGCAACACCGGAAAGGGTCAGAGCTTACTTGGGAGCCGGAGAGCGAGATGCATGAGCAGTATCCGAAGTTGTTTCCAGAGTGAGACTTCGAGGGCGAATTCTGATTCTAGTGGGGGAGAATTGTAACATCCTGAATTCCCAGGTATATTATTTTATTTATTTATTTTGGAATTTGTGGAGGAACTCGGCGAGTTGGAGCCAAGACTCGCCGAGTAGGGTCGGGAATGTTCATCCGGGTTCACGTCCGGACTCGGCGAGTCCATGCTATTTAATGAAACCCTAATCCCCCGGGTTTGGAGCTTATTTAAAGGCACTTATAGCCTCCCATTGCGGCTATCAGTCCCTTGAGATAACCCTAAGTGAGCTAAATCATTGTGCGGGAGAAGAAATCACTTTTTGATCCTTGTACCTTTGGTTTAGCAAGAAGAAGGTGACTAGAGCAAAGAGGAGGTGTGATTCAAGCAGTTCTAGAGTTCAGAGACTTCATTTTGAGGTAATAGTTCGAACCTCCTTCAGTTTTGGTGTTGGTCTTTAGAGTTAGGGCTTTCCAACCCCTTTGGAGAGTGATTATGTGAAGCAAATGGTCCCTCTTCGAGTTTGTGCCTTGGATCTGGACTCAAAGAGGTCTAGAGACCTTAACCCTTAGAGCTTTATGGATAAGTTTGGGGTTATTGGACCTAGGTTGCCATTTTTGGGACTAAATCTCCTTTTGATGCCTTTTTTTTGGTGTACACACATAAAGTTTAGAACTTTACATGACATTTATGCTTGGGGAGGCCAGATCTATGGTTTGGGGAAACAGATCTGACCTCAAGAGGTCAATAGAGTTTGTGCATGGCATGAACTCGCCGAGTTGTTCTTGGAACTCGGCGAGTAGGGCTAGGGTTTCACGAAAATTATTCAGTGAGTAGACTTGCCGAGTTGGGGGATGACTCATTGAGTAAGGAGGGAGTTAGAGGACTGGAGTTCAAGGCGATACTCGCCGAGTTGTTCTTGAGACTTGGCGAGTTGATTCGGGGTGGCCCCGTGATTCATGACTAGGATGACTCGTCGAGTATAGGGAGGGACTCGGCGTGTCAAGCGGGATAAGGAGTTAAACGACATGTGAGAACTCACCGAGTCACCTGGGTGCACTCGGCGAGTAGGGTCAAATTGGGACCATTGACTTTTGTTGACTTTTAGGGTTTGGTCATCAACGGAGTCCTTATGACAAGAGGGGAGGGTAAAATAGTCTTTTACCTTTCTGAGGGTGCCAGTGGCAGGTTGAGTCTAGTCTCGAGAGTTATATTTATGAGAGTATTTATTTATGTGAATAGGCAGAGGCTAGGCTATATTTTCCATTAAGTCAAACATTTACCGAGACACCTGAGGTGAGTTTTCTCACTATAATTTACCTAGTGTGGTAACAGAGTTATGTGACAGAGTACTATAGAGTTATATGCCAGTGTATTTGCATGTTATTTATGTTTTGTGATTTATTGTGATATGTGATATGCATGTTTCAGAGTTACAGGGTTGGGACTTTTGGGTCCCTAGAGTTAGGGCCAGAGGGCCCACAGAGAGTTGGGGATGGAGGGCCCCACTGAGACACATTGACCAGAGGGTCGACAGAGTTACAGCCTCGAGTGGCTATTATGTGTTTGAATGGTATTTTGGGGAACTCACTAAGCTTATGCTTATAGTGTTATGTGTTTCAGGTACCAGTGATGACCGCGGGAAGGCGCCGGCTTGATTCATACACACACATGAGATTTTATGTATTTTGATCTTGGGAGATATTTTGTGAAACAAAGACATGATGTTATGACATTTTATGAATGAATGAGTTTGTAAAAGTATGTTTGAGAATGCGAAAAATTGTTTTAATTTTTTTGCTGTTACACGTTGGAAGTAGGTATTGAATTAAGACTGTCATGAATTTGGCTTGAAAGATTTGTCTAAGGTGAATTAGACATTGCAACAGTTGCTGCAACATTCATGAGTGCTCATAAGGTCTGAGTATTGGATTAAACCCACACTCACTTGTATCACTTCATGGAATTTATCTCGAATGATCGTGAGACGGTAATATCATATATATCTTCAAACCTAGAGATGTGAGTTGCTGACTAAGAGTTGGTTAACTATTGATTGTACGAAAACGCATCAGTAACTTGATGTCATAAAACGTGCTTTTGTGCATAACTCAACAAATAGTTAGTACAAGCATATGAGTCAAATTTTATCTATTCCTTCTAGCAAAAGAACCGATCTCTGGGCCCTTCGATTATTTGGTTTTGATTTATGTTTCGTGTCCAGTCAGAACCTAATTGATCTGTTCAATTTACTTCTATGTCAAACAAATCTGAGATCAGGATACAACTGTTAGACAATAACTACTACATCGTTCCATGTATTTGTTCGGCTGATATCTTGAGAATAGAGGATTATATGATCACTTATCTAAAATGGCATTTCATAGTTCAACAGTGTTTAAAAGAGCTACAATTCTTGGTTGGTTCCTGAAGTTATACTTGCAACTATAGTTATCAAACTTATCCAAGTGTGAGACTGTTGGATAAGGTGTCTAAGTCCATAACTATATTTGGTATGAACTTGAATCGACCCGGCATGGTCCATTTGGGTTGCACTTGACCTCACAATTTGTATGGAAAGGATGATTATGTTCCTTTTAGGCTCCAAAAACACCACACTAACTTTTTGTCTATTACCAAAATGTTAAGGTTTATACTTTATAAACTTGGTTTATAAAATATAAAACTTTTGTCTTCCTTTTGTGAAGTATGACAGAAAATTAAGAGAAAGAAAGAGGGTATGGACATTTGATTAGTTTAATCAAAAGTAAAGGATTTAATTCAAGCATGGGGGGCACCATGTGTTAGGGGCATGGGTTGTCTTAAAGGCTTAAGACCCTTTGTGTAATAGATACACTTTATAAAGCTTGCATTTGGCTAGCTTCTTTGTCTCTCCAAAACCGTAAGATGTATATGGGATTGAATTCTCTCTTTTGTTCATCTTTTCTTCAAGAACACTTGCTTTTACATGCCCTCTTTAAGTTCAGATTGGTTATGAACTTAAACCTTAAGGGTTTAAGAGCTTATGGACTGACATCTAGTTCAAGTTGAGTCGTTGTTGGTGTCTCAAAGGTTTCAAATTTTTCATCAACTTCCAAGCCTCCCAAGAGGACCCAAAGAACAACAAAGGTTGTCATTTCTTCATCCTTTTTATGGTTGGTGTTTCATCTTTCTATAACTTGCAAGATGATCGTTGGTAGGTATTAAAGTTTAATTTATGTTCAAAAATCATAAGTCTTTCGTTTTACATTTTTTAGTTTTTTGAAACTATTTTGAACTAAAAGCCAACAATTGATATCATAGCTAGCTTTCAAGTTTGGTAAGATTTTTTGATTTTTCGAAATCCTAGTTTTTGCAGAATATGGATAACTTGTTTTTGTATAAAAATAAGGTCATACATATTTTCTATGACAACTCTTTAATTGTTATTATTTTTTTACGTGACAAAATTTTCATGCTTCTTTTGTCATTTAAAGTTGTCTTAGAAAAATAAACATCACAAGTTATTTTAAAACCCGATTTATAAAATCGCTAATAAAGGCAAATTTTGAAATACTCCATTATAAGTTTTAAAATGGTGATTTTTGTAACTTATACAAAATCCAAATATATAAGTCAGAAAATGAAGTTTTATTAAAGATATTAAAGGTTCAAATGCACTCAAACTTAATATCGGTCATTAAAATTGAATTGCGTCAAATATTATAAAAACACTAGCTTTTTGTATAGAACATTTAAAAGGGATTTTCTTTTTAATATTGATATAATGGTTTATTATATGCATATAATAAACATGTTATCATATGTTTTTAAACTAGAATTATAAAACATAGAAAAACCCTTTTTTTACAAACCTCAAATATATCCAATCCTTTTTAAGAATACTCGCATATATCTTGTATGCACCAGTCGGATAAATGATACCTAACCACATAGTGTTATCTTTTGATGGCCGGGGTGTCTTCGCGATTTCTATAACCAGGTAATAGGGCGATTACACAAGTTTTTCAAATTAGACGATTTGATCGGAAATCTTTTGTGATAAAGAATACCTAAGCAATAGAGTTCTGAGGCATAGATGAGATCAAACATGTGTAATTAAGCTTGTTATTAGCGATTCCATAAATCTAGGAATTATATAGTAAGACATAATTGATAATCGATATCTACCATGTTGAATTCAAATGGATGGGATAAAGGATACGAAACCATTTATTTGTTTTGCAACTAGATCCTAGACTTTGATAATTAATGTTTTTGGAAACTAAGAGGGTGTTAATTCTTGAAGATTAAATGTTGAAAATACTAAATGAACTTTGTTAAAAATTTTGTAGTTAAATAATCCCTTCTCATTATCATGAATTTTCATTTTCATTAATGACAAAATGAAACAATAACATTCAATAGATAAAACTACAACGAATGGGTTCATGTCTTAAGAGACAATCTTGTGAGAGATATGCAATTGTATAGCCTTAAAGGTCCTAGTCCTAAACTATTTGCTTTGAGCAATAAACCTAAACATGATACCTATTAAGGGCATCACTGTTATGCTAAAGATGCTTCTAACATCAAGTTGGGAATAGTTATTCATGAGTTCTAGGAAGTCTTAGATAATTTAAACATATATCTGATGATATAAATACAATGATATTTTACTTAAGGCTAGTTTAATCATTGGAATAATGCAAGGCTAAAAGAATCACCTTTTGTTCCAGGAGGCCCATGTTTTATGTACTGAACACCTTTAATCCCAATAAATGTACTGAAGCCCACATAGAAGGATCTTGTGTCTTTTGTGAAGAAACTAGACACTGGAACATGATTTACCCCTCTTATTTGGAAAGAAAGTCTGGAAGAGACTAGTACTTCAGGTATCTACTATGTGGAACTCATACTTTTCATATAACACTTAAGTACTTGGTACTTAATTTTTATCTAATATTGTAAATGGCTTGCAAATATTTATTGAAGAGTAACCAACTGAGCACAACCAAGTTGGAACTACACTCTCGGAGATTAGTTTATTATTTATGCTTAGAACATAAAGTACTTGTAATGTAAAACAATATTTGTTTTGGAAAAATGTTTCTTTTAATTTAGCATGTGTAAATTTATGTCTGAGTTAATTTATTCAAATGTTTGATTATTTACTTAATCATTTTTCATAACGATAATATTCATATTCTGAAAAGATTAACTTCTATTTATGAGACAAGATCTCTTAATAGAATTATAAAGTAAATATCAACATATTATAAATAAAATCAAGTTCTATATACAAGCTCTTTTGACTTAAACTTGTTTTAAATCAAACTCATCTTTGACATTGTTATTTTTATTATATAAATGGCATTCACATATTCTAACTTCAAGAAAGGGATCTTTAAAGGCAAATAATGTAGTTTATTTGACATATGTGGACCTTATTTATATGTAAATCATTCCTAATGATATTTTCACTAAAGTGTAGAGAAAATAATTAAGGAACTATACACTTTTGTGTATGACTTCCCTTCTAATGAATGTCTGAGATTAAGCATAAGATAATCAACTTTATTAACAACTATAGTAGTTTAATTATATTTTACATGGTAAAGCATAATTGTGAAATCTTTGTTGAAGGTTTCAAAAGTTAAGATACAAACCGGTAAGATCCATCTAAGGCCTTAATGGTAATAAAGGATGCATTAAATCTTACTTGGTATGATTTACTTTGTAATCAGTAAAGATATCTTCCTTTAATCATTTTGGGATAAACTTCAATCACTATTAATTGTATCTTGCATACAAATACCAACTAATATGCAGATTAAACACTTTATAAGACTTAGTATGGAAATGCTTCATCCCCATCTTACTTAATGTTTTATGGATTTGAAGTCGATGTTGCACTAAAGCTTCTAAACCCAAAATCTACCAAATACATATTTGTATATATATATATATATATATATATATATATATATATATAATACTCTAAATGTAGCTTAGATTGTTATATGCAAACCAAGGTTCTAAAAGGCGTTAGGCGTGGCGTGCCGGCAAGGCCAAGCCTCAAGCTTAACGAGTTATGGAGAGCCATGGCGTTTTTCAAGGCCTGATGTAAGGGGCGATTTTGTATTAATTTATAATTATATTACCGCATAAATATAAATTTATATCAAATATACCTAGTTTTTAGAAGTGTTATATCAACACCTAATAACAGAAAGTTATTAAAAAACACAATACTTGTATGTCCGATTAGAAAAAGGTATAAAAAAGAGCAAAAAAACATGTCTCAAACGAAAATACACGCGCCATAACATGCCATGGCACGCCATATTATGCCTTGCCACGCGCCACGCCTAACAGCAACGTTATGAAGCTTTTCATAACGGCGACGTCACGCGTTATGCCATGGCGCACCTTTTAGAACACTGATGCAAACCCACCAAGAATATGTTCTCTTATTCTTGTGAAAGTTAAGTTAGTAGAAAGCAAGCTTCTAATAACAAAGAAAGTGGGAGGTGCATGGAACTTGATGCAACTGAAGAACCCTAACCTTATGTAGTAATAGTTGGAACTAGTTTTAACAAGGATTGTTAAACATTAATAATAGCTATTCACAAACACAAATTGTTCGCATTAGTGGTAGAAATCATCTATGACTTGAGAAATGTGGTATCTCTCATTGATGAGCTTTTATTGATGGTTTTTGGAAAATCAATCAAATACCAAGATGCTATGTCAGATCTCGAATCTAATAGATGTCTTAGAGTCATGAACATGATATGTAATCCATGTATGAGAATCAAGTATGGGGTTGATTAAAATTTATCCCTTGCAAGGCTAGAAGGAGTAAATAATTCTTCTACAAAGAATAAATTACATAGATAACCATACATATTTAAAGAAAGACTTGTAGTATAAGGGTTTTCTCATACTCATGTAATTAACTGTGGCCCTCATCATAATCATGACAATTACTATGATCAAACCTTTTTTCACAAGTTGTTATTGTGACAACCGTCAAATTCCAGTCAAGTCAAAGTCAACTAAAGTCAACAAGTCAAACCGATCGACCCAACTAACCCATGTGTACTAGGGATTACGTTAGATAATTACTACACAACTCGCTATTCTAATGAGAGATCATAAATTGAAAAGTTCGTATATCTAGACTTCCTTAACCTAAAACCATGGTAACTAACGAACTAAACCAATAAAACAATGTTGCATACTCATTGGGAGTGTGGAAGATCTTTAAACACGGCTTAATGGGGCTGACGGACCTTGCGTTGCGGAGCCAAACACTCATAAATGTCACACGCGAAACCTCTCTCAATCGTTTTCACTCTATCTCTCTTTATCTAGAAACCTCTCCCAAATGTCTCCAAGAATGTGAATTCTCTCCCAAATCTCTCTTTGTATGAAAAATGTCTCCAAGAATGTGAAATCTCTCCCAAATCTCTCTTTGTATGAGAAATCTCTCCAAGAATGTGAGATCTCTCCCAAATCTCTCTTTGTATGAGAAATCTCTCAAAGAATGTGAAATCTCTCCCAAATCTCTCCAAGAATGTGAAATCTCTCCCAAATATCTCTTTGCATGAGAAATCTCTCCAATAATGTGAATTCTCTCCCAAATCTCTCCATGAAGGTGAAATCTCTCTCAAAACCTCTTTTGGATTTATTTTGATCATTTAGGGCATTCCGACACTTGACTTGGTGAAAAACTGCTCGATATGGGGAGAATCCTTGAAAATTTGCCTCTTAGGGCCGAAGCGTCTCCATAGGGGCCAAAACCCCCCTTTGAACTGGAGTCTCCTTGAGGATCCGCGGTCACCTAGCCGCAGCCGTAGCCAGCAAGCCGCAGCCACCGACCACAGCCGCATGGAGCAGCCCACATCCGAGGTTCGCTTCTGGTTCTCCTGACTTCGGACCGCAGCGCCTCCTTTCTTCATCCGCGGCTAAGCTTCCCTCCTCCTCGGACCGCACCCAGGCGACTAAGCCACTTCGGTTCTTGACTGCTGAGCCCGAGACCTCGCCCAGAACTTCGGATTTTCACGCATTTCACCCGGTTTTAGACTAGTTCTCCATTTTAAGCCCTTTTCTCATCCTTTTAACGCGGGATTTTCTCCTGAAATCATATTTTAATAAATAAGACCCTAAATATTCATAATATAAGAATATTTTGATGAAAATATTTATTTAGGGATAAAATCTATTAAGTGAGATCATGAGGTGGAGTGTGAATCTTACCATAATATTTGACACAAATAACCACCCCATACCCATTCCCATGACCAGACAATGTCCTCCCCACCATACCTGGTCATTCAAGGGTACTTTCCCCACCATTTGACCAACCATACTCTTAGTCAAAGGCTGAAAACCCACCCTCTCTCCTCATTCTCACTCATTTCTTTGATTCCCGCCAAAGATCAAACACATCTTTTCTCTCAAATTCTCTCATACAATTTCGAGATTCCCAAGTCATTTTTCAAGCTTTCCATCTTCATTTGGTAAGTATCATCACTCTCCTTATGGTTATTACATTCCCTTTTTCTCAAATCGTTGATTCCTTACACAAACATCATCACATTCTTGGTAGATCTTTGAATCTTCAAGTGATTCTTCAAGTGTTCTTGAGTTGAACACTTCTCTTCTTCAACACTCATCTACTAAAACCACTCAAGCTGAGTTCATACCCCTACATTTTCATGTTTTGTTATGTTTTTAGGGGGGATACAAGTTAAAATACCAAGAATATAATCAAACCTTTCTAACAGCTTTCATCAGAAAAGTTGGACTCCATTCACAGACTGTTTTAGACAACTTAAACATTTTAGTTTTGAAAACTGTTTTAGGTGCAAGTAGTTCCAGTTCGTATATTTAAAATGACTACTTGCACATCTCCATAATATTTTTCTACAATTTATGGTGATTTTTACAAAACTGCCTATCATTTCAAACACCAATCCGGACCAGTCTGTGATTATGGACTTTTTCACACAAGTTGGAGGTCCTGAAAAATCATGATAAAAATGATGAGTAAACTAGACACCTTTTGGGAACTCTCAAAATTTACGGATTTAGTTTTCGACTTCATATGATTTTTCTACGACTTTTCTAAAACAGCGCAGAAAGGTTAAATATTTAATGTGTATGTTGACTTTGTATTATGTTGAGCAAAGTGTATAACAATAAGTTCTAAATATTGAATGTGTTTCCTTGTTAGTTTATCATCATAAACTGAAACCTAGTCATTCATGATAAGATTATTCACTCATTTAGAACACGTATATTAAGCTATAATAAGCATAGTTTATGGATTCATAACACTAATGCGTTTTCATAAAAGAGTTGTTATACATTACAAACGTTTTGGATAAAATATAATAGGTATAGTTTATGTATCATTTACTTTTCAAACTTATTTATCAAAGGTTTTCAGTTTAGTTCACGTAAATCTGTTAATGAATAAATTTGTGAGTCATTCTCTTCGGGTTACCTCCAAAGTAACCAAGTCAAAATGTCATATAAATTGTAACCAGAGTCTCTTGTAGGGAGAACGTGATAGTAGTGTATAGATCTATATTAGGTTTGACAAACCCACACCTCAGCCGCTTGCAACAGCTAGACCGGCAGGTCTTTGGTGACAAGTGTCATTTAACGGCAACGCCTGAAGAACGTCGTATTACGAGGCCATCCAAGTCAAGTATGGTTATGATAGCTCACATGTGGTATTAACAAATCATAAGATTTACGGGTTCTAACTTTAAATTCGCGAGTTAAGTCGATTTAGCTCACTGAAATTACTTTAAGTATGGAAAAATACTTGTACGCCATCATATCAAAAAGGGTTTTATGTCGATTTAAAATCACTTTTTATATCAATAAGTACAGATATTATTGTATATTTTCAGTCTTGGTATTTATGACTACACACCATTCATTACGGGAGTTTTCCCAAATCAGAAAGGGTTTTTACGCCAATTTGAAACCACTTTTATATCTTTAAGTATGACAAATACTTGTTCATTTTTGGTCCTGGTATTTAGGACCACATAACTTTCATAAGGAAAATATTGGATTATTCTTGGTAACATACAACTCCTTACAAATATCGATTTCAAACTCTTACTATCAAAAGCTTGTGAACTCACCAACCTTTGTGTTGACACTTTTTCAAAACTACTTGTATTCTCAGGAATTCAGTGAAACAGGAAATCAACAGCGTTTTGAGGATGGGACAATAAATCATCAAACAGATAATTTTGTATCATAATATAATTGATTTCAATCATGTAAACATATACTTTGGTGTAGCTTTTTCAATTATATTTATGATGGTTGTATTTATTTTGAGCACAATTATACACGTTGTTGTGATACTATACATGAAGTCCACCACCCCCGGACGTTTCCGCCATCCTTTGTTTGGGGGTGTGACAGATTGGTATTAGAGCATTGTTTATAGTGAACTAAGTATATTGAATCACATAAGATATACAAACTATAAATGCATTGGGACTAAAGTCTCTGATTTAAAGTTTTCAAAACAATTACACTTTTAGAAATAAATAATTTGTTATTAAAGGTGTACATGCATGCATACATACTAAGGTCAGCATCATTCTAGAACAAAACAAAAGTAATGGTTGTTGAATATCACAGGTAAGCTCGGGGATGTATGGTCAGTCTTGGGAGTGGCATAGCCTGATCAACTATGATGGTTCGAAGAGTGATTAGCACATGCCCAAGAATGGTTTTGATATGGCGACAAGTCGAAAAACTTACCAACACTACCACAATGAGAACATTAGAACAGAACATGAGTTTAAAATACTATAGGAGTATTTTGTAGTATCATAACTTATATGAAAACTAAATAGATCCTTAATAATAGGTCTATAGTCCCTAAGTGGATACTCTAAGGTTATACATAACTTAGAAATCATAGACTTAGAATTTGTGGTCATTGCCTTAGTTCCTTTTCCTTGTTTGGATGTGGACCTAGGGTCGGATCACTTATTCGAAGGTCTATCATATCTTGTTATATGTAATTTGTATGCACTATGTCATTATAGAAGTAACTAATAAGGATCACCCCCTATAAGTAATTAATTAGAGAGTTAGATGCCTAGTAGTTATCTCTTCCACTCCTATTCTCGCACGTACAACATAGTAAGATCCTACTTACCGGACGACCCCTTCTTTCCCAACCCGAACCTGAGAAATGGTGAATGGTTATGAGAAGAATTGGAAGCGGAACCGGAGGTTATCAATCCTCCATGCATAGAAAGGGTTCCCACGAACCGTTTCGACTACATCGAACCTGTGCCCCGTTGGGCAACCGTGATCGAGGGTTGAAGTCGACAACAATGACAGCAACCACCACGTGGAGACCAACGAGGGTGCTATGACCTCAACCACAGGGGACCGACTGACAGAGCCCACCCGGCGAAGACCCGGCAGATCGCGAACATCGGGATTAAAACAGGAAGACTACAACCCGAGTTCAGAAACTGCGCGCTACTACAGACCCTACAGTCTCACGTACCCGAGACTCGGAGATAGACTGCTATTTCAGAGGCAAACTCTCTCCTTAGGACCTTATCGCCGCTCATGAAGAGGAAAGAGAGTAACAAGGTAGACACAGAGCGTCGATTGGCAAAAACTGCAAGATGCATCGACTTCGCCTCAGGCATCACAAGGGACGAACTATCATGAGTAAAGTTCATACCGCTCACAAGACTTTGTAAATTAAGTTCTTGAGTATGTGTTGGTGCTACTCTATTCAAGGTATAATCACGTCACGGCAACTTAAGCGATTATACTAATCGAGAGATCTATTTGCTATCAAAACGTTTCCTTGCATGGATGTGAGGAATACCTACATCGAGGCCAAAAAGGTTCGCTGAAACCACAATTACTAGAATCATATTAACAAGATGGGCTTAGGACCTAGCTTGGGTCAAATTACAAGGTTTCACTAGAATACAGAACTACTAAAACACATGAGTTATCATTTATAGGCTCTCGTTATGAAATGTTTTCATAACACCATAAAATAACCGATACGTTACAAAATGAACTAATATAAACTTAGTGAGAAAACTCGCGACATAGCCATTCTAAAAACTCATTATCGTCTCACCCTTAAACATTTTGTTGAGAAGTTCCTTCTTCATAAGCCTATGGGATGTGATCGTTCAGGCACTAATACACC
Organism: Lactuca sativa; assembly: GCF_002870075.4. NCBI lineage: Eukaryota > Viridiplantae > Streptophyta > Magnoliopsida > Asterales > Asteraceae > Lactuca > Lactuca sativa. The sequence continues at coordinate 182,414,226 of NC_056629.2, forward strand.
GGGTCCCATCAAAACCCCTCATCCAAGTGTGTTTGGACAAACATGATTCTAAGATGAGTAAAGCTTAACGCCCATATGAAACCTACTCCTACCCACTGCCATAACTCTATCTCAGGAACGTTAGCAGAAACACTAGGAATAGTACAGTAAAGTGCAAAAAATTATATGCGTAAATATAAATCGTAAGGATGCACTTGAGATAATTATTTCCACTAACGAAGTCGTTTTCATCTTGAAACAGAGCTATGTCTTCACCAAAAGGCAACCAACCAACTAGCAAGGCGCCAACCCTGCAGATAGACTCTGCTACTTTTCAGGCTGCAGTCACGGCCGCCGTGACAGCCGTCATGGCGCAATTCAATGCTAACAAAGGCAGCAGAAATGGAAGCGGTACTGAAAATACAGATTGTGGTAACAATCAGGAACACCAACAGGTGTTTGCCAACGAAAATACCTCAGGCCACAAACTTACGAACAAGAAGCGATAGTTTTGGAACAAAAAGGAACGCAACCAGTCTCAAAGATCCGCTAAAAGACAACAACCTATGGCCACCCCTACAATAACGACAGTAGTCACAACACATGCCTCGACATCAGCCACAACATCTACCGCTCAAGCATCAGACAAGAAATATATGGGAGCACTCCCAAAGTGTAACAAATGTAACTACCATCACACAGGAGCATGCCGAATTTTACACTGTAAAAACTGCAACAGGAAAGGACTTACCGTCCGTTTCTGTAAGGCCCCGACTCAGTACATCGCTTCAACCCCCAAAACCAATGTAATTCTGGTGTGCTTTGTATGTGGCGAAACAGGACACTTCAAAAGAAACTGTCCAACTGAGAGGAATGACGGGGAAGCAGGAGGAGTGTGACAAACGAACCAGCAAGGGTAACAGGGAGCCATATTAGGACTTTTGTAATGTTTCCAATGACAAAAACATTCAAGTACCATATGGTTGTAATGAATTTGGTATGCTTGCTAAAGTCACCGTCCTTCTAAAAGTAGTTAAAATACTCTCTCATTCAAATCAAACCAAAGACATTCATATATGAACTTAGGATCATTACATGTAAGATGTGATGACTTTGTACATACATCGGGGTTAATTATAATCAAAATACTAAAGTCTTGAAACAAATAATCCCATCCAGACTCCTATTCCATGTCTAGTAGGAGGAATTGAGTGCGGCCACCCACTCGATGATTTCACCAACATCAAATTACATACGACGTTCATATACCGCTCGATCATAGAGTGACCTGTCAGGGATCCTGATATCAAGTGTCATTACTAGCTATCGAAACACACCCACTACTAGTGCTAGACACTATGGTATGAATCATCTACAATAATAATAATATCGAACATAACAGAACACCCTAAAAAGAAACACAAAATACTCTATTCCTCTAGTGAGCTCTTCATATGAATACAGCTTAACACATCTTATCTAAAAAGATTCGGTTGTCACCATTCAGTTTCGATTGGTATAGTCCTCATCTTCCTGATTTAACGACTACAAAAGGACCCTTCACCTAACCCACCGAATATCGAAACCTTTGTCTCCCATAAACACGTCCAGCACGGACCTCCAGGTCATTTCTCGCTATGAAACTCCAAAACATGCACCAGAGGAGTGTTATACTTCCCAAAACCTTATCACAAGTATTTACAGGAGACCTTTCAGGAATGTCACACATGCAGCAGACAAGGTTCACGCACAGAATATTGGGACGGATATGGTTAGTCTACCACTACTACGTATATATGCAAGGATAATGTATAATTAAGATTCTACGAACATTAGATGTGTGCTTCCGCCCTATTTCCTGTTCCATGTCTGGTTGTGGATTTGGGGCAGAGTCACCCATCCAACTGTCTTGCCAACCTTAAGTACATACGACTTATATGCGTAAGTTAATGATAGATGGACCAGGTACGAGTCCTGCCATGAACTTCGGGCCAACGTTACCTAGGAGGAGGAGTGAACGTCCTACCATCTGAATAAGTCTAGTCGCATAAACCAAACCCGCATGCTTCCTACCGAGCTACAAGAACTGTTAGGTCAAACCTGTCGAACTACTCAACAATGGAATTGAAGAACCAAGCTCCTCACCATGGAGAGCTCTGGTATTTTTCTTTAAATAGAAAGGAAAATTGCTCATAGGTCCGTCGACTTCAGAGGCCTCGACAATATCTCCAGTAGAAACCATTACTATCTGCCTCGCATAGACAAATAGGCCGATCAATCGCAAGGAACGAGGTACCCTTTAGGAATTGAACCTGAGATCAGAATATCACCAGTCGCGAGTATTGGAGAAGGATATCCGAGGACAATCCTCCAAATTCAATGCGGACGCTGCAAGTCCGTAGTGATACCCCTCGGATAGTACCAACCCGCTTGCAGTCTTCATGAACTCAATGAATAGGGTATGCCATTCTTACTGGGACCAGTTCGTCATTGTCCTTCTAAATTACTTGCTTATCTACCCTAGTTGTAAGAAGAAAACCAAAAAGAGCAGCTACAACAAATCGTGGGAACACTACGATCAGAGAAGCCTTACCTGAAGTTCTCTAGATACGAGTTTTGGAATTGAAGAGTCAAATTCCTAAGACACACTATTATTGATGTGGAAATTCTTGAGGACCCTTTCAATTAATCAAAATCGTTGAGAAATTGTCAACACCAAAGGTGTCGACAGGAATACGCCGAAATTCTGGGTCTCGCTGACCTACCGTATTAGTTCCTTTAAAACTTCTCGCAAATTACGGAACCCCCTTACGACTTAGACCCTGAAGGGGTGTAACAACGTAAATTTTGAAAACAATTTTTCATTTTTAAAACATTCATTTACTCACAAAATAACATCAAACATATTGTATCAAATGTAGTTATCACAAAAACATCTCCCAGAATCCAAAACATAAACTCCTCAAGTGTGTACGAATCATGCCGGCGCCTTCCCGCGCTCATCACTTGTACCTGAAACACATAACATAACAACTGTAAGAATGAATGCTTAGTGAGTTCCCGAAATAACACATACAACACATACGCCACTCGAGGCTATAATATGACCCTCCGGTCGATGTGTCTCAGCGGGACCCTCTAGTCCCGTAGCTCGTTGGACCCTCTGGTCCGGTCATAACTCGTTGGACCCTCCGGTTCGGTCTATATCATCACACAACATACAACTATCACATAGCACATAGTCTCATACATAACACATAAGACCCTCTGGTCCACACAAATATACCACTCTAGGTAACGTATAGTGAGAAGACTCAACTCGCGGTCTCAATAAGTATCTGTCTCGGAAGAAATGTGATATAGCCTCGGCCTAATCACACAAAGTAATACTCTCATAAATACAACAATACTCAACTCTAAAAATCAACGAGGTTAACGGTCAAACTTGACCCGACTCGGCGAGTGCACAAGGGCGAATCGATGAGTCTACACGTGTCCACTAACTCTCTTAGATTCTCTCTTGGCATGTCGAGTATTTCCCTTAACTCGACGAGTTCCACCTGGCATTAATCGCGGGGCCACCTCGACTCAACTCGTCGAGTCTCAAGAACAACTCGGCGAGTTCCAACTTGAACTCAGACCCATGACTCTCCCTGATTCACCGAGTCATTCCCCCAACTCAGCAAGTCCACTCAATGAGTGATTAACGGGCAACCTTCATACTACTCGCCGAGTCTGTTCTTGGGATTCAGCGAGTTCATGCCATGCACAAACTCAAAACAACTTCTTAGGTCAGATCGGTTCCATATAATCATAGATCTGGCCTCCCCAATCATGATAATCAGGTAAAGCTCGGACCTTGACACACATATAACATAGAAATTGTCCAAAATGGTGATTTTGCCCCCAAAATGACATTCCAAGCTCATGACTTCCAAAATGACTCATAAAGCTCCAAGGGTTAAGGTCTTTGGACCTCTTTGGGTCCAGATCCAGAACACAAACTCGAGGATGGACCAAAATACCACTTAATCAATCTCTAAAAGGGTTAGGAAAACCCTAACACAAAGAATCAACACCAAAACTGAAGAAGGTCTGAGAATAATACCTCAATGCAGTCTCTATGAGCTCAAAACCACCAGAAATCGCACCTCCTTCAGCCTCCTCTTGTCTTAAACACTTCCTTCTTGCAAAAACACCCACCAAAGCTCAAGATTAGCCTCTCCTTCCTCACAAATGCTCTAGGTCTCTTTAGGGTTTCCCTCTCGGGTTGGTGGCCGCAAATGACGGCCATAACGCCCTATAAATAGGTCTCAAACCCTTGAAATTAGGGTTACATTAAACAGCATGGACTCGCCGAGTCCACTCACGAACTTGCCGATTCCAGCTGTGAACTCGCGTACCAATCCACGACCGTACTCGGCCAGTCTAGATGCCAACTCGCCGAGTTCCCCCACAAAACCCAAATTAAAGGAAGAAGATATTATACCTGGGAATCCGGGCATTACAGTTCTCCCCCACTAGAATCAGACACCGCCCTCGAAGTCTCACTCTGCAAACAACTCCAGATGGTGCTCCCGCATATCACGCTCCGGTTCCCAAGTCAACTCTCACCTTTTCCGATGCTGCCGCTGGACCTGCACCAATGGCACTTCCTTGTTCCTCAAAACCTTGATCTTCCGATCCCTGATCGCCACCGGTCTCTCGGCATATTTCAGGCTCGCATCCACCTGAATATCTTGTAATGGCACCACTGCCGACTCATCTGCTATACACTTTCGAAACTGTGACACGTGGAAAGTGTCATGAATCAGACCCAACTCTGCTGGCAACTCCAAATGATAGGCTACCCTGCCTACCCTCGCGATCACCCTGAAAGTTCCAATATATCAGGGCCCCAACTTTCCCCTCTTCCGGAATCGGATCACTCCTTTCCAAGGAGAGACCTTCAGGAGCACAAAGTCGCCGACCTGAAACTCGAGCTCGGACCGGCGCCTGTCCGCATAACTCTTCTGACAACTCTGAGCGGTCAACAACCTCTACCTGACCTGCTGGATATGCTCTGTCGTCTGAAGCACAATCTCGGTACTGCCCATCACACGCTGTCCTACTTCTCCCCAGCAAATAGGGGTTCGACATCTCCTCCCATACAACAGCTCAAATGGCGGCATGCCAATGCTCGAATGATGGTTGTTGTTATAAGAAAACTCCACCAAGGCAAATACGTGTCCCAAATCCCTTCGAAATCTAATACACATGCCCAAAGCATATACTCGAGCATCTGAATCGTCCGATCACTCTGTCCGTCCGTCTGAGGGTGGTATGCAGTATTGCAATGCAGCCTCGTACCCAACTCCTCGTGAAACTTCTTCCAGAATCTGGAAGTGAAACGTACATCTCGATCCGAGACAATCGAGATTGGCACCCCATGTCGCGATACCACCTCTCTCACGTACATCTCCGCCAACTTCTCCGCAGAAGAGCTCTCACTGATGGCCAGAAAGTGAGCACTCTTCGTCAATCTGTCCACAATCACCCAAATTGCATCGACACCCCTCGCGGTTCTTGGCAATTTGGTGATGAAATCCATGGTAATATGTTCCCATTTCCATTTGGGAATCTCTAATGGCTGTAGCTTACCATGTGACATCCCTCTTCATACAGGCCCACCAATAATACTTCTTCAGGTCCAAAAACATCTTAGTGGCCCTGGGATGGATCAAGAATTTCGATCGATGAGCCTCTTCCAACAAAATGGTATGCGTCCCAACCACAGACGGTACCCAAATCCGGCCCTGAAATGTCATAGGCCCCTGGCTGTCGGTAACAAATTCTGATACCAGCCCAACAACTTGCTCCCACTTTTAACTCTCTGGCTTCACAGCCTCAACCTGGGCCCCACGAATAGCATCCAACACTGCCATAAGGCTCAATGCATTGACTACCACATTGGCCTTGCCCGGGTGGTATAGGATCTCACAATCATAATCCTTGACCATGTCCAACCACCTCCTCTGGCGGATATTTAGGTTGGGCTGATCCATCAAATACTTCAAGCTCTTGTGGTCCGTGTATATCGAACACCGGACCCCATACAGATAATGTCGCCAGATCTTGAGACCGAACATTACCGCTCCCAACTCCAAATCATGAGTGGGGTATCTCGGCTCATGAGGCTTAAGCTGCCTTGATGCATATGCAATTACATGCCCCCTCTGCATAAGCACCGCTCCCAATCCGGATATCGACGCATCACAATATACCACAAAATCTTCCATCCCTTCCGGAAGAGCTAACACTGCTGCTTCGCATAATTTCTGGCGAAGTGTCTCGAACGAGGCCTGCTGCTCTGGGCCCCAAGAAAACGCAACACCCTTCCGGGTCAACTTGGAGAGTGGCACGGAGATCTTGGAGAAATCTTTAATAAATCTCAGATAATAGCCAGCCAAACCCAGAAAACTCCTGATCTTGGTGGGTGACCTCGGCACCTCCCACCTCAATCTTGGCCGAATCGACCAATATCCCCTTCTGGTTAACAAGATGCCCCAAAAACTGAACCTCTCGCAGCCAGAACTCACATTTGGAGAACTTGGCATAAAGCCTCTCCGTTCTTAGAACTCCGAGGATCTCCCTCAAATGCTCCTCATGTTGCTCTCTAGATCTCGAATACACCAATATGTCGTCGATGAACACGATCACCGAGCGATCCAACATCGATTTGCACACCCTGTTCATGAGATCCATGAACACCGCTGGTACGTTGGTGAGTTCGAAAGGCATCACCATGAATTCGTAATGCCCATAACAAGTCTGGAAGGCTGTCTTCTGGACGTCCTCCTTCCACACCCTCACATGATGATACCCAGACCTCAAATCGGTCTTGGAGAACCAAGATGCTCCCTACAACTGATCAAACAAATCATCGATCCTTGGCAACGTGTAATGGTTCTTGACCGTTAGCTTATTCAGCTCACGATAGTCGATGCACATCCGGAGCGAGCCATCCTTCATCTTGACAAAAAGGATAGGCGCTCCCCAAGGCGAACTGCTCGGCCTGAAAAACCCCTTCCCTAACAGCTCTTGAAGCTGCGAGGATAACTCTTGCATCTCCGGAGGCATAAGGCGATACGGCGCCTTAGCGATAGGCGCAGCTCCTGGAACCAACTCAATACCGAACTCTACCTGTCTCTTCGGAGGCACACCCGGCAATTCCTCTGGAAACAGATCCAGAAACTCACGCACTATTGGGACCTCTTCAACTGACTTCGGTCTCTCTGTATCAACCCACGCATCCATCACATATGCCACAAAACCCCTACAGCCCTGTTGTAGACACTGTCTCGCCCTGGCGGCTGAACAAAATGCTGACCCTGTACGTGTACCCTCGCCGTACACCTTAAGAACTCCCCCACTAGGGTCTCAAATTGTCACCAATTGACGCTCACAGTCTATCACAGCTCCATATCGGCTCAACCAATCCATACCCACTATGACACACACATCCCCCATCGCAATCAGAATCAAATCTATCAGAAACTCCACCCCGAAGATATCAAGGACACATCCTCGAATCACATCCGAAGCATATACTGCTCACTCATCAGCTATGGAAACTCGCAGAGGCCGATCCAATGCCTCTCGACGGACACTCATAAGCCGACTAAATGCTACGGAAAACAAACGACCGACTCGCACTCGAGTCAAATAATAACAACGCAGGCACATAACTCACAAGAAAAGTACCTACGTATATCATCATATAAGCATAAAATCTCAACTCAAATAAAAGATGAAAAGAAAATACATACCAGCCACAACATCAGGCGCCACGCGGACCTCCTCCCTGGTTAACTGAAACGCTCTCCCACGAGCCCTCGGGGCCTCGACCTTCACCGGCTGAACCTCAGTAACCCTAGCAGCAGTCGCGAATCCCTGAAGAAGCTGCGGGCACTCGGCCTTCCGATGGCCGGTTTGGTTGCAATGAAAGCAAACCGAGAATCCCTTGGGGCAATCCCTCGCGATATGCCCCTCCTTCCCACACTTGTAGCATACCCCAACCCTGCATGACCCCTCATGTCTCTTACTGCACTTCCCACAAGTGCGGCCCTTCGTGCCCCCAGATCTCGAATCAGCGGGTCTAGCCCGCTTGGCTGCCGGCTAAGACTGAGCCGGCCGCCGATCCATCCTCTGAGACTCGGCCTCCTCCCTGGCCTGAGTCTCCAGCTCGATCTCCCTCTTCCGGGCATTTTCCTGGAGCTCAGCAAATGTTCGGTAAGTCGAGTTCGCCACAAACTCCCGAATATCTCTCCTCAGAACACCCAGATAACGGCTCATACGAGCCTGCTCAGTCGACACCTGCTCAGGGCAAAACATCGCCCTCTCATGGAACTTCCTGGTGATGATTGTCACAGAATCAGTACCCTGCTTGAGGGTGAAGAACTCCTGGATCAACCGTTTCCTCTCTACCGGGGGAACATACTCCTCTCGGAACATAGCGGTGAACCTCTCCCAGGTCACCTCAGAAATCTCAGCCAAAGTAAAGTTCGCCGTCACGAACTTCCACCAATCCTTCGCTCCCAGGCGGAGCTGGTTCAAGGCGAACAGAACCCTCAAGTGCTCTAGACAAGAGCACGTATAGAAACATCCCTCGATGTCAGAGATCCATCTCATAGCGGCAATCGGGTCCTATGTCCCGTCGAACACTGGTGGCTTCGTGTTGCTGAACTCCCGGAACAACAACGAGTCACCTCCCTGAGGTTTAGCAGCAGCAACAGCAGCAGTAGCCGCAGCTGCAGCAACCTCAGTCAATGATGCGTACCGCTCATCAAATGTCTCAATCAATGTGGTCTTGATGTCCCCGAACATCTCAGGAATCTCAGCTCGGATGGCACCACTGATCTCAGGTGTGTGTCGAGTGCCAACCATGATGCCTCTGAAATACAACATAAATTATCAGAGATTCGATCGAACATGCTCATACTTGATGACGCAACCCTACTTGTTCTCCATCGTCCAAAAGATTCTTACTTGAAATTCCCACTGATCCGATGTCTTCAGTAGTACGGGCCCAATACTACTGACCACACCGCATCAGCATTCACTTCAAGTCCTTCTCCTTGGATCTTGGATTACAAGTACTCTATTCTCATGAGCCCCTAACTGCTATCCACTCGCCCTCAAAGCATCTCAGCAGCAAAAAACTCTTAGGCTAAGGCATCACCAATCATGCCACTCTAGTCCTAATATGTATACTTAGCCTACTCTAGCATGCATAATATAACACATCTCATAACACATAAAGTAAGGGTACTTTTGGGGAATTCGTCGTTTGGGCGTTGGCTGATCGTACACACGGCTCTGCTCTATTTGTCTCAAAACTCTTTTACTCTTTTCAAAAAAAAAATTTACTTCATTATCAAAATTTTCCTCAATTCCTCAGTTTGAGTTCAGATACGCCCGAAGATGCATCCGAATCCCTTGAACCAAGACTCTGATACCAACTTGTAACAACGTAAATTTTCAAAACAACTTTTCATCTTCAAAACATTCATTTACTTACAAAATAACATCAAACATATTGTATCAAATGTATTTATCACAAAAACATCTCCTAGAATCCAAAACATAAACTCCTCAAGTGTGTATGAATCATGTCGGCGCCTTCCCGCGCTCATCACTAGTACCTGAAACACATAACACAACAACTGTAAGCATGAATGCTTAGTGAGTTCCCCAAAATACCACATACAACACATACGCCACTCAAGGCTATAATATGACCCTCTGGTTGATGTGTCTCAGCGGGACCCTCCAGTCCCGTAGCTCGTTGGACCCTCTGGTCTGGTCATAAATCATTGGACCCTCCGGTCCGGTCTATATCATCATATAACATACAACTATCACAGAGCACATAGTCTCATACATAACACATAAGACCCTCTGGTCCACACAAATATACCACTCTAAGTAACGTATAGTGAGAAGACTCACCTCGCGGTCTCGATAAGTATTTGTCTCGGAAGAAATGTGATCTAGCCTCCGCCTAATCACACAAAGTAATACTCTCATAAATACAACAGTACTTAACTGTAAAAGTCAACGAGGTCAACGGTCAAACTTGACCCGACTCGGCGAGAGCACAAGGGCGACTCGGCAAGTCTACATGTGTCCACTGACTCTCTTAGAATCTCTCTTGGCACGTCGAGTATTTCCCTTAACTCGACGAGTTCCACCTGGCATAAATCGCGGGGCCACCTCGACTCAACTCGCCGAGTCTCAAGAACAAATCGGCAAGTTCCAACTTAAACTCAGACCCCTGACTCTCCCTGACTCACCGAGTCATTCTCCCAACTCGGAAAGTCCACTCACTGAGTGATTAACAGGCAACCTTCATACTACTCGCCGAGTCTGTTCTTGGGACTCGGTGAGTTCATGTCATGCACAAACTTAAAACAACTTCTGAGGTCAGATCTGTTCCATATAATCATAGATATGGCGTCCCCAAGCATCATAATCACGTAAAGTTCGGACCTTGACACACATATAACATAGAAATGGTCCAAAATGGTGATTTTGTCCCAAAAATGACATTCCAAGCTCATGACTTCCAAAATGACTCATAAAGCTCCAAAGGTTAAGGTCTCTAGACCTCTTTGGGTCCAGATCCAGAACACAAACTCGAGGAGGGACCAAAATACCACTTAATCAATCTCTAAAAGGGTTAGGAAAACCCTAACACAAAGAATCAACACCAAAACTGAAGAAGGTCCGAGAATAATACCTCAATGCAGTCTCTATGAGCTCAAAACCACCAGAAATCGCACCTCCTTTAACCTCCTCTTGCCTTAAACACTTCCTTCTTGCAAAAACACCCACCAAAGCTCAAGATTAGCCTCTCCTTCCTCACAAACGCTCTAGGTCTCTTTAGGGTTTCCCTCTGGGGTTGGTGGCCGCAAATGACGGCCATAACGCCCTATAAATCGGGCTCAAACCCTAGAAATTAGGGTTTCATTAAACAGCATGGACTCGCCGAGTCCACTCATGAACTCGCCGAGTCCAGCTGTGAACTCGCGTACCAATCCGCGACCATACTCCGCGAGTTTAGACGCCAACTCACCGAGTTCCCCGACAAAACCCAAAATAAAAGGAACAAAATATTATACCTGGGAGTCAAGTTGTTACAAGGGGAGCAACCCTTTTCTGGGAAGAGAAGCAAGAGGGAGAAACCTTCAGAACTCCAGAGTGAGGGACCAAATTCCTCTGGAAGCCTCACTTTGGGAAGGCTTAGTACGCTTCGGAAAGCGTGGAAAGCTAAAACCTTGGATAATTAGGCCCTTCGAGATTCTTGTCAGAATCAGCCCTGTAACTCGCAACTTCAATCTACCCCCATGAGCTTGGTAAAGTACTTTCTACCCGCCACGACTCGAACTTGCAGAGGTATCTATCCGACGAGACTCTTGTAATCCCCCTCGACGAGATCGAGTTCCACAAGAGCCTCACCTTCGTGGAAGAACCGTAGAGACCATGGACCGAGAGGTCAAGCGGACAAAGCAACGCCGCTTCCTATTAGTGAAGGTTCGTTGGAATGCTAACCAAGATCCTGGATTCACTTAGGAGCGCAAGAATCAGTCGATTAGGAAGTATCCCCACTTCTTGGCTCGATTATTCATGCCTACTCCTTGCCTAAATTCAAATTTCGGGACAAAATTCCCTCTAATGGGGGGATGATGTGACAACCGTCAATTTCTGGTCAAGTCAAAGTCAACTAAAGTCAACAAGTCAAACCGGTCGACCCAACTAACCCATGTGTACTAGGGCTTACGTTAGGAAATTACTATACAACTCGCTATTCTAATGTTAGATCACAAATTGAAAAATTCGTCTATCTAGACTTCCTTAACCTAAAACCTTGGTAAGTAACGAACCAAACCGATAAAACAATGTTGCATACTCATTGGGAGTGTGTAAGATCTTTAAACACGGCTTAATGGGGTTACGGACCTTGCCTTGCGGAGCCAAACACTCACAAATGTCACACACGAAACCTCTCTCAATGGTTTTCACCCTATCTCTCTTTATCTACAAACCTCTCCCAAATCTCTCCAAGAATGTGAAATCTCTCCCAAATCTCTCCAAGAATGTGAAATCTCTCCCAAATCTCTCTTTGTATGAGAAATCTCTCTAAGAATGTGAAATCTCTCCTAAATCTCTCTTTGTATGAGAAATCTCTCCAAGAATGTGAAATCTCTCTCCAAATCTCTCCAAGAATGTGAAATCTCTCCAAAATCTCTCTTTGTATGAGAAATCTCTCTAAGAATGTGAAAACTCTCCCAAATCTCTCCAAGAAGGTGAAATCTCCCTCAAAACCTCTTTTGGATTTATTCTGATCATTTGGGGCATTCCGACACTTGACTTGGTGAAAAACCACTCGATACGGGGAGAATCCTTGGAAATTACCCTCATTGGGCCGAAGCCTCTCTGTAGGGCCAAAAGCCTCCTTGAACCGGAGTCTCCTTGAGGATCCGCGGTCACCTAGCCACAGTTGCAGCCAGCAGCCGCAGCCACCGACCGCATCCGCATGGAGTAGCCCGCATCCGAGGTTCGCTTCTGGTTCTCCTGACTTCGGACCGCAACGCCTCCTTTCTTCATCCGCGGCTAAGCTTCCCTCCTCCTCGGACCGCACCCAGGTGACTAAGCCACTTCGGTTCTTGACTGCTGAGCTCGAGACCTCGCCTAGAACTTCGGATTTTCACACATTTCACCCGGTTTTAGACTAGTTCTCCATTTTAAGCCCGTTTCTCATCCTTTTAACATGGGATTTTCTCCAGAAATCATATTTTAATAAATAAGACCCTAAATATTCATAATATAAGAATATTTTGATGGAAATAATTATTTAGGGATAAAATCTGTTAAGTAAGATCATGAGGTGGAGTGTGAATCTTACCATAATATTTGACACAAACAACCACCCCATACCCATTCCCATGACCATCCATTGTCCTCCCCACCATACCTGGTCATTCAAGGGTACTTTCTTCACCATTTGACCAACCATACTCTTAGTCAAAGGCCGAAAACCCACCCTCTCTCCTCATTCTCACTCATTTCTTTCATTCCCACCAAAGATCAAACACATCTTTTCTCTCAAATTCTCTCATACAAATTCGAGATTCCCAAGTCATTTTTCAAGCTTTCCTTCTTCATTTGGTAAGTATCATCACTCTCCTTATGGTTATTACATTCCCTTTTTCTCAAATCATTGATTCCTTACACAAACATCATCACATTCTTGTTAGATCTTTGAATCTTCAAGTGATTCTTCAAGTGTTTTTGAGTTGAACACTTCTCTTCTTCAACACTCATCTACTGAAACCACTCAAGTTGAGTTCATACCCCTACATTTTCATGTTTTCTTAAGGTTTTAGGAGGGATACAAGTTAAAATACCAAGAATATAATCAAACCTTTCTAACAGCTTTCATCAGAAAAGTTGGACTCCATTCACGGACTGTTTTAGACAACTTAAACATTTTAGTTTAGAAAACTATTTTAGGTGCAAGTAGTTCCAGTTCGTATATTTAAAATGACTACTTGCACATCTCCATAATATTTTTCTACAATTTATGGTGATTTTTACAAAACTGCCTATCATTTCAAACACCAATCCGGACCAGTCTGTGATTATGGACTTTTTCACACAAGTTGGAGGTCCTGAAAAATCATGATAAAAATGATGAGTAAACTAGACACCTTTTGGGAACTCTCAAAATTTACGGATATAGTTTTCGACTTCGTATGATTTTTCTACGACTTTTCTAAAACAGCGCAGAAAGGTTAAATATTTAATGTGTATGTTGACTTTGTATTATGTTGAGCAAAGTGTATAACAATAAGTTCTAAATATTGAATGTGTTTCCTTGTTAGTTTATCATCATAAACTGAAACCTAGTCATTCATGATAAGATTATTCACTCATTTAGAACACGTATATTAAGCTATAATAAGCATAGTTTATGGATTCATAACACTAATGCGTTTTCATAAAAGAGTTGTTATACATTACAAACGTTTTGGATAAAATATAATAGGTATAGTTTATGTATCATTTACTTTTCAAACTTATTTATCAAAGGTTTTCAGTTTAGTTCACGTAAATCTGTTAATGAATAAATTTGTGAGTCATTCTCTTCGGGTTACTTCCAAAGTAACCAAGTCAAAATGTCCTATAAATTGTAACCAGAGTCTCTTGTAGGGAGAACGTGATAGTAGTGTATAGATTTATATTGGGTTTGATAAACCCACACCTCAGCTGCTTGCAACAGCTAGACCGGCAGGTCTTTGGTGACAAGTGTCATTTAACGGCAACGCCTGAAGAACGTCGTATTACGAGGCCGTCCGAGTCAAGTATGGTTATGATAGCTCACATGTGGTATTAACAAATCATAAGATTTACGGGTTCTAACTTTAAATTAGTGAGTTAAGTCGATTTAGCTCACTGAAATTACTTTAAGTATGGAAAAATACTTGTACGCCTTCATATCAAAAAGGGTTTTATGTCGATTTAAAATCACTTTTTATATCAATAAGTACAGATATTATTGTATATTTTCATTTATGACTACACACCATTCATTACGGGAGTTTTCCCAAATCAGAAAGGGTTTTTACGCCAATTTGAAACCACTTTTATATCTTTAAGTATGACACATACTTGTTCATTTTCAGTCCTGGTATTTAGGACCACATAACTTTCATTAGGAAAATATTGGATTTTTCTTGGTAACATACAACTCCTTACAAATGTCGATTTCAAACTCTTACTATCAAAAGCTTGTAAACTCTCCAACCTTTGTGTTGACACTTTTTCAAAACTACTTGTATTCTCAGGAATTCAGTGAAACAGGAAATCAACAGCGTTTTGAGGATGGGACGATAAATCGTCAAACAGTTCATTTTGTATCATAATATAATTGATTTGAATCATGTAAACATATACATTGGTGTAACTTTTTCAATTATATTTATGATGGTTGTATTTACTTTGAGCACTATTATACACATTGTTGTGATACTATACATGAAGTCCGCCACCCCCGGACGTTTCCGCCATCCTTGGTTTAGGGGTGTGACAGTTATGATCAAATCAACAAGGATATTATTTTGTTATAAATTCATATTCTTAATATGAGATATAGTAAATAGATTTCAAGAAAGAGCGCTTTTGTTAATAAACATCTACTAGAAGATATCTATATAGATTAGCATGGAGGTTTACTTAATCCATGTTATCCTAAGAAAATGTGTAGAGCTTGAGATCCACATGTGGATATAAAGCAAACATCTAAGTGTTATAATCATCATTTTATGTAAAACGACAAGGTATATTTTCATAACCAAATGAATAGAACATGTGTGTTTACTAAGAACTAGTGGGAGCATTGTGAAATTCCTAATCTTGTATTAATGAGATATGCTTAATCATTTGAAATCACATTCTGACTAAGCAACGTCGCTTTCACCTTGACTCGGAAAGTATTTCTAAAATGAAGGACTTAGGAAGGAGAAGATATATTCTTGGAATGTGAAATCTATAAGGGATAGCTAAAATGAATGTTAAAAGATTTATGTCTTCATGCACATATTGGCAATATCTTGAAAGGGATCAAGACACCAAGATTCTTTTGGAGAATTCTTGGCATTGTCATATGGCATCATTTTGAGCTAGCCTGAAAAGTATCTAGATCATAGGTTTGAACTAGATGAAATCATTTATATTATATTTTCTTGGCAAATGAATTCATCATTTACGCCATATTATGCATAGGGCATGGTATTTTGATCATGTTGTATGCATGTCATAGGATACTAATTGAATACACGGTTAAGTCAGTGGATGACTGAGAGAGCATTCTAAGAGTACTTTAGAAGAACTAAGAGAATGTATATGAGACAATCAATTTAGAAAATGATCTTTACAGAAAGAGCTGCACAAGATGTTAATTTCTAAACATAAATAAATAATTATGAATTATAATTGGATTTTGACTTCATTATGCAATGAAGAGTATGTTTTGTTGGAATGAGGTCCAAGCAAAACATAAGGACACAATCTACTGCAAAATAAGAATACACTTCTTTAGAAGTTGATTTCAAATATGGTAAAATGAATGAGATCATTGAAAAACTATATTGATCTCTGACATTCAAGGATCACATAGAAACCTTGGTGACTTCGAGAGTATACTTAATCATGTAACATCCCAATTTTCAAGACCAGAAATTTTGTTTTTAATTATGTTGCTTATAGAACAGCTTACTAAAAAACATCATCAACATCATAAAAACCCATGAACCATAACCAAGTGTATCAAAATCACATGATCAATGGTAATAATATTAGAGTACAATCCCATGGATCTCAAAATGTAGAAATCATGTGTGTGCGATGCGCCGCTACAGTGCCGGCTCCTTCCCCTTTGACGAAGAGGTACCTGAAACCAAAAATGAAAACTTTAAACCATCATACCGCATACCATACTATAACCTTGCTGTTAGGCATATCTGGGTGCCCGACTTACCCTACCAGGGATACCAGGGTGCCAAACCTACCCCTGTCGGACATTTCACCCCTATTACTACCACATAATTGATGGGTTTTATGCATAAGAACAATCCTATGTGCTCATACAAACCCTAATGCTTGGATCTAGGTTTCTCTATTGTACATGCTTTGAATCCAAGACTTGAAAGCCTAGATCTATCATATATAATTCGAAATTAGCATTAAGAAAACAGATCTTAGTGTTTTACCACTTTCAAGTAGCTTGAAATCCTTGTAATCTTCTTGATCTTGAGCTTAGAGTCACAATTGTAACTCGTCTAATGGTTCACAAACCCCACAAGCAAGAAGGCAATATGAGAGAGGGTGAGAGATGCTAAAATCGGCCCTAGGTTTCTCTTGGAATCATATGTAGCTGATTTCCATAGCCTAGGGGTCTTATTTATACTGCTGGCTGCTAGGGTTTCAGTCTAAACCCTAATGGACAAATTAATCACCAAGCAGCCCATAGAAGCTTCTAGATTAGGGCCTTTAGACGAAAATATGATGGATCCCCATCATAATTTCGTTCCCCCTTAGTCCATTAGGTTTCCAAGCCCAAAACTCAACTATCATACATTTGTCAGTTTATGCCCCTTGATTCAATTAATCTCTTTTAGTCACCAAATTAATTCCTAATTAACTTATGACTAATACTAATTAAATAAATATGATTTCTCCTTTAATATATTATTCTTATAATATATTAATAAACCATAATATTCTATCTCTCTCTCTCTGTCTCTCTCTCTCTGTCTCTCTCTCTCTCTCTGTCTCTCTCTTTAAATTACCTTGTCAAGTTGCTTTGGAGAAGGCAACCCAAATGGACGATGCACAACCGGGTCAAGTACATACCAAATATAGTTACGGGCTTAGATATTAATCCAACAATAATAACATAACATAAGCATACTGTCTAGCATAGCTGGGCACTGTACTACCCCTATCTAGGGTTTCCGACCTACCCCTTCGGTTTATCTCTACTGGTTATGGGGACTATTTCACCTCTACTACTACCACATAATAACATAACATAATCATACTGTCTAGCATAGCTAGGTACTGTACTACCCCTTTGTCCCTATTGACCGGTAACCGGGGACTATTCCCCTTACTACCACTATCACATAGCATCTTATTATACTAGCATGTGAAACACGTCAGATAGTGGCAAACCCAAGTAATTATCACAAAGACAACTACTCGATAAACAATCCTTACTTGTGGGCCGACATTATGGCCGTAAACCCACTTCTACTGGAAGGTAACTCATCTCAATGTCGTGTAGTAACTGAACTGTCCTCGGCGCTAGAACTGACTCCTATCAAACTCCTACACATAACAACCTTCCTTAATTACCATTTCATACTCTTAAACCATCCAAGGGTTACTCAGATCAAAGCCACAGTCAAGTTTAACATCTTGGTCAAAGTCAACTCTGGGTCAAATTCAACATCTGGTTGACTCGACTCGCAGAGTTGACCCAATAACGCGCCGAGTCCCCAAATCCTCAAAACACTAAAACCTTGATTCTACTCGTTGATCCTTGCACGCACTCGTCGAGTTCTCCTTCATACCAAGTCGGGACATTCTTCAACTGACTCGTTGAGTCCTCCTTCATGCAAGAAGACACATTTAGCCCTGGACTTTCCAAATTCCTTATGAACTTGTAGAGTTCGTCTTCATGCAGTTGGGACTTTCCTTGAATTCATCGAGTTTTGTTCTTGAGTTCACCGAGTTCCATGATTTCCAGGTCCAGCTTCACATCTAACTTGTTGAGTCCTCTTCTAGACTCAACCATTTCGATCAAAGCAGAAAAGGGTTGGGAAACCATACCCCGACTCGTTGAGTCTTATGAACAACTCGTCGAGTCCCCCAAAGTCCATGTCTATACAGTTGATTTCAGTCGGGTTTAAGACATCCAAAACATAGATCTAGCCTCCTACAGTCCATAATACACGTAAAGTTACAAACTTGATGTTTATGCATGGGGTATTTGGCATAAATGGATCTAAAATGGATTCTACAAGGCGCACGGGGCTCTTATGGCAATAAAGCTGGCACCTTTATGCCATAGGAACCCTCAATGGTTCCAGATCTGAAGTCATACCCCTTTATAACCACAAAATCTCGAATATGGCACTTCTAAGGGTTTTAACAGGTAGAAATGAACCCTAACTAGAGATATAAGAGATAAATGGTACCAAATTGCACGAAAAAGCTCAAGAACACTCAATAAACAATTAGGTTTTCGAGTTAGGGATTTTCTGGACTAGGAGGGACGATGGAGGCTGGGTTGACACAAGATAAGGTGTTTAAATAGGATGCATACCCTAAATATTACAGTTTCATTCATATAGTGCTACTCGCCGAGTCGGGCTCTCCGACTCTCCGAGTAGGTTACTTAAAACCCGCATCCAAGAGTCTAGTGTACTCGACGAGTTGGGCCTCCAACTCGCCGAGTCCTAGTGTAAAAACATATAATCAATTATATTTAAATACGTACCGGGAGCCGGGTGTTACAAATCAAGCTAAAAGACTCTATGTCACCAAAGAACAACAATCATATTCTCCAAGATATTTAACTGTACTTAGAGTAATTTTAAGTATGGAAATGATAGTATTCACATAATTCACAAAAATTAAATTTTGCCAGACCCATTGATAAAGTCATTCTTTTGAGCTACATATGAATAGTCACACTTAAGCTGTAAGAAGTTATTATTCTAGAAATGGGATTTTGATTTGGATTTGGTATTTGGATATTGGAAAATTATAACAACAAATATTAGATAATGTTATGATATATTTGGATATAGTCATCGCATTAATGTTTGTTGTGTTCTATATTAACATGTTTAATCCATGAATAATGTTATTATTCTAAAAGTTCATAGTCAGTTATAATTGTGGGAGTAATTATAAATTAAGACTAATATGAATTGGATTTGTTGACTCTCACTAGATGAAAATAAGGAAATGGTTGTAACCATGTTTCATAGGTACTTGTTAGGGAACTAGTATTGAACTGACCCGTATCAAGATCATCTCATGGATCGCTATCATGAATGATACTTGATTAAAAGCTAGTATCTTTGTATCCTTACCACCTGAGATACATATTGGGAATTAAGTATAGGGAGTACTATTCTTTGATATGTTCAAATGTTGTTCCTTAACCAGGAAGTTATAAAATCCATTTTTAGGTATGGTGTGAACTATGCAATAGGCTTATGTAGTAAAGATGGGATTTGTTCCTCTTATGTGTTGAGTGCTAGACATTTAAGGTGCCTTACCAAAATTTTAACAACTAATGATATTGATTGCGATTCGTATCTCATGTTCAACATGATGTCTGTAGCAAAGGGATAACTGATAAACTTACCTTATACACCAATTGTAGCCTTGGGCTTCTAGGAATTGAGCTTTGATAGATGGGCACAAAGTCGTATGTTGATGGGGGTAGTGAAATGTTAGTAGACGTTCACCACCGTCTATATCAATCTAATATGAATCTTGCACAAGTCGGAGATTGAAAGATCTATTATGCTCAAGAATCATATTCAAGTGATATTTCTAATTAACATATGATAATAATGGGTCACACTAACAGATGCTTGATATAATTAATTATTTATTAGAAATTGATTTTAATGAATATTCAATAAACTATTATAATCAAAATTGGGAATTATTTATTTCTAGGAAACAATTAATTTTCATTAGCAAGTAACATAATATATCATATGATATGATTTATTAAGTCAAGTGCAACATTTTGGACCATAAGGACTTTTTGTCTTTTACCAAAAGTTAAGGTTTATAGTTCACAAACTGTGTTTATAAAATATCAAACTCTTTCTTCATTTTGAGAAGTATAGCCGAAAATTGAGAGAAAGAAATAGGGTATGGACTTTTGATTAGTTTAACCAAAAGTAAAGGGTTTCTTTCAAGCATGGGGGAACGATGTCTTAGGGGTATGGGTTGTCTTAAAAGCTTAAGAGCCTTTGTGTAATAGATACACTTTGTGAGGCTTGCGTTTGGATAGCTTCTTTATCTCTCCAAAACTATAACATGTATATGGGAATGCTTTCCCTCTCTTTTTTTCATCTTTTATTGAAGAACACGTGCTTTTATATGCCCTCTTTAAGTTCATATTGGTTATGAACCTAAAGCTTAAGGATTTAAGAGCTCATGGACTAGTATCTACATCAAGTTGAGTCATCGTTGGTGTCTCAAAGGTTTATAATTCTTCATCAACTTCCAACCGTCCCAAGAGGACCCAAAGAACAACAAAGGTTGTTATTTCTTCATCCTTTCTATGGTTGGTGTTTAATCTTTCTATAACTTGCAAGATGATCCTTGTTGGTTATAAAAGTTTATGTTATGTTCAAAAATCATAAGTGTTTCAGTTTCCATTTTGTAGTTTTTTTTAAACTATTTTAAGCTAAAACCCAACAGAGATAGCTAGTTCATAGGAATGGAAAATGAAGCAGATAGAGCATGTGCAACACATGAATCCTTTATAATTTGAACTTGAAATTCAATTCATTTGGATACTCTTTAATCGATGGATTAAACCATAAAATGTTGGACTGAACTTTCATGTTTGAAATAGAGAATTCTTCGTTATTTATGTTGAATTGATCAACAACGATGTTACCAGTTGACATGATGATCGAGACTATTTTGATGTGATCACAATTTAGGTTTAGGGTTCTTGCGTAAATGTCGGGAATTAGATATATGAAATGGAATGATCACGTCCTCTTTTACAACCAACGTCAAATTCAAAATCAAACTATGTTCCAATAAACCGGTGCCATGTGTAGAGTAGGTTTCCCATTAAGTACAATTCAATATTTTTAAGAAGTGTCAAAGGGTCTCTTTTAACAAGCTTTGTAGTTAGGATTAGTTTTCAAACAAGTTCGCAACTTAATATAAGAGCGAAATATTGTAAGAAAATACTTGTGCGATCAGTATAATCAACAACAAGTAAGCTTTGGAAAATTTAAGTGGCTTCTGTTCAAAATAACTGTTTAAAATAAATGTTTTAACAAAAATTTGATCTCATATGAAATTGAAAGAGTTGGATCTATTGTGAAGAAATGACTTGGGATTAGTAAATTTTATTAAGATCACATATAAGAAATGAAAACATGATTTTGAACATTTAAAATTTTACAATGAAACATAAGGTTTCGTAAAAATCTTGAACACTACAATTGTTAACCGACAATTCCTTAGGTGTATGGTGATGGGTTTCGGTCATAAGACATCCTATGTGGTCACACAAACCCTAAAGCTTGGATCTAGGTTTCTCTATTGTACATGCTTTGAATCCAAGACTATAAACCCTAATTCTAGCATATGGAAATCAGAATTCACATGTAAATAGGTTTAAGAACATACCTTGATTGTTATATAGCAATAAAAATCTGATTCCTCATTGAATTGACCTTGGAAAGTTGAGAGTCACAAGTGTCACTCCTCTAATGGCTTACAAACACCATAAGCAAGTGGAGAAGGTATAAAGAGAGAGGAGGGAGGTTAGAATTCGTCTCTAAGACTTCTTGGGAAGGGATACACGAATTCATGACCCTAGGGGTGTTTATATAGGTGTAGAGATAAGGTTTCAGTCATTATCCTTATCTAGTTGCTTATCCATTAAGCAACCCATAAGATAATCCTTGAATCCTTATCATACTCGAATTTTAAGGCTCTTTATCCTTAAATTCGTCCAACCTATCAATAAGATAACCCTTACCTTATTTTGTAACTATCACATAATTACAAATCAGCCCCTCTAGTTTAATTAATTACACTTGATCACAAAATTAATTCTTAATTAATTATTGACCAATATTAATTAAACAAATAGATTTCTCCTTTAATATATTATTCTTATAACATATTAATAAATCATAATAACCTCTCTCTCTTTATTTATTTCTCCAATCAAGTTGCTTTGGTGAAGGCAACCCAAAAGAACCATGCACCATCGGGTCAAGTACATACCAAAATAGTTATGGACTTAGACACTAATCCAACAGTCTCCCACTTGGATAAGTCTAACAACTATTCTGCGTATGACTTCGGATCCCGATCTGCAATCGTAACTTTCCAAAGCCGCTGTCAACTCTGATCATATCAGATACGTGTGTCCTTAGATAAGGGATCATATATTCCTCCATTCTAGATATCATATGAGATATGATTTCAAATCATTCTCTTTGTACTACTTCTCGATTTCTGATTTATGACGACTGACTAATTGAACAAATCAAATTAGCCCTAGCCCGGCCGAACATTTACGTTTGTCATCACTAAACCATCGAGGGGCCCAAAGATATCGCTTTTATCCTACTTTGAATAAAAGGAACGGATAAACTTTGATACAATGCTCACTTGCACTCATGCACCGAATCACACACAACAATATGTTTTATAACACCAAGTTACTAGTGCGTTTACATATTATCAATGTGCAACCGATTCGCAAGATATAACTCACACATCTCGGTTTCAAGAATATAAGATGTTATCGTCTCACCAATCACTCGTGATACAATTCATGGAGTGATCCAAGTGAGCGTGGGTTTAATCCAACGCTCAAATCACATTCGTAAGCACTCATGAACGTTGCAGCAAATATTTGCTTATGTCTAATACTCTTTTAGACAATCCACACACCAATTCACGACAGCCTTCATTCATATCTACTTCCAACATATGAACGACTATGGCCCGTTTGAATAATTCGATTATTCTTAATAAACTCAATTATTCTGGAAGTCAAAACATGCAAATGTGAAACACAAGAATAATACTAATCCCATATGGCCTCAACCCTTTGAGCATTAATAAAACACCTTTTATTTATCACCATATTGATTACTCATTATTTGTAGTTTCGGGTAATCAACTTCTTACTTGAATTACAACACTTGTCCCATGCTCCTAGCATGCACACAATGTTTACCTATGGTTCTTACTTTGTGAAATAGATCACATTGAACACATTTCCAATCATTCTCATTTCACAACTCCAAATCCTTTTCATAAGTGAAAGAATATCAAATTCTTGCTACTTATAGAATATGCTAGATTCTAACATTTTATGCAATGATCTCTTTTGTAATGTCACTGCATCAAAGTCACAAAGACTATTGCCAATGATATTACAGAGTCTTCTATCGGAGATTGTTACAAGACAATTCCATAGATGTGATGTCTCTCACTCAAAGTACTTTCTTTGAACATCCTTTTGCATAGAAGTTTCTAATCTAGTCATAGATTTCTCAATATTCAATTCCCAATATTGACACACTTCCATATGTTCCATATGACAACTCATTCTTAATAGAATCTTATCTATTCGTAATGATGTCGATATGGTCCATCCAATATGGAAACATTTCCATATATTCCAATACTATACTTCCAACTACTCACAAGCGACCAATCCTCGTCGAACTTGGATTGTCCTTTGATAGTTGTTTAATTATTTTAGTCTAAACCGATTCTAGTCCTTTTTCCCTCTAAATGTGCTCGACATTTGGAAAATTTTAGAATGGTCAAACATTAAAGCATTTGCAATCGATCCTATACCCGAAGCGTATGGGACACGATGCATAATGTTTTATTTACTATGTTCTCAAAATTCGAATTGTGAAGAGGGATGCCGTAATCATAATCGAAATTTTAAGAACACACTTTGTACCTTTGACTAAATTTTATTAACATTTCTCAACCTAAACCTTTAGATTTGAAATGAAGCATAATATTTTCTCCCTTAATTATAGCAAAACAACTCTTCAACTATTGCGACTTTGCAAAGTATGACTCTTGTTTTCTATAATTAATATTGCTAACCTTGCAATACTTTCCTTAATAATCATACAATCATAACTTTTATGCTCCCACTATCATGATGATTATTATAAAACATAACACTTATGCTCCCACTAGCTTCGACATGTATTCATAAACATCTTAACTTTCAGAAAACCAATGCTTATTGAATTTCTTAAGTTCATGTTCCTAATACTTAGTGCTTTGATAATCTTTTATCAAGGCTTTTTGAACTTATACACCTTTGCCTTCGATAGTTCATATGTGTGTCTAAACAATTAAGACTAATTGCCAAACCTCATAATTCAAATTATGGAAAGGGATACCGTAACCAAAATTGAATTCGAGAATGCAATTTTACAATCACTATCTTCTTAAAATCTCTCTTAGTGAAAGCATTTCCTCACAATCATTTTCATGAAGGAAGAAATCTTATGACACTTAAATTTAAACGGTGTATGTGTTCCTATCCATGTGAATTTGTTAAAACTAAAGTTTACGACAAATTCAAACTCATATGGACCGAACTTTCTTAATCTTGATTTCTTGCCTTATGGTAGCACAACTGCCCACCATGTCTTCCAAGTAGTTAAGCAGCTCACCCTTTCCTATCAATGTAACTTTCATTGATTAAGGTGCTTTGCCTTTTATGCGTTCAAAATGAGAACTCATAGAACTCACATGCATAATTAACTTGATTGGATTGGCACAGAATCAAAATAATGTCAACACGATGGGTTGTAAACCTCAACTCGTGTGCTAGTGATGATCGATAAGGTTTATTTGATTTTTTCTTGAAACCTTTCAAGACCATTAAGACTCCCACTGACTCCTTGACATATATGATTCTCTTGTCAATAAATATTTCTTGACAAACAAATATTCAAGAGTTAGTGTAGTTTTTATCAAAACACTTCATAAATTGGTCCTAGTTGGTCTTTGTCTTATCCAAGACATCACAACTTTCCACATTTAATGAAAGTTACAAACCTTCTTAATACTTTTCACTCATTGTCACAATCTTAACTCTAAGACTTGTTTTGGAACGAAGAATGATTGACTTCTTGATTTGACCATTTCTTCAATCTTTGATTCCTCTTCTTGGACATACAATTGTACCAAGACTCACTTAGAGGATCAATTGAGATATGGTTCTTAATCATTAAGACCTATCATAAAGCATAAAAGGTACTCTCCCTTCTTCTTAGAATGGAGAAACTTTTATCTCTCTGCCTACTTGATTCTTGTTATTCGTTCTACTATTGATTTAAACCTTTTCAATCAATTGAGAATTACACTTAATCTTATAAGTATAATCATATTTACTAAACCGTTAGTAAATCATGACGAATATCTCGTTACTCTTATGGTGGACTTTGATCAACACACAACTTTGTGTACTCGATCTCCTAGTCTTTCACTTGACACTTTGTCAATGAATTAGTCTAATTTCCAAATACGAAGTTTCTCATTCATTGTGCAACCAAGTTGCATGATTCCAAATTTCTGTCCAATTGAAACTTGGGCGATGAGAAACTCTCCCTATTTAGTAAATTCTCGACTTTCCATAAATAACATAATAAGAACCAAATCCATTATTGCTAATTATAGAAACATTTTTAACATCAATTTTTCATACACGCCATTGTAAGGCTAAATACATAAAATTTAAAATCAAAATTTATTTTATTGCGGAAAAATTTGTCCTTACAATGCAACTCATTGAAAAACTTATGCTAATACATCTTTCTTAGCAATCTAATTCTAACTCTAAGTAGTAGCTCAAGAATCTAATCTTTGAGAAACGCGATCGAAATCCATTCCTTCACGGTTAGATTCTGCTCACTTCTTCCCTTAAGCTCCCTTTCTTTTCTTCGATCCTACAAAACATCAATTGTAATCTTATTACATTATGTATTAAGAATCTAGAATAGAAGCTTAAAAGAGTTAGTAAATGGATTTCACCTATATTAGAGCCATACGTTTCGACTCTCCCATCTCGTAGATCTCTTAGGTAAATGGGGCAGCTTCGTCTCCAATGCCCTTTCTCTTTGCAATAAAAGCAAATCGACTCTTTTGGAACAGGACATGGAACTACTTCAGGCATCGCCCTTCTCTTATGATCAAACTTTTCGATCATAGCATGTCTTTCGTTGCCATTGTCTATATCCATAGAGGTCTCGAAGGCAAATTCACCAATCAACTTTGCTTTTCTATTGCGCCAAATCATTGCAGATTCAGCAGCAACAAGCATATAGGTGAGATCTATAAGGGTCACGTCGTAGTTCATCATATAGTACTCTCTTACGAACTCACTATATGAGTTGGGAAGTGACTGAAGAATCCAATCAACAACCACTTCCTCACAGACAACGGATTCCAACATTCTTAACTTATCAATGTGTGACTTCATCCCTAGGACGTGTGCACACACGGACTTTCCTTCTTTATGTTTACTTGCCAAAAGGGCTTGAGTGATCTTGAACTTTTCTAGCCTTTGAACTTGTGGGTTAGGGAGAATAATTGGAGGAGGTAGAGGAAGTGAAGCATGATTTCTTGTTCCTCGGTCGAATTGTGGAATATCATCTTCATGTGGAATGCTTGTTCCACGGGATTTGAGAAGACCATAGTTGTCGAACTTTGACATCTACAAAACGGGAGAAAAACGAATTCAAGTTAGTTGATAGATTGAGTCCTTGGTAGATCACCCAAATGAAATTCCAAGGCTAGGACCCAACACAATACGCTACAACCTAGAAAAGGGATGTCGTAATCTAGTTGCAGAATATTTGAAGGTAAGTGAATGACGATTCACTAATTTCCACCATGAAAAACGAAAAAGAAATTTAAGTTTTAAATCTATGAAAACTCCTAGATCCTTTGAGATACATTGAACTTTCAATGGCATGTTTATATCTCAATATGCCCCTCTTGTTTGTGACTGGGATGCCGAGGATCACAAAGCGGGTGTGAATAACCATGCAAACTTACATGGTAACCTCACATGTTACAGTCATCTATTCGATGTGTCGGTTAACCACACACGCTCCACCGAACTATGACAAACATTGAGTCACCCTTTGCTACCTTTGCTTAGAACCATTTAGTGTGTCGGTTAACCACACACGCTCCACTAATGTCTTCGCAAGGGCACAAAGTGTAATTTCATGGAATTGCATCAATTCACTTTTCCTAAGTAACTAAGATTGGGAGTTTTATGAAAACATTTAGTTACTTTAGTAATTCATTATACTTATAATGCAAGGTTTCGTCCTATCCTACCCGTTCGGCTAACGACCCTCCACTAGTCAAGAGTGCGGTAGGTAAGAGTGGATACCCATTCAATCGCCATTTTATAGGCAATTTCCTTAAACACCCCTTATAGACCAGCTTCGTGAATGAGGCCTACTAACGGTAAGACTGACTTTTAGTTATACATATATATAGAATGTTAGACTTTTAATGTTATATATAGTATAGGGTGTATTTTATAACTTTTAAAATACTATGTGGTTAACTTTAACAATTACACTTTTAATTCTATTAAATGGTTAACCTAAACTTTTATGGATTTATTAAACCTCTTTTAATTATACACCTTAATTAATTAATAAAACCATAAGGGTGTGATTTGACTTTTTCAAAACAATACTAGAGTTTTAGAATTTAACATTTCTAATTAAACTTTTAATCAACCTTTAAATTCCAAAACTTGAGGGCAAGTTTTGAAACATTTCAAACCATAAGGGTTTAGAATTTAAATATGCATCAAAATTAAACTATTTAATCAAAATTTAAATTCCAAAACTTGAGGGCAAGTTTTGAAACCTTTTTCAAAACATTAGGGTTTTAACTATTTAAATTTCAAAACTTTTGGGTTCAAATTTAAACTATAAAACCTAAAGGGAAAATTTGAAACTATTTCACAAGATAATTCAAATCTAAATTACAAATAATCAAACTTTATCTATAAAAACAAGTGATTATCTAAATTTTAACAATTATCTTCTATTTAGGTAAGGATAATCACATAATAATGGAAAAATTCGGATTTCATCACAAAAACATGTTTATGGTAATTATCCAAAGGCAAAACAGGAAGAAAATCGCAAATCTGAGTTGTCAGACCCTTTGACTCGTCGAGTCTAGACCTGGACTCGTCGAGTACAGCTGACTCGGCGAGTCAAACATTCAGAAACTCAAAAAATCGATTTTCAGTGCTTATTTCGATCAAATATGCATCAATAGAATAGAAACCAATCAAGGCTCTGATACCACTGATGGGTTTTGGTCATAAGACATCCTATGTGCTCATACAAACCCTAAAGCTTGGATCTAGGTTTCTCTATTGTACATGCTTTGAATCCAAGACTATAAACCCTAATTCTAGCATATGGAAATCAGAATTCACATGTAAATAGGTTTAAGAACATACCTTGATTGTTATATAGCAATAACAATCCAATCCCTCCTTGAATTGACCTTGGAAAGTTGAGAGTCACAAGTGTCACTCCTCTAATGGCTTACAAACACCATAAGCAAGTGGAGAAGGTATAAAGAGAGAGGAGGGAGGTTAGAATTCGTCTCTAAGACTTCTTGGGAAGGGATACACGAATTCATGACCCTAGGGGTGTTTATATAGGTGTAGAGATAGGGTTTCAGTCATTATCCTTATCTAGTTGCTTATCCATTAAGCAACCCATAAGATAATCCTTGAATCTTTATCATACTCGAATTCTAAGGCTCTTTATCCTTAAATTCGTCCAACCTATCAATAAGATAACCCTTACCTTATTTTGTAACTATCACATAATTACAAATCAGCCCCTCTAGTTTAATTAATTACACTTGATCACAAAATTAATTCTTAATTAATTATTGACCAATATTAATTAAACAAATATGATTTCTCCTTTAATATATTATTCTTATAACATATTAATAAATCATAATAACCTCTCTCTCTTTATTTATTTCTCCAATCAAGTTGCTTTGGTGAAGGCAACCCAAAAGGACCATGCACCATCGGGTCAAGTACGTACCAAAATACTTATGGACTTAGACACTAATCCAACATTATAAGAAATGAAAACATGATTTTGAACATTTAAAATTTTACAATGAAACATAAGGTTTCGTAAAAATCTTGAACACTACAATTGTTAACCGACAATTCCTTAGGTGTATGGTTTGTTGGGTCACCCCATCATTATAGAAAAATGATTTAGTATCATTAAACAAAGTTTTGGCACACCTACATCCATGGTTTTTTTAACTAGAAATATCTTGGGATATACGTCTTTGTATGAGCAATTATATGAAATTTATGGTGAAAAAGATTGGTTAAAAAGATCCATTGTACTTCTTTGAACGATAGTGATCATGCAGTCATCTCCTAAGTCAAATTAAGAAGAGAAATGTAGCTCTAGGACTATTGTTAGTACAACCTATTGGGAACAAATTTTCAGGAGAAATTTTTCATTAAGGCTTCGTAAATAATCAGTCAGTGATGCTTTGGACAACAAATTCTAGCATGCCTCAAGGGACTTCCCTGTTTATCATCGCTTTTTCATGCGTATGATAAACATGTGTTACAATGGACTTCCCAATCACAAAAAAGGAAAATATTTTTGTGTTTTCGAATTTAAAAACGAAAAGTCAAAATATAAAAAAAAAATTGAATTTTTTATTTTTAGAAATAAAAGACAAAAATAAAGAAAATGTTTTTGGATTTTTAAATTTTAGAAAGAAAAACGTAAATGAAGAAAATGTTTTTGTGTTTTTGACTTTTTCTAACACAACAAAGTAGGCATTCGTTATTGATATCGGATAGTTGTGTAAATGATCCGAGATAAAAACTTCTCTACTTGGTTAGAAAACTTAAGTTAACCTTCGATCCTTCTTTGCTATTGATAAAAAATATTTGTCAAGATAACCTTCACTTTCTATTCGCTATCGCCTCAAGTAAGCCTAAGCTTCCCATTTGTTGTGACATCACGTAAGCCTTTGATTCCCATTTGCAATTACATCATACAAGGCTTAGCTTCCCAAGCTTAAGCCATGAGAAAGCAATCAGAATGTCACATCCAACGACTACTTCGTCATTCCCAATATAATCGAACAATCATCAAGTTTCCTTTCTAACCAAGAACTGGCCTTTGAAAGTTAAGGTCGGGCCTCATTCGATTATGGGAATAATAAATGAATCATAGTTCATACTTTGCAAAATCTAGGTATGAGTTGGTAATACACATAACCTCGAGGATTTTCCTACTTTTGTTGCGAAAAGAAAAGATAGAATCAAAAGTAGAAAATTTTGGACACTGTGAAATCAAAGAAACTTTGATATAAAAGCTATAAGAATTCAGGAAAATATGTTATTCCTTCGACATCAAGAGAGATATAAAAGTGCTTGCGTGGTTTCCCATGAACTACAATCGAATACTTTTTAAGAAGTATCAAAGGGCCTATTTTAACAAGCTTCGTAGTTTTGCTTAATTTTCAAACAAGTTCGGAACTTAACATAAGAGGAAAACATAGTAAGAAAATACTTGTGTGATAAGTGTAATCAGCAACAAGTAAGTTTATAAAATATAAGTGGCTTCTGTTCAAAATAAATGTTCATACGACAATCTGGTCTCATAAGAAAACGAAATAATTGGATCTATTGGGAAGCAATGACATGGGATTAGTAAATTCCAACTAGACCATACACAAAAAATGAAAATGAGATTTTGAACATTTAAAATTTTACAATGAAACATAAATTTTTGTAAAAATCTTGAACAATAAAGTTGTTAGTTGCCAATTCCTTAGGTGTATGGTTTGGTGAGTCTCATGCTCATCATAGAAAAATGATTTAGGATCATTAAACAAACTTTTGGCACACGTACATCCTAGTTGTTTTTAACTAGAGATGTGTTGGGATGTGCATCTTTTTATGTGCAAGTGTATGAACTTTGTGGTGAAAAAGATTGGTTAAGAAGAGTAATTGTACCTCTGCGAATGATAGTGACCATGTAGTCATCTCTTAAGTGAAATTGAGAAGAGAAATGTAGTTTGAGGACTATTCTTATTAGAACCTATTGGGAAGAAATTTTCAGGAGAAAATTTTCATTAAGGCTTTGTATACAAATGAGTCTGTGAGGCTTTGGAGAACATATTGCAGCAAGCCTTTAGTGAAACTTAACTAGTCATGAGTGACGAATTTACCTAATCCATGGTGAGCTGAGCTTTTCAATGCGTATGAAAACACATGTGTTACAATAGACTTCCCAATCGCAAGAATAAGGAAAATATTTTTTGTATTTTTGAATTTAAAAAATGAAAAGCCAAAAAATAATTTTTTTTTGAAATTTTGATTTTAATAAATAAAAGAAAAAAATAAAGAATTTTGGATTTTTTAATGTTCGAAAGAAAGACAAAAATAAAGAAAATATTTTTGGATTTTTGAATTTTAGAAAGAAAAAAAAATAAAGAAAATCTTTTTGAGTTTTTGACTTTTTTCTAAAACAACAAGGTAGGATATTTTCAATATTAGGCATTCGTTATTGATAACGAATAGTTGTGCAAAGGATCCGAGATTAAACCTTCTCTATTTGGTTAGAAAACTTAAGTAGACCTTCAATCCTCCTTCGCTATTGATAAAAAATAGTTGTCAAGATAACCATCACTTTCCATTTGCTATCGCTTCACATAATCCTAAGCTTCCCATTCGCTATGACATTATGTAAGCCTTAGCTTCCCATTTGCTATTACATTCGCTTAACTTCCCATTCTTTATTACATCACACAAGCCTTAGCTACCCATTCGTTATTACGTTCATCAGTCCTTCTCTACTCATTTTCTTGTCAGCAACATGTGTTGAATGAGTCAGAGCTAATTTCGAAATGAAGCGTATCGAAGTGTTGTGCGTGAACAGTAACCTTTGAATTAAATTATGATAGTAAGCAATGTTAGTCCAAACCTTCACAATTCAAATATAAGAAAAAGTTAGTTAGATATAAGAACATAACAAGATTTCATCATTCCCAAACCACTTAAAATCCTCAAAAAAAGAAAAAAATATATCATCAAGTTGTTTTTTAAAAATATCAGCCAGTTGGTCTATTGGTTTAACAAAATGAACATCATATTGACATCCTCAACATGATCCTTGTCTTGGGTTTTGCATAGTACAACATCCTATGGTGCACATACAACCCTAAATGCCTTGGATCTATGGTTTCTCTAATTATACGTGTAATCGTATTTCCAAAGCATTAAGCCTATAACTAGTGTGAAATTAACATAAACAATATGAAATACTAGTTAGGATGACACACCATTTATGTAGCTTGAAAACTTGTTATATTTGGGCTTAAGAGCATAGCACCAAAAGTATGAATGCCTCAAATGGCTCACAGCTCAACTAGGACAAAGGTGGCTCTTGAGAGAAAATTCCTTCCACACCAAAATATATTATGTCTGCTCCAAGAACTACAAGTGGTGATTTTCGCGTGACCTATTTATATGCCGAATTCCAAGGGTCATGGGTATAACCCAAATCCATACTCATGCGTTTTATGATCCATGGTTCATGTGGCCCAACTCTTTATGTGTTCATACATAAACTTGGTCCAACATGGATCATAAGCCGAACACATATAAATATAACTAATTACCATAATTAGTCCCCATAGATTTAATTAGTCTCTTTTGATCGCTAAATTAATTCCAAATTAATTCTTGATCAATACTAATTAAAGCATATGATTTCAAATATATTAGAGCTTATAATATATTATTAAATCATATATAACCTTCTATCAAGATTCCATCCTAACAAATTGTCTTGGTGTTATGCAATCCAAATGGACCATGCTACTCTCGGGTCGAGTACATACCAATAATAGTTATGGGCTTTGACATCTAATCCAACTGTTTCCCACTTGGATAAGTCTAAAACTATTATTGCAAATATGACTCCAAAATCCCGACTAGCAATCATAGCTCTTAAAAGCCGCTGTCAAACTCTGACATAGTTAATGATGTTTCCATTAGATAAGGGTTCATATATTCCTCCATTCTAGATATCATATGGACTAAGACATGGATTATAATCATTCTCTATGTCCATCTGTTTTTTCCTGATTTCCGATTTATGACAATCCACTAATTAAATAAATCAAATCAGTTCAGGCCCGGCCGAGCACTTAGGGTTGTCATCACTAAATCATCGAGGGGCCCACATATTTCACTTTTACTCCTCTAAGGGTAAAATTAAGGAACATATAAACTTTGAACCAAATGCTCGCTTTTACTCACTCATCAAATTACACACAACGATATTTTTTATAACATCCAAGTTACTGGTGTGTTTACATATGTCAATGTGCAACCGAATCGCAACTACAACTCACATGTCTCCGTTTGAAGAATATAAGATATTATCATCTCATGATCACTACTGATAAAATCCATGAAGTGATTCAAATGAGCGTGGGTTTAATCTAATACTCGAATCTTATTCTAGGTACACTCAGGAATACTACAACTATGTCTAAAACATCTAGACATACTACAGACCCATTCATGATAGTCTTGCCTCAATACCTACTTCCAAAGTATGATCGACTGTGGACGGTTTGAATAACCTAGTTATTCGGGAATTGAAAACATGCAAAGTAAAACACAAGAATAATACTAATCGTTTAAGGCCCCAAAACTTTTGAGTCGTATTGATTACTCATATTCATTGTTTAATGTTTCAAATAATCAACTTAAAACTTGAACTAAAACAATAGTTGTCCCATGCTACAAGCATGCGAACGATGTTTACCTATGATCCTTTGTTTTTAGAATAGATCAATTGAAAACATTTCAATGATACTCATTTCACAATTTCAAATCCTTATGATAAATGTAAGAATCCAAGATTCTTTGCCATTTACTGAAATCTGTTAGATTCTAAACTTAAATGCAATGATCCTCTTGTAATGACTATGCACAAAAGTCATAAAGACTTGGGAACAGACGTTACAAAGTGTTCCAATGGAAAGCAATTCCATGGAAACAAAGTCTCACATTCAAAGTACATTCCTTCGAACATCCTTCTTGCATTAAGTTTTCTAATCTTACATAGATTTAGGGGGTGTTTGGCTTAGCTTTTTGAGAGGAAAAGATCTTTTCCAAAAAGTTGATTTTCCTTATATGAAAAAGTGGCTTTTACAAGATCTTTATGTATTTACCAAACATCTTTTAACTTTTATCTTCTTCAAAAAGCTAAAAGATGGTTTTAAAAGATAAAACAAACACCCCCTTAATGAATAACTTCATGTTGGATAAGATGTCTAAGTTTATAATTGTATTTGGTATGTACTTGACCTAACCCGACATGGTCCATTTGGGTTGCACTTCACCGAAACAATTTGTATGGATAATCTTTTGAGAATAGTATATTTATGATTTATTAATATATTATTAGTTATAATATATTAATATGAAATCATATTATTTAATTAGTATTGATCAATAATTAATTTAGTGATCAAAAGAAACTAATTAAATATGGACTCTTTTATATATATATACATATATATATATATATATATATATATATATATATATATATATATATATATATAGGATGGGCTAAGTTCACTTAGGATAGGCCAAGCTTGCATGGATAGTCCATGGAGTTTCTAACCCATGGATCCTACGGAAATGAAAAGTCATGGGTGTTAGGGTTTACATGAATGTAACCCTAATCCTCTATACTATATAAAGAGGTATTTGGCACATGAAATGGCACTAGTGTGTGAGTACAAAGGGTGGGCTGATTTCTACTTGGTGCATATTATTCTCTCAAGTCTTCCAAGGTGTTTTGGCGATTTTTGATTCCACTTGAGGCATCCACATTATTGGTGCTAGTCTCTCAAGCCTCCAAGTAATCAACCACAAGAAAAGGTATGTTACTCTACTAAGGTTTTTATATTACAAGTACCGCATAAAATGCTAGTTAGCTTGAGAACCTTGGAAAATCAAATTTGCATGTATAATAGAGAAAACATAGATCTAAGGTTTCTAGGGTTGCATGTACACCATAGGAGTGTTAGAATACCCATAACCCTTTAAATGTAACATCGTGTTATTTTCTGTTTGTAAATATATATATACATGAAGAAAATAACAGGATGTTACATTTAAACTCTTTCCACGTCTCCCAGGTACATTGGACCGTTCAGGGTTCCAGCTTGGGTGGGCAAGGTGGCCTACAGGCTGGATCTTCCAGCCGAACTCAGTCAGATCTGCAGTACTTTTTAGGTCTCCCAGATGCAGAAGTTCCTGGTGAACAACTCAGCAGTGCCGCCCTTAGAGGATATTC
Organism: Lactuca sativa; assembly: GCF_002870075.4. Classification (NCBI taxonomy): domain Eukaryota; kingdom Viridiplantae; phylum Streptophyta; class Magnoliopsida; order Asterales; family Asteraceae; genus Lactuca; species Lactuca sativa. The sequence goes on from NC_056629.2 coordinate 182,450,024, forward strand.
AGGTCGATGACAGCCTAAATTACATTGAGCGGCCTGTGGCGATCCTTGCCCGGAAGTCGAAGGATTTGAGGAACAAGAGGGTCGAGCTGGTGAAGGTGCAATGGCAGCAGTGGAAGGGCTCATAATAGACTTCGGAGCTGGTGGATGAGATGATGGAGCATTACCCCAAACGTTTCCAGGAACGAGTAGCAGACTCTGAGGACGAAGTCTAAAATAAGTGGGGGAGATTTGTAGCACCTGGTTCCTGGTATGTATTTTATTTCAATATTTTTGCATTTTTGGCCTGAGACTCGGTGACTAGAAGGCGCAACTCGTCGAGTAGAAGCGGATTTGATTTTGGATTTAAATGACTGTAACAACCCGAAGTTCGTACCATCAATTATAATCCTTTGTTTTTTGTAACCCTTTTCGTTAATCCATTCGTTGTTTCAATTTCGTTTCCGTTTACATCATTTAATTAAGTCATTAATTGAGATTGCCATTAGGACTTAATGGGGTGTACAAACGTGTTTAGAACTCATATTAACGTCCCATACTAGTAATCGGAAGACTTTTAAAATCAGCCATATCGGGTTACGGCAACTTAATCGGGTGCGACCAAAAGCCCCGTCTAACGTCAGTATCGGGTAGAATTCCACCGTGTCCAAATCTTAGACCCTATTTAAAGATGATTAAGCTTCCATTTAAAGCTTTTGCTCTCTCTCACTACTCTCTCTCTGACCTCTCTCCTCAAACTAAAGAACTAGGTCTAAAACATAAAATCAAGGCTTCAAATCTTCAAGGTAACTTCCCTAACTTGTTGTTCAATCTCATTAGCCTTCAAATCTGAGTTTAATCAATGATTTTGGATCTCAAACATGAGTTTACGGCCCTGGACCATGCTTCGGCTGTAAACACATAATAAGAGGGTTTTAGAGCCTTAAAACCCCTCCAAACTAATCTTGGGACTTAGATATGACTTTATGGCTTACAAATTCGAACTTAGAACACCTTAATCATCATTTTTGAGGAGTAAACATGAGTTTACTGCCCAAGAACATGCTTGGGCCGTAAACTCATATTCTTGGAGAGTAAACTCATTTCAATGTGTTAAGATGCCACTTAAACACACCATAAGCCTTAGGATAAATTCTAGAAGTAACCACATACGAATTAGGAGCCTAAAAAATAAGGAAAACACCCCCCTAAGGAGTTCATGGCCATAAGATAGAGTCTTGGGCTGTAAACTCCTAAAACTATGTCAAATGACAACCTTAATTCCATATAAGGCTTGTAAAATAGCTTGAAAACACATGTGATTAATTAAGGACCACCAAAACATCAAGGATTGAGTGTGAGGGAAGTTTACAGCCGTAAATTCCTAGTTTACTGCCGTAAACTCCAATAAATGGTCCATAAGTGAGTTTAATCCATTTCAAGGCCCTAGATTTGATCCAAGCTAATTTTCCCAAGTGATATAAGGCCATTTAGTATCATAAAACACCCCACCATGAGGTTACGGCCGTAAACTCATGGGGAGTGGTACATTAGGGCTGAAAACTCTTGTGTGAGTTTACTCCTGAAGAGTAAACTCCATATCCAAGCTTTATGTGTCCTTAAATGCCACCCGAGTCCTTCGAAACACTTGTAATGGAGTGTTTTCGCAACTAGAACTGTTTGTCCCTAACTAATAAATGATTCAAGTCCTAATTAGATACAAATGTGTATCTTTTCATAATCCATAGGAATCTCGTGCGTTTGCAAACCCATAATTGACGTTTAGGATCCAAGCAGACACATTCCTCGCCCGGTGAGTTCATACCCCTACCATTTTTCAATGTTTTTCAATGTTTTCAGGGGGGGGGGGAATACAAGAAAACTATAAATGTTTTCAAAACCTAAACCTGATGTATTTCTATAAATATCTAGCTAACTTATAGATATCTTTACCCTTTATGTATTATGTTGAGCATAAGGGATGTTTTATCAATTATAACTACATAGATATAAGTAAAGGAAACAATCAAACTGATCAAATTATTATGGGAATAACTTGGGATCTTTAGTACTCGGATTTCAAGTAATGATAACAGATAAACTATGTATGATTCAGTTTATCTTTGTTTCATTTAGAATGTATTGCCAGATAATTTCATTGTATACAACTGTATTAACTGTATTATGTTTCATAACGTTTAGTATGTTTGATATCGTTTGAAAACATCGTGAATAATGTAATACTAGCTTGTGAGATTCGTCATTGCCCTTTGGGTCATCAGTAAATCCTCCTCAGAAGTGTAACCAGAGTCTCTTGGAGGGAGAGCGTGGAATTTGTGAATAGATCTACTCGGGACTAACAATCCCACATCTTAACTGCTAGCTACAGTTAGGCGGGCATGCCTGGGGTGACAAATTATGTATATCGTCTGACGTCTGACAAGCGTCAGGGAGGTCTCGTTGTCGTATCAGCATGGTTACCCGACTCACAATACATATTAATATAAGTTTATTCACAGATTTTGATTTGATTTTATATCTATTTTCTATCTATTGTTCCTATATCTAGTACGGGATGATAGTCCCATGGTTTTCAGTCTATAGATTTTGTATCTAGTGCGGGATGTTATTCCTATGGTTTTCAGTATATATACATATTACATATCTAGTACGGGATGGTAGTCCCATGGTTAGAATCTATATCTAGTACGGGATGGTAACCCCATGATTTTCAATCTATATCTAGTACAGGATGATAGTCCCATGGTTTTCAACATATATCTATCTATAGTTTCATGTATATCAAACTATCTTAAATCTAGTACGGGATGGTAGTCCCATGGTTTTCAATCTATATCTATCTACAAATTTCGTGTATATCAAACTATCTTATATCTAGTTCGGGATAGTAATCCCATGATTTTCAATATATAGTTTTATGTATTAAACTATACACTGTGATATTCAACGAAACTTACACTTGGGAAAATATAGGATTTTCCTGGGATAATATAACAACTCGTAAACGAATTAAGAAATGAATGGATAACTAAACTATTTGGAAAATATGGGATTTTCCTGGGGTAACATACAACACATAATCGAATTGGTAACAAATGATAACTAAACTGTTTTACATAAGAAAATATGGGATTTTCTTGGATAACAACCTTTTCAGAAAACTAAAGGAAACTTATACATTTTTCAGAAAACAAACATCTTATGAACTCACCAGCTTTATGCTGATTTTCAAACTGCTTGTATTCTCAGGTCCACATTAGACAGGTACCCGATGATCTCTTTTGGCGAAGACGGAGTGCATAGAAGACACGTCTTACTTTTGTTCATATATACTATGTATCACACTTGTACAACTTTACTTTTGAACAAATGTAAACTTTTATATGTAATGTAATGGTTGTTTACTTTGCTTACTATGTGCATTGGATTTGATACTCAATGTGGAGTCCGCCCAGGAAATGTTTCCACCTTTGGTTTTCGGGGTGTGACAATGACAGACTCATTGAGTCGGCTTCCACACTCGACGAGTAGACTCTGAATGGAAAAAATCCTAATCTATGGGTTTGCACCCTATTTAAGCATCTCATCTAGCCACCCTTCGTCCCTATTGCCCTCAAAACTCTCCATATCAAACCCTAATAATTTGTGTAAAGATCTAAGGCCTTTGTGGTGGATTTTGGTGGTTTTGGAACATAAGAAGGAAGAGAAATGTTTGAGGGGTCAAGAGAGGACCAGGGAAGTTCAAGTTTGTGCATCATTTGCAGCTCCCAGAAGGTATAAAGTCGATACCTTGCTTGTTCTTTTACTAGATCCCTTTTTAGGAGAATTAGGGCTTTTATAAGCCATTATTGGTAACCAACCACGATTGCAAGCATGGTTGGGGGTTGAGGCTTCGGATCTAGGTCCATGAAGGAGTTACAGGGCAGAAAAGGGATGCTTTTGCACCCATGGAAGCCCCCATGCAACTTAAGAGTCTCTTTTAGAGCCTTTTAGGCTCAAAGTCCCATGCATGCACGTAAAGTTTGTAACTTTATGTGATAGATCGAGTTTAGGGACCTAGATCTATCATTTGGACAAGAGTTGTACGCCAAAAATCGAAGAAATAGACTTGGAAAATATCGTCTCGGCGAGTCGTTCTTGGGACTCAAAGTGTCCGAAGTTAAGCTTTCCTTTTCTATTATGATTCAAAGGGACCCAGTTGAGTGTCAGAAAGGTTTTAGAGGGTCTAAAGGAGTAACCCAAACGTATTGGGATAAGCCATAGTCCTGGAGTTTAGAGGACTCGGTGAGTGCATGAGCCGACTCGACAAGTCCAAGGCAATCTCCCAACTCTTGAAGATGAACTTGATGAGTTGTTCATATAACTCGACAAGTCGAGGACACGACTGGTTCATAGGATGAGGATGGACTCTGTGACAACTTGATATTTCGAATCAATGTAATGACCTAAAAAGTCAAGAATTGTAACCTCTTTTGATATAATCAAATTATTGTTAAAAATAGAATGTTCAAAAGTCGTCTAGTAGATATCATAGATGATAGATATCATGTCAAGGGTTTCAGAAATATAAAGAACACTGAAAAGAGAGTTATAATGAAGAAGTTATGACCAATCTAAGATCTCACAACAAAAACCGTCAATACGATTAAACGTAAAACGATATATTTCAATAAAGCACTTATTAGCCTTAGGTATCTAAATAAAAGTCGTAGATATCATTAAGCCATGAACATACATAAAAAGAATGCCCAAATCTGACTTCGTATGAGGAAGTTATGATTTTTCAAAGTTTCAGTATAACGGTAGACAGCTAAAAACTCGAAATAGAGATCGAGCGATTTCTAACCGAAACAATCTAAATGAGAATTGAAGATTTCAACAATAGTAGTGTAACAGTAAAAAGTCTATCGAAAACGGACATCGGATTAAGAAGTTACGAATTTTTAACGGACTTTTCATGTCCCGCCCTGTTAAAAATAATATAATTAAAATAAAGTCCAAATTAGCCTACGGAATCTACTGAAAGTTCTAGAGTACATTTTCACCTACGCGTGGATATAAAGAACGCGAAAAACGAAGCTCGTACGCAAAAGTTAGGCAATTTAGAAGTTGGAAAAATCCATTTACGCCCCGCGTACCAAAGGATAGGAGCCTCGTCCCACGTACCGAGGGTTTCCAACCCCTATAAAAGGCATGCGAGGGTTCCAGGAATAATTGCTTATTTTCTCTCCTTCTCTTGCGTTTTTACTCCGTTTTGCGTGTAAGAAATACCCGAAGCCCCGGTTTTCATACCCTAGTCCTGAAGGAAGTTTTACACTCCCAAGATTCCCAACAATACCGAGAAATCTACTTTCTCCTGTCAAAGTTCTGCTCCTTTTCTCCTGTCTGAGGCTAGCAGTTGGCAGTTCAGGAGAGGGATTAGGTTCGGGTTCAGGTTCCGAACCAGTAAATGAGAGGTTATGCGAGTTCATTGTGTCTAAGATCACTAGAGGCATCCTTGATGCGACCCCGGTCAATCAAGAAAGGGATTGTCGAGCTGATGTAGGATCACCACAGGCCTTTCAGGAGTGACATGGCGACCATCCAGTCAGGATCACACACACTATCCTTTAACAACATCAGGGGCAGTGGTGCGCCAGATTTCCATGGGGAGAAGGACCCCATTGCTGCAAGATGATGGGTTGCAGACATTGAGTCTGCACAGCTGACTAGCTTCTGCCCCGATGAGTCGAAGGTGCGATATGTAGCGGGATGCTTGAGGGCCCGGGCCAGGGATTGGTGGGAGTCGGTTGGTGACTCTCTGGGAGCCTTCGCTATTGAGGCTATGACATGGCCGGATTTTGTGACCTGGTTTAGAGCTCAGTTCGCACCTGTGGTGGAACTCCAGCAGAATGCCCGGGAGTTCGTGGATATGAGGCAAACGATTGAGACAGTGGTGGAGATCACCGCCAAGTTTCGGGAGAGGGCGTTATTGGTTCCCCAATATTCTGGAGATGAGGACATGAGGAGGACCTACTACCATGAGATGCTACGAGCTGAAATTCAGGAAGATGTCAGTTTTTCAGCTTGCCCTACCCTGGATTCCATGATTACCAGGGCAACGGAGAGGGAGATCGATTTTGAGCACATCTGTAAGAGGAAGGCCGAGGAGGAGGAGGTGCCTGGGGCTTCGGGGAAGAAGCCCAAGGGATCAGATGCTAGGCTGAAAGGCCGACAGAGCCGTAGCTGCTGTAGGAAATGCGGCAAGTCTCATGAGGGAGTTTGTAGGTTGGGAGCGTCTGGCTGCTACAAGTGCGGCAAGAGGGGGCATTTTAGCAGGGATTATACAGCCCCTGCACCCACTGTTCAGACGTCCGAGTTGTTGTGTTTCCAATGCAACCAGAGGGGCCATAAGAAGGTCAATTGCCCCCAGTTGACATCAGCAGCGCCGGTGAAGGCGCCAACTCTAGCGACCCTGCGGATCACTGATGGCTGGCAGGGCAATTCAGAGGCTCCAGTGGTGAGAAGTTGGGCCTTCCAGCTGACTACCGAGTAGGCACACGCCGCATCCAATGTGGTGACGGGTATGATTCTTTCTACCTAATCTATTTATATGATGTTTATGATATTGATATATGCTTTGTGTGTACATGTTTAGGATCATTCCATGTGAACGGTATTCCGGTACAGGTGTTGTTTGAATCGGGTGCCACTCGATCTTTTGTTTCTCTTGCGCTCAGCAAGAGGTTTTCTGAGTCCTCGGGCATGTTGGATTGCCCTATAGAGGTAGAGATTGTCGATGATCGATCGGTGCGAGCATCAGCAGTATTCCGAGATTGTGTGCTGAGGTTATTCAAGGAGCGCTACGTGGTAGACCTGATTCCTATTCCGTTGAGAGGGAACAAGGTGATTATAGGCATGGATTGTTTGAGCCGCAATGGAGCAGTGATAGATTGCGCACAACAACTAGTTTGATTCAGGACCCCATGTGGGGGAGAGTTGGTGATTCATGGCGTGAGGCCACAGCATGGGCCCACAGTGTGTTCAGCAGCAAGGGCTAGGCACTACCTACAATAGGGCTACGCCGAGTAAGTCACGTATGTTATGGATACCCAAGAGGTGGGTAAGGCGACGGTGAGCGACGTTCCGGTGGTGCGAGACTATGCAGATGTGTTCCCAGAAGAGCTTCTTGGGATACCTCTAGAGCAATAGGTGGAGTTCAGGATCAACTTAGACCCTGGTGCGGCTTCGATAGCCAAGGCAGCGTATCGGTTGGCTCCTCCCAATATGTCGGAGTTGTCTACATAGCTGCAGGAGATGCTAGACTAGGAATTTATCAAGCCGAGTAGTTCGCCTTGGGGAGCACCGATCCTGTTTGTTAAGAAGAAGGACGGGTCGCATCGCATGTGCATAGATTACCTGGAGCTGAACAAGCTAACGGTGAAGAACCGTAAGCCACTCCCGAAGATTGACGACATTTTTGACCAGCTACAGGGAGCATCCTGGTTCTCCAAGATCGATTTGCGTTCAGGTTATCATAAGATGAGGGTCCGAGAGGAGGATCTGCAGAAGACTGCGTTTCGGACTCGCAATGGCCACTACGAGTTCGTGGTGATGCCCTTCGGGCTCACCAATGCTCCTGCCGCACTCGTGGATCTCATGAACCGTGTATGTAGATCGATGCGGGATCGGTCAATGATAGTATTCATCGATGACATCTTGGTTTACTCCAAGACGCAGGAGGAGCACGAGGAGCATCTGCGAGACGTTCTGGAGACTTTGAGGAGGGAGAACTTACATGCTAAGTTCTCCAAGTGTGAGTTCTAGCTGCGCGAGGTGTAGTTTCTTGGTCACCTTGTCAACTAGAACGGGATATCGGTTGACCCGGTCATAGTGGAGGCCATGATGAGATGGGAGGTTCCGAGGTCTCCATCTGAGATTCAGAGTTTCCTAGGATTAGTCGGCTATTATTGAAGATTCATCCAGGATTTCTCCAAGATAGTCGTACCCCTGACCAGGCTGATGAGGAAACTCGTAGTCTTTCACTGGGGGCCTGAGCAACAGGCTACTTTTGAGACTTTGAGACAGAGATTGTGCGAGGTGCCAATCTTAGCTCTGCCAGAGGGAATAGAGGATTATGTCATATACTGCAATACGTCCATCTCGGGTTTGGGCGCAGTTGTGATGCAGAGAGGACATGTTATTACTTACGCTTCAAGGCAGCAGAAACCTCACGAGGCGAACTATCTGACGCATGAAATGGAGCTAGGGGCGGTCGTTTTTTCCCTCAAGATTTGGCGTCATTACTTCTATGGGGTTTGTTGTACCATTTAGACGGACCACAAGAGCCTGAGGTATCTTATGGACCAGCCGAATCTGAACATGAGGCAGCATCGGTGGTTGGACGTGGTGAAGGATTATGATTGCAAGATCCTTTACCACCTGGGGAAGGCCAATGTGGTGGCCGATGCACTTAGCCGCAAGGCAACGCCGATTAGGGATACCTGCATGCGGATGACCATGGTGACTCTGCTGTTGGAGCAGATCCGAGAGGCCCAGCAGGAGGCTGTGAAGGAGGAACATCTGAAGAGTGAGCGTATTGTGGGTCAAGTTTCCTCCTTCGACTATGATAGTCGAGGGTTGTTGACCCTCCACCGTAGGGTGTGGGTCCCCTATCATGGAGGCGTGCGTCATACATTGCTGGAGGAGGCGCACAAATCCGGGTTTTCTATGCATCCTGGGGCGACAAAGATGTATAGGGATCTTCGTCTTGACTATTGGTGGCCCTGCATGAAGCGGGACGTAGCATGGTATGTGGAGCGGTTGTTGACCTACAGGAAGGTCAAGGCCGAACATCAGAGGCCACACGGCAAGATGCAACCGTTGGATATTCCCATGTGGAAATGGGAAGATATTACCATGGATTTCATCACCAAACTTCCCAGGACCGCGCGTGGAGAAGATTCCATATGGGTCATCATGGATCGATTGACCAAGAGTGCTCATTTCATATTGATCCAGGAGAGTATATCGGTCGAGAAGCCGGCCGACATCTACATCCGGGAGGCGGTGGCTCGGCATGGAGTGTCAGTCTACGTGATTTCTTACATGGAAGTGTGCTTTACTTCCGGATTTTGGAAGAAATTCCACAAGGAGTTGGGTACTCGTCTACACTTTAGCACTGCTTTTCACCCACAGACATATGGTCAGAGCGAGGGGACCATCCAAACTCTAGAGGATATGCAGCAGGCGTGTGTGTTAGACTTCGGTGGTAGTTGGGATACTTACCTCCCATTGGCTGAGTTCTCGTACAACAACAACTACCACTCAAGCATTGACCGTCCTCCCTGCGAGATGCTATACGGGAGGAAGTGCAGGACCCCGATATGTTGGGGTGAGGCTAGACAGAGGGTCTTGGGGAGCACCAAAGTGGTGCTCAAGACAACAGAGAGGATTTAGCAGGTCCGAAGCAGGATTCAGTCTACTCAGAGTTAGCAGAAAAGTTATGCCCACAAGCACCGATCAGACCTGGAGTTCCAGGTCGGGGATATGGTTCTCCTGAAGGTGTCGCCATGGAAGGGCGTCATCCGCTTCAGTAAACGGGGCAAGTTAGGCCCACGGTACATTGGATCGTTCAAGGTTCCAGCCTGGGTGGGCAAGGTGGCGTACAGGCTGGATCTGCCAGCCGAACTCAGTCAGATCCACAACACTTTCCACGTCTCCCAGCTGCGGAAGTGCCTGGTGGAAGACTCAGTAGTGGTGCCCTTAGAGGATATTCAAGTCAATGACATCCTAAATTACATTGAGCGTCGTGTGGCGATCCTTGACCAGAAGTTAAAGGATTTAAGGAACAAGAGGGTCGAGCTGGTGAAGGTGCAATTGCAGCACCGGAAGGGCTCATAATGGACATGGGAGCCGGTGGATGAGATGATGGAGCATTACCCCAAACTTTTCCAGGAACGAGTAGCAGACCTCGAGGACGAAATCTAAAATAATTGGGGGAGATTTGTAGCACCTGGATCCTGGTATGTATTTTATTTAAGTATTTATGCATTTTTGTCCTGAGACTCGGAGAGTTGAAGGCCCAACTCGTCGAGTAGAAGCGGATTTGATCTTGGATTTAAATGACAGACTCATCGAGTCGGCTTCCAGACTCGACGAGTAGACTCTGAATGGAAAAAACCCTAATCTATGGGTTTGCACCCTATTTAAGCATCTCATCCAGTCACCCTTCGTCCCTATTGCCCTCAAAACTCTCCATATCAAACCCTAATCGTTTGTGTAAAGATCTAAGGCCTTTGTGGTTGTTTTTGGTGGTTTTGGAACGCAAGATGGAAGAGAAAGGTTTGAGGGATCAAGAGAAGACCAAGGGAGTTCAAGTTTGTGAAAGCTCCCAGAAGGTATAAAGTCGATACCTTGCTTGTTCTTTTGCTAGATCCCTTTTTGGGAGAATTAGGGCTTTTATAAGCCATTATTGGTAACCAACCATGATTGCAAGCATGGTTGGGGGTTGAGGCTTCAGATCTATGTCCATGAAGGAGATACAAGGTAGAAAATGGCTACTTTTGAACCTATGGGAGCCCCCATGCAACTTAAGAATCTATTTTAGAGCCTTTTAGGCTCAAAGTTACATGCATGCACATAAAGTTCGTAACCTTATATGCTAGATCGAGTGTAGGGACCTAGATCTATCATTTAGACAAGAGTTGTAGACCGGAGATCAAAGAAATAGACTTGGACAATATTGTCTCGGCGAGTCGTTCTTGGGACTCAAAGTGTCCGAAGTTAAGCTTCCCTTTTCTCTTATGATTCAAAGGGACCCAGTTGAGTGCCAGAAAGGTTTTAGAGGGTCCAGGTGAGTAACCCAAACGTATTGGGATAAGCCATAGTCCTGGAGTTTATAGGACTCGACGAGTGCATGAGCCGACTCGGCGAGTCCAAGGCAATCTCCCAACTCTTGAAGATGAACTCGACGAGTTGTTCATACAACTCGGCGAGTCGAGGACAGGACTGGTTCATAGGATGAGGATGGACTCGACGAATTGTTCATATAACTCGGCGAGTCGGATAAAAGTTGATGTTCGTATAGAAGGAGAACTCGTCGAGTCATTCCTAAACTCGACGAGTAGAGTCGTAGATGAGGTCAGTTAAAAGGATAGGGACTCGACGAGTTGGCGGCCCAACTCGGCGAGTCAGGTCAACAGGAAGTTGACTTTGACTTTGACTTTGACTTGGACTTGGACTTGGTCAGGGGTAAAATAGTCATTTTACCCTAAGAGTAGATATCAAGTTCTGACTAAGTGTTTTGTGGGGATTATAGTCGGAGGATTTCCAGAGCAGCCACATAAAGAGATTTCACGTTCAGATTATCAGCAGCTACATGTATGAAGTAAGTTACCTTCCAGTAGCGGTGGGTCTACGGCCATAATGTCGGCCCACCAGTAAGAGTTTTATGTTAGATGATTTTCTTTGTGATATTCATCTGGGTTTGCTACTACCTGATATGTTATGTGCTTGTATGGTATGATGTTATATGCAGTAGCAGTAGGGGAGATAGTCCCCAAGATTTCCGGTCGATAGGGACAAAGAGGGGTAGTCATACCCAGTCATATTAGATAGAATATGATTATGTGATACATGTTATGTAGTAGTAGTAGTAGAGGGGTGAAATAGTCCACAATATTCGGTCGACAGGACTGAAGGGGAGGCCAGCACCCAGATATGCTAAGCAATAACCGGTCGACATGACCGAAGGGGAGGCCAGCACCCAGATATGCTAGGCAGTATCTGGTTGACAGGACCGAAGGGGAGGCCAGCACCCAGATATGCTAGGCATTATCCGGTCGACAGGACCGAAGGGGTAGGTCGGGCACCCAGATATGCCTGACAGTATATGTATGTAATGTGATTGTATGGTATGTGGTACGATGGGGGAACTCGCTAAGCTTCATGGTTACAGTTTACAGTTTTGGTTTCAGGTACCTCTTCAGCGAAGGGGAAGGAGCTGGCGCGATAGCAGCACATCATACACACACGTATCGGTTTTCCGCATTTAAGATATTCTGGGATTGTACTCTGACATGTAACTATTTTATGATTTGGGTTTTCATACATGATATATTGATTTATGAAATGATATATTTTTATGTAGTTTTCTATGAATGTTCTTCTAATCAGTTAAATAAAAATGAAATTTTTGGACTCCAAATTTGGGATGTTTCAAGTCCATATTTAGTTAGTCACACTTTTGATCACTAAATTAATTTTAGATCAATACTAATTAAATAATATGATTTCATATTAATATATTAGAACTTATAATATATTAATAAATCATAACTTATACTATTCTCAAAAGATTATCCATATAAATTGTTCGGGTGAAGTGCAACCCAAATGGACCATGCCGGGTCGAGTCAAGTGCATCTCAAATATATTTATGGACTTAGACACCTTAACTAATAATCTCCCACTTGGATAAGTCTAATAACTATAGTTGCAATTATGACTTTAGGAACCGACCGAATCTCGTAGCTCTTAAAAATCTGTTGAACTATGAAGCGCCATTTTAGATAAGGAATCATATAATCCTCTGTTCTAGATATCAGCCGGACAAATACATAGAGCAATGTCTTACTTATTGTCTAATAGTTTGTTTCCCGATTTCCGATTTGTTTGACATAGAAGGTAATTAAGCACATCAATTTAGTTCTGACCGGGCCCGGTACATAGGTTACAACAGAATCAATGAGGGGCCCAGATATCGCTTCTAATCGAAGAAGGAACAGATAAACTTCGACTCATATGCTTGTTTTAATACTTGTTGAATCATACACAAAGGCACATTTTATAACATTGAGTTACCAATGCTTTTTCGTACAATCAATGTATAACCAACTCATAGGCAACAACCCATATCTCTGGGTGTGAAGACTTATATGATATTACCGTCACACGATCACTCAAGATAAATTCCATGAAGTGATACAAGTGAGCGTGGGTTGAATCCAATACTCAGAACTTATGAGCACTCATGAGTGTTGTAGCATCTCTTTCTATGTCCAACATTTTAGACATTTACAAGCCAACTCATGACAGTCTTTATTCATATCTACTTCCAACATATGACCGACCATGGAGAATTTGAATAATATGAAATACCATAACATAATTATTCTAGAAGTCAAAACACGCAAAATGAAACGATTGTAAACGATTGACAAAAGATAGCATCACTTTAGTCATAAATAAATAGCAACTTTTATTCATCATCAAATGTCAATTACACTTTACACATTTCAAAAACTATCTAATTAAAACTAATATCATCCTTCAGCACTATGTGCCATGCATGTTGGAGATTCTTAACCCTACCCAGTCCCTTCATGAGGGGATCTGTTGGGTTCTCGTCCGATGATACCCTCTTTGCCACGATGATTCCTTCTTATATTCAATGTCTGATGAAGTGATATTTTATGTCAATGTGTCCGGATCTGCCATGATCTCTTGGTTCCTTGGCTAAGGCAACCGCACTATTGTTGTCATAGAAAATCTCCACAGGCTCCTTTATAGCTGGTACAACTCCAAGGTCTCCAATGAAGTTATTTAGCCATATAGCCTCCTTTGCTGCCTCGTATATACTTTGATTCGCAAGTTGAATTAACCATTGTCTCCTGTTTGGAACTTTTCCAAGTAATTGCTCATCCGTTTAAGGTAAAGACCCAACCCAGATGAGAGCGGCAATTATCCCTATCAGTCTGGAAGCTAATGTCACTATACCCTACTACTCTCATGTCATCACTCCTACCGAGGTTAAGGACCCAGTCCTTAGTCCTCCGCAGGTACTTGAGAATGTTCTTTACCGCAGTCCAGTGATCCTTTGTAGGATTCCCCTAATATCTGCTAACCATGCTCAATGCAAAGACCAAATCAGGACAAGTACAAGTCATAACATACATTATCGAGCCTACAGTGGAAGCATATGGAACTCAACTCATCTCTGCTATCTCAGCCTTTGCACTCGGGCTCTGAGTCTTACTCAGTCTGGCGTTACTCTGGATCGGTAACTCACCTTTCTTGGAGTTCTGCATGTTGAACCTTTTCAACACTTTATCCACATCGGTGCTCTGACTATGTCCAATTAGTCTTTTACTCTTGTCTCTCAAAATCCTTATCCCTAAGATATAGGTAGCTTCTCCAAGGTCCTTCATAGCAAAACACTTCCCAAGCCAGGACTTCACTTCATACAGAGTTAGGATGTCATTTCCTATGAGTAGTATGTCATCCACATACAGTACCAAGAAGCTAACAATACTCCCACTAGCCTTGACATATACACAAGATTCATCTTCATTCCTCGAAAAGCCAAACTCTTTGACTTTCTCATCGAAACAAAGATTCCATCTGCGAGGTGCTTGTTTCAATCCATAGATGGATTTCTCAAGCTTACACACTCTATTAGGATACTCTGCTATGACAAAACCCTCCGACTGACTCATGTAAACATCCTCAACCAACTTCCCATTAAGGAAAGTGATTTTGACATACATTTGCCATATTTCATAGTCATGAAATGCAACAATGGCTAGCATAACCCTAATAGACTTAATCTTCTCTACTGGTGAAAAGGTCTTATCATAATCAACTACCGGAGTTTGAGAAAAACCCTTTGCAACCAGTCGCTCCTTATAACTGTGTAGATTAGCATCCATGTCGGTCTTCTTCTTAAAGATCCATTTGTACTCGACTGTCTTACAACCTGGGACATTGTCAACCAAGTTCCAAAATTGATTGTCATACATGGACTGTATCTCATTGTCCATAGCCTCTTTCCATTTAGTAGCCTCAGGGCCTGCCATGGCTTCTGTATAGCTGTTAGGTTCATCCAGACTTACCATTGTGCTATCACTGATAAGTGTATCACCTTCCGCAGTAATATGAAAACCATAGTAATGCTCATGTGCATTCCTAACTCTCGTGGAACGCCTCAGAGGTATAGACTTATCTGTCGGATCAACATGAGTTTCCTCCTCAGGTTGATTGCTAGGATTTGAGGTTCCTTCACCACTTGACTCTTGAATTTCTTCATGGTCAATTTGCCTCCCACTGCTTCCTTGGTTTATGAACTCTCTCTCTCGAGAAACTCCTCTCCTTGCTACAAAGACCACATTTTCACCGGGTCTGTAGAAGAGGTAACCAAAGGATTTATGAGGGTAGCCAATGAAAATACACCTCTCACTTTGAGGTTCAAGATTATCGTGAGTATCGCGCCTCACGAAAGCCTCGCTACCTTAAATCTTGATGTGATCTAGATTGGGAAATTTTCCACTCCACATCTCGTGAGGTGTTTTGGAAACCTTTTTGGTAGGGACTAGATTAAGGATATGGGCGGCAGTCTTTAAGGCATACCCCCATAATGAGATTGGTAGCGAAGCTCGACTCATCATGGAACGAACCATATCCAAGAAGGTTCAATTGCGTCTCTCATCCACACCATTAAGTCGTGGTGTCCTGGAAGGTGTCCATTGTGAGATAATACCACATTCCTTAAGATAGTCAAGGAACTCTGTACTAAGATACTCACCACCTCGATTGGATCGAAGCATCATAAGGTTCCTGCCCAACTGATTATCCACTTCCTATTTAAACACCTTGAACTTTTCAAAGGTTTCTGACTTAGGTTTGATTAATTAGACATATCCATATCTACTAAAATCATCAGTAAATGTCTCATAGAAGCGGTTAGCATCGCTTGTGGAGTGAAGGGTCCACACATATCAGTATGTATGAGGTCCAACAAACCCTCACCCCTAGCACAAGTACCAGTGAAGGGTGACTTTGTTATTTTCCCAAGCAAACAAGATTCACAACTATCATCTGACTTTAGGTCAAATGTCTCAAAGACTCCATCCTTTTGGAGTTGGCCTATGCATTTCTTGCTTAGATGTCCAAGACAACAATGCCTTAATGATGCTTTGTCCAAGATATTGGAAGAATCGATACATAATACATTATTTCCTAGGTTATCAACAACCGAAACAGTTTCATATACACCATTACAAGGTCATGCTTTAAAATAAAGAACATTATTAAAGAAAGCATTAATACCACCACATTCATTATCAAACGAAAAGGTAAAACCTTGTTTATCCAAACCATGAAAGGAAATAATATTTATCGCCATTTTGGACGAGTAACAACACTTATTCAAATCTAACACTAACCTACTACTTAGCAACAAATAATAAACTCCAATCTTGGTGACAGGTGAAGCTTTCCTATACACCGTGATCAAGTTTATCTTCCCATGCTCGACATTCTCACTTCTTCTTAGTCCATGCAAATCAAAACATATGTGAATACCACAACCTGTATGAAGGACCCAAGAATTAGAATGGGGTGAGTTATTAGACAATATAGTGTAAATACCTGCATGGTTGGGTTTTACTTTCCCATCCTTAACATCTTGCAGGTACTTTGGACAATTTCGCTTTCGGTGCGACTTTTCATGGCAATAGAAGCATTCAACCTCTTTAGGGTTGGCAGAAGGAGTGACGAAACCTTTCTTGGTTCCACTTGAAGAGGAGTCATTAAGGGACTTTCCCTTGGTACCCTTGGAAGGGCTCTTCCTCTTCTTTCCTTAGCCTTTCCCGACTGCCAAGACAAGGGCGCAGTAGGAGTAGGAGTGGTAACAACTGATTTACCCTTAAGACCACTTTCAGAGGTCTTCAAGAGTCCTTGAAGTTTGCTGAGTGTAACTTCCTCCTTGTTCATGTGGTATGTCATTCGGAATTGATCATAACACAAACATAAGCAATGCAAAATAATGTCAATTGCCAACTCCTCGAGGATGTTCACATTCAGTTTCATCAAACGGCCCACATACCTTTGCATTTTCTGCATGTGGCCCATGATGGGTTCACCATCCTTCATTCGGGTTGTTATCATGGAGGAGATGATTTCATACCGCTCTTGATGATCACTCTGAGGGTAGCGGTCCATCAAATCCTGGTGCATCTCAAAAGGGTAGTAGTCCTCATAGGACTTTTGGAGCTCGACTGTCATTGTGGACAACATGATACATGCCACTTTGGTAGCATCTCTCTCATGTGCCTGGTATTCAGCGATCTCCTTAGGAGTAGCAGACAACTCAATTTCCTTAAGCTCCTTGTCGAGGACATATTCGTTGTCCTCATACCGAGTGACCATCCTAATGTTCCTAATCCAATCCATAAAGTTGGATCCACCAAAGATGACTCTCCCACAAAGGATCATAAGAGAGAAGGATTCGGTAGGGTTTGAGCCAGAAACAACATTGTTGGAAAACATCTAAAAAGAAGAAAGACAATTTTAGATTAGATATAAAGATAGTCCTTAATAAGACACCCAAATGTAATATTAAGGCTAGGATCCAACATAATATTTTATTGCTTAGAAAACGGATGTCGTAATCCAAGCTATAAAATATTTGAAGGTAAGTGAATGACGATTCACCAATTTCCACAATGAAAAACGAAATGAATTATTAGGTTTTAATTGGTTTTGAACTCCTAGATTCTTTGAGATTCATTGAACTTTTCAATGGCATGTTTCAATCTCGAGTGTGCCCTTGAGGATTTGTGACTAGGATGCCGAGGATCAAAAAACAAGGTGTGAAGTAACCATGCGACTTACTTGGTACTCTTAATGTTTGTCACTCAACTGATGTGTGGGTTATCCACATGTGCTCCATCGATCTATGATAAACCTTAAGCCACCGTTTGCCTACCTTATTAAGTCCTGGTTAGTGTGCCGATTAACCACACACGCTCCACTAACGACTTACTCAAAGTGCAAAGTGTAATTTCATAGGTTAGCATCTTATTTACATTTTCCTAAAGTAACTAAGATTGGGAATTTATAAAAATATTTACTTATTTTATAATCATCATACTTTTACTAAGGATTAAATTCATTGCCCTACCCGTTCGGCTAACGACCCTCCACCAGTCAGGGAAGCGGTGGGTGAGAGTGGACACCTAATAAGCTACCATTTTATAGGCAACAAACTTATACCCCCCTTATAGACCGCATTCGTGAATGAGGCCTACTAACGGTAAAACAACTTGTTCTTATACATATCTAATTATTATTAAACTTATAATATTATAAATTATAAGGGTTGAATTTTAACTTTTAAAATTCTAAGGGTTGGAACTAAAGTTTTACCAAAGTGTGTGAGACTTTACATGTTCCAAAACTTGAGAGCAAGATTTGTAACTTTCAAAACTTTTCATCTTTCATAACTTATGAGTTAATAGTTTTTTAAAATGAGAGACTTTTCATTTTATGTAACCTATGTGTTTGTTTAATGGACTTTAAAAGAGTGACTTTTGGTAATCCATAACTTGAGGACAAATTATGGATTTCTTTAAAACACATCAAGATCAAGAATTAAACTACCAAGCAAGTTGCAAATAATTCCTATGATCTTCTAGACTCATAAGTTCATGAACTCTCATATCAACAATTTCAAGAATCATAAATAAACCATACAAAACGTGAGATTTTGATAATAGCTATTGAAAATGGATTAGCAAAAGCATCACACCAACTAAAACATGTTTTATAAGACAAAAACAGTTTAGGGTAACGTTTCTAGTCCATTTCCAGCAGCAAAACTCAAAAATTTGCATTTAGGGGGTCCTACTCGTTGAGTGTAGGAACCTACTCAACGAGTAGGATGAATTATCACATGGACTTGTCGAGTCCCCCCATGGACTTGGCGAGTTCATGTTGCAGAATGCAGAAAACTTGAGTTTTTTCAACAATTTGCATCAAGTATCAAGAAAACAAGCCTAGGCTTTGATACCACTGAAGGCTTTTGAGCATTCTAACACTCCTATGGTGTACATGCAACCCTAGAAACCTTGGATCTATGTTTTACTAAGATACATGCAAATTTGCTTTTCCAAGGTTCTTAACCTAACTAGCTTAGCATGGGGAACTTTGAAACTTAATAAGCTAGTAGAGTTACATACCTTTTAGTAGTGGTTGATTGCTTGGAGTTTGAGAGCCTAGAACCAAAAATTGTGGATGCCTCAAATGGAAGTCACAAATCACCACAAACCTTGGAAAATTGATAGAATAGTAGAACACTTCTAGAAATCGCCACCCTTAGTTCTCACAAAAAAAACTAGTGCCATTTCAAGTGTCAGGGACTCCTTTATAAAGTGTGGTGGATTAGGGTTACATCCATGTAAACCCTAATACCCATGACCTTTCATTTCCATGAGATGGATGGGTTAAAGCTGGTGGGTTTTATACAAACAATCCTATGTGTGCATGCAACCCTAGCATTTGGATCTATATTTTCACTATTAGATACACAACATTATGAACACAAGAAGAACCCTAGCATTCTCCTAGGTATTTCGAAAAACATATTGTAGAAGGGATTACATACCTCTTGTTGTTATATTGTAATAACAACACAAATCTTCAATCTTCTTGTCTTTGAAAGCAAGTACCACAAGTGTAGTACCTCTAATGGCTCACAAACACCAAGAGAAAATGGAGAGGCAAGAGAGAGAGAGAGAGAGAGAGAGAGAGGAGAGGTAGAAATATGGCTCTAGGATATTCTAGGTTCAAGTGGCCGATTTTCCTAAGCCAAGGATCCTTATATAGGTGAAGGAATTAGGGTTTCAGTCCTTATCCTTATCTAATTACATGCCCACCAAGCAGTCCAAAGGATAACCCTAGAAACCTTATCATGGACGAATTCTAGAGCCTTATCTCCTTGAATTCATCCACCCTATCCATAGGGCATCCATTTCCCTATTTTGCAACTATCACATAATACAATTCAGCCCCCCTTAGTTTAGTTAACTTCTTTTAATCACAAAATTAATTCTTAATTAATTCTGACCAATGTCAACTAAAAAAATATGATTTCTATTTTAATATATTATTCTTATAATATATTAATAAAACATTAAATAATCTAGTTATATTTAATTAAATTATTTACAAATCGGAACCAAAAATCGCGTGGAAACCCGAAAGATCTGGAAAAAAATATCAAACATTTTAGGTTGAAGTGGGTTTACGACCGTAAACCTGTTTATAGTTAGTGACGAGTGGACCCCTCACCTCACCCTTATAAATACAATGCCTCCGACTTCATTGGGACGTTTCTATCCGCATTCTCTCCTCCTGTCTCTAAGATTCATCAACCGTAAACTCACAAAATCGCATTTAAACTTCGGAAAACATCGAGAAACCCACGTTTGGAGCCCTTTGGAACATCTGGAAACACTCAGCTCGTCGAAATCAGCATCCAAACATCATTCTTCCGAGTTTACGGTCCAACCTTCAAAGAAACCATAAACTCGCCAATCTTCAGAAACCGTAAACTCGCCAATCTTCAAAAACCGTAAACTCGCCAACCTTCAGAGACCGTAAACACCTTTTAGGTGGTACTTTTGGCTGAAAACTCATTTCTTCGATTCAAGCAAGTCTCGGTAACATTCCTCAACCGAATTCAAGTGTTCTTATGACACTTTATTTATCGAAATCGCTAATTTAGATACATATACGTATTTATTTAATACTAGGATTTCGTTAAGGGTCTCGTACAACAACTCGGGAATCTTCATTTCAGTAAACAACTCCACGCAACAACAGTAAGTTCATACCCCTACATTTTTCCGTATTTTTAAGGTTTTCAGGGGGGGGGGGGGAATACAAGCTAAACATAAATGTTTTTTTATAAGCTAAACATAAATGTTTTCAGGAATATACATAAAACTTATGCAAACTTCATGCTTTATTTCCCTTTTGTACTATGTTGAGCATAAGGGACATTTTCACTAAAATTGCATAGTTTTTACGGATACGCTATTCATTACGTTATACATGCAAACTATAATCGGTATAGTTTGGGATTTCTCTAAAAATTTATCAAGCATAGAAACTTCTCTACTAAACATATGCACTGGAACAGGAAACCGTTTAGAGTTTATATCACTGTTTTATCATGATTTTCATAACTGTAACTTATCACTATACGTGGTATACCTTCGTATTTTCAATATGGTAGAATGCTACTGCATTACATGTAAACTAGATTGTATGATACTGTGAGGCGCTACTTCATTACTGTACCCTTAGATGTACAAGGATAAATCCTACCACTCTATAACCAGTGTCTCCTGGAGGGAGAGCATGAGGTTTGTGAAGAGATCTATTCGGGACTGACAATCCCACATCTGGACTGGTAGCTACAGTTTGACGGGCACGACTGAGATGTACAAATGTCATTTAACATCAACGCCTGAAGAACGTTGGAAAGGTCACTAGTCATATCAAGCATGGTTATACGACTCACATTATGTATAAATCATCGATAGTTTACCAACCTGGTTTTCTTCAATAGTTTTATTTATAACAAATAGAACTAAACACACTATGCATACTGGCCGAGCCAAGGTTTTCAAAACCGAATCATTTATGTTACGGTGTTACATTTAAATATATATACTTCATGATTAGCTTTAGCTAGTCACACGAAGTAGTATTTTGCATAACACTACTATTTCTCATAAACGAACCTTCATGGTTGTATACGAAATCGATAACACTACGTTTTTCACTAAAGAAAATATCAGATTTTCTTGAAACTACACAACCTTTCAACTCGCTCATCAACAAGTTTTTCATTACAAATTACTGCTTATGAACTCAGCAGCTTTATGCTGATATTTTCAAACTGCTTGTATTCTCAGGAAATCAGTAGACAGGTGCTTGTTGGATTTTCGAGGAACCGAAGCATTTAGAGTTTTTATTTTGCAAAACTATTGGATGTATTTCAAACTGAGTTTCAAACCGATGTAAACGTTTTTATTCAAATATTAATTGTAATGGTTGTGTTGCTATGATTATTGTTATTAATTGGTTGTGATGCTATACATGACGTCCTCCACCCCGGAATGTTTCCGCCAACGATTTCAGGGTGTGACATATATAACCTTCGCTAAAGAGTCCATCCTAACAAATTGTACTGGTGTTATGCAACCCAAATGGACCATGCTACTCTCACGTCGAGTACATACCAATAATAGTTATAGGCTTAGACATCTAATCGAATACTTTGATGAAATGGTATCGAAGTGAAATGTGTTTTGTTTGTTAATGCTAACCTAGATTATGAAAAATGTGAATTGTGATTTGAGTTCTTCTCAAGGAGTCTCTATCTGTCATTACATTTCTGATTTTTAATTCTAGGCCTTCTATCCTAGAGTTCTTC
Organism: Lactuca sativa; assembly: GCF_002870075.4. NCBI lineage: Eukaryota > Viridiplantae > Streptophyta > Magnoliopsida > Asterales > Asteraceae > Lactuca > Lactuca sativa. The sequence continues at coordinate 182,472,285 of NC_056629.2, forward strand.
TCCGCCAATTTATGTCTTGCTTCGTAAAGTAATGTCTTAGTTCTCTCCGCTTCGCTACTCATAGTAATCAACATATCCTTCAAGTAAGAATATGTATCATCAAAATCAGATAAAATAACATTGTAAGAATTTAAAGGAACATTAAGAGAAACAATAAGATCACATACCTTCTTTGTTATGGGAGACTTTGAAGTAGCGGTTACGAAGCATCTTCCAACCATCTTCTCTTCCTCCTCTTCACTCTCCTTTTCTTTCTCTTCTCCAATCTCTTTCTTTGATTCGTCCTAATCACTACCAACTATGCTCTTTTTTCCTGAATAACCACGAACATGCTTCGCATACATGATACCATGAGTAGGATGGCATATGTCTTCGTTATCAGAGCCTGAGGTCCGAATTTGATAGGTTCCATCATCATTGTTGGATTACTTCTCCATTAATGATAGATTTTTTTGGCATGAACTTCGTCAAGCTTCATAGCATAGTACGCCTACTACTTCACTTTCTCTTTCTTCTCTTTCTTCTTCCTTAGCATATAGTCCTTTGGCAAATGATTATGCCCGTTACAATAGTTAAAATTGTAACTTAAATCTCCTTTCAACTTCTTCTCAATCTTTTCTCTTCTTTTTTCTCCACCTTCTCCACACGCTTTTGTCCAACACTAGAGTTCGACATTGACTTTTTCATCGAGATGTTTTGAAGTTTCCACTGATAGGATTTTTTTAGAACTTCTTGACCTTATAATTAGATTAATAAGCAATAGCTTTGTCATTAGATTTGAGTAGAAAACCTTCTTCATTTTCCTCATCTTCATCATTAGAACCATTGTATTTCCCAATTGTTTTTGAAACAAATACCATTGGACCACCAAAATTCATCTTGATTTTCTCTTCAGCTATCTCCTTCACTTCAGACTCATGTTCTTTCAAGATAATATAGAGATTCAATACAGAGTAGGTGTCGAAATCCTCCTGATTCTTGATCATTAGACAAATGTTCTTCCATTATTTCTTCAAGCCTAGGATGAAGGTGATGTTGAACTCAAGTGTGCTACAAACAACACCATATCTAGTACACTTGTAGATAAGTTCATTGAATCTATCGTGATAACCTTCGATAGACTCACTCTCCTTTTGCTTGAAATCTGCCAACTCTGATAAGCATTGAGTGAATGAGCTCTTCTTGGTTTATTCATTTCCTTGATATTTCTCCATTAAAGTATCCCAATTTTCTTTTGTTGTTTTGACACCTCGTTTGAAATTCTAAACCACTAGTGTCCAAGCTCCACGCAATTCATGAAGACATATTTTTTCATTTTCCTTCTTATTTCTGTTGGAATAGTGTCTAAGGCTGCAACTATATTAGGCAAGTATTTGACCCGGTTGTGCATGGTCCTTTTGGGTTGCCTTCACCATAGCAACTTGATATGATGATTTATTACGAGAGAGTAAATATTATTAATATATTATGAGAATAATATAATGAATAATATATTTGTTATTTGACTAATATAAGTCATAGAATTAATTAGAATTAATTTGGTGACTTAAAGAGATTAATTAAATAAAGGGGTATAAACTGTCAATTGTTTGATAGTTAAGCTTTAGACTGTAAATCCTTATGGATATGCTAGGGACGGATTCTAGAAGCTAGGATAGCTTCAAAATTGTCCAAGGCTTATCTATGGAAAGGATATGGATAGCCTTAAGAGAAGATTATCCAATTAGGGTTTAGGTTGTAGCCCTTAAGGAGTCTACAAGTATAAATAGACCCCATGGCATAAGGAAATCGGTACTTCTCCTAAAGCAAGAGAACCCTGGCCGATTTCCTCCCCTCTCCTCTCTCCTAAATCATCTTCCTTGCTATTGGTGTTTGTAAGCCATTAGAGGAGTGACATTTGTGACTCTAGAAGCTCCAAGACCTCAAGATCAACAAGGAACTCAAAGGTATGATTCTAGATCTATTTCAATGTTGTTATTTAACCTAATTAGTCATTAGAAGTCTTGGATTCAAAGAATGTTTATTAGAAAGCCTAGATCCAAGCATTAGGGTTTTGCATGCGCACATAGGAAAGTTCTTATGGCTAAAACCCATCAGTGGTATCAGAGCCTAGCTTGGTTTTCTTTAAATTGTTGCTTGATTAACTGAAACAAACCTGCAAAATTCGTTTTTTAGGTTTCTGAGTCACTGACTCGGCGAGTTCCAAGGTGGACACGGCGAGTAGGCCTGACTCGGCGAGTCCCCTTGTGCACTCGGCGAGTCCAGGCGTCAGGAATGGCCAGATTCGGGATTTTTTCATAATTATCTTATGGAAAGTTACCGTAATCATAATAGATCAATCTAAATCCGATTTTTTGATATATATGACTATTATCTTGATCTAGTTAAAGGTATTTATCAACAAATAAAATATTTAATTTTCTTATATGATAATTAATTAATTATTTTAATTATTTTGGTAATTATCTTTCAAAGAAATCTTGAATAAAATCAAATATAGATAATTAGGATATTAATTGTTAATTGGAATTATTTGTTATTTGATCCTCAATGTTTTAAATGTTTAAAACTTACCCACAAGTTTTGAAATTTATATTTGTGATTAAAAGTTTTAATTTAGATAACTTAAATTTCAAACCCTAGATTTTAAAAAGGTTTTAAAATATAGCCCTATACTAATATTATATTACTAGAATAATATATATATGTATAACTAAATGCTAGTCTTACCGTTAGTAGGCCTCATTCACGAAGCCGATCTATAAGGTGGGTATAAGGTTGCGGCCTATAAAATGGCGCTTAATGGGTGTACACTCACACCCACCGCTTGCTTGATTGGTGGAGGGTCGTTAGCCGAATGGGTAGGATAGGGCAACCTCATCCTCTCATTAAAAGTATAATAAGAAATAAAAAGTAACTACACATATTTTAATAAATTTCCCAATCTTAGTTACTTTAGGAAAAGTGAATTGATGCAATCCCATGAAATTACACTTTGCACCTTGCTAAGAAGTTAGTGGAGCGTGTGTGGTTTACCGGCACACTAATTGGTTCTAAGTGAAGGTGGCAAAGGGTGATTCATTGTTTATCATAGTTCGATGGAGCGTGTGTGGTTTACCGACACATCGAATAGGTGATCGTTACAATGAAGGCACCATGTGAATTTGCACGGTAATTCACACCCACTTTGTGATCCTCGGTATCCCAGTCACAAACAAGAGGGGCATATCGAGATTTAAACATGCCATTGAATAGTTTCAATGAATCTCATCCGAACCTAGTAATTCTCAAAAACACTTAGGACTAATAGTTTAAGTTTTATGATGAAGAATTAGTGAATCGTCATTCACTTACCTTCAATTTATTTGCATGTTAGATTACGGCATCCCTTTTCTAGTATGTAAATGTTATTGTTGGATCCTAGCCCTAATTTTTCTTATTGGGTGATAATTAGGGATTCTTATTCTAACCTATCTTTGTCCTTTCTAATTGTAGATGTCGAACGCAAACAACGCTGCTGCTATTTCTTTCACGTTGATGAGCCTTTGCCAAAAGGTCACCTTCGATGGAACGAACTTTAGCGAATGGATAAGATACATTCGCACCATTGCTCCCTATGAGGATAAGGAGTATGTCCTCGATGAGAAGCTCGAGAAAATCAACCCCGAAGTTGCTACTCCCGCCGAAATCACCGCTTTTGAGACTCATGAGCGAGATGCAATGAAGGTACATTGCATCATGATCGCTACCATGAAATCCGAATTCCAAAAGTCCTACGAGGACATGTACCCGTACGAGATGCACCAAGACTTATTGGAGAGATACCACCAAAACGCGAGACAAGAGCGTTATGAGATTTTCACCAACATGATTTCCGCTAAGATGGGTCATGGAGAATCTCTTACCGTGCACCTACAAAAGATGCAAAGGTATGTCGACCGCCTTCGCAAGTTAAATGTTGACTTTGGTGAAGACTTGGCGATCGATATGGTGCTTCACTCTTTGCCTCCAATGTACAACCAATTTAGGATGACCTACCACATGAACAAAGAAGAGGTCACCTTAAGCAAACTCCAAGGTCTCTTGAGGGTCGCTGAGAGCAACTTCAAGGACAAGTCTGTTGCACCTACTCCCAATCCGCCCGCTGCTCCTGTCTTGGCTATTGGTCAAGGAAAGGGAAAGAAAAGGAAAGCTTCATCGAAGAACTATCGCAAGGTGAAAGCCCGAGATGGTGCCTCTTCTAGTGGGACCAAAGTTGATCCCGCTAAGCCCTGCTCTAACCCAAAAGAGGCAGAGTGCCACCACTGCCACAAGATAGGACATTGGAAGAGAAGCTGCCTAGATTACCTACAAGCAATCAAAGAGGGAAAGATCAAGCCATCTTTCGCAGGTATATACACAATCAAATATAACGATTCTAATCATGCTATTTCTTGGGTTCTTGATACCGGTTGTGGTTATCACATTTGTTCTAATGTGCAGGGACTATGAAGAAGTAGGGATGTGGAGCAAGGAAGGATCAATCTAATCATGGGGAACAGAAGATCGTCGCCTGTGACCAAGATTGGAGTGTATTCTTTAGTGCTTAGGAATAGTTTGGTTTTAGATTTGAACAATTGTTGCTATTCGCCAGAAATGGCTAGAAACATCATTTCATTTCATGGTTTATATAGACAAGGATTTAGATTTTCTTTTAATAATGAGAATGGTTCTATTTTGGCTTATCTAAATGGTGTCTTTTACTTTGAAGCTATACCATGTAATGGAATATATGAAACCGTTATGATTGTTGATAACTTAGGAAATGATGTTTTGAATATTGATTCTTCCACTAGTATGGATAAAGCATCCTTGTGGCATTGTCGTCTTGGACATGTCAACAAGAAACGCATAGCCCAACTCCAAAAGGATGGAGTGTTGGAGTCATTCGACCTTAGGGAAGATGACACATGCGAGTCTTGTTTGCTTGGAAAGATGACTAAGTCACCCTTCACGAGTACATGTGAAAGGGGAGAGGGTCTATTGGACCTAATACATACCGATGTATGTGGACCGTTTGGATCAACCACGAAGGATGGGAACCGCTTCTATGTGACTTTTACCGATGACTATAGTAGATATGGGTATATCTACTTAATCAAGCAAAAGTTAGACACCTTTGAAAAGTTCAAAGAGTTCAAGAATGAAGTGGAGAATCAATTGGGCAGGAAAATCAAGATGCTTCGATCCGATCGAGGAGGAGAGTACCTAAGTCTTGAATTCCACGATTATCTCAAGGAGTGTGGAATAGTTTCACAATTGACGCCTCCTAGGACACCGCAGTTAAATGGTGTGGCAGAAAGGCGTAATCGAACCTTATTGGACATGGTTTGCTCTATGATGAGTCGTGCTTCACTACCTATCTCTTTTTGGGGGTATGCCTTAGAGACTGCCGCCCATATCCTTAACCGAGTCCCTACTAAGAAGGTTGCCAAAACACCTCATGAGATGTGGACAGGGAAAGCTCCCTCGTTGGCACATATCAAGGTTTGGGGTTGCGAGGCTTTCGTGAGACGAGATACTCACGACAAGCTTGAACCTTGAAGTGAGCGATGTATTTTCATCGGCTACCTGCAGACATCCTTTGGATATCTCTTCTATAGACCGAAGGACAATGTTGTCTTCGTTGCGAGGAGAGGAGTTTTCCGAGAGCGAGAACTCATGAGCCAAGGAGACAGTGGGAGGCAAATCGAACTTGAAGAGATTCAAGAGTCGATAGATGAAGGAACCTCTGCTGCTGGCATTCAACCTGAGGAGGAAACTCCAGTTGAACCGATTGACGAATCCTTACCTCTTAGACGTTCCGATAGAGTTAGAGTTCATCCCCAGTTTTATGGCTTTCATATTACTACCGAAGGGGACACGTATATTAGTGATGGTACACTAGTAAACCTTGATGAACCTACTAGCTATAAGGAAGCCATGGCAGGCCCGGAGTCTGCAAAGTGGAAAGAGGCAATGGATAGCGAGATCCAATCCATGTATGATAACCAAGTTTGGAATTTGGTTGATTACGTTCCCGGACGTAAGACCGTTGGGTGTAAATGGATCTTCAAGAAGAAGACTGACGTGGATGGAAACGTACACACATATAAAGCGCGATTGGTCGCGAAGGGCTTTACTCAAACTCCCGGAGTTGACTATGATGAGACCTTCTCACCAGTTGCGAAGATTAAATCTATTAGAGTGATGCTAGCAATTGTCGCATTTCATGATTATGAAATTTGGCAAATGGATGTCAAGACCGCCTTCCTTAACGGAAAATTGGCTGAGGATGTTTACATGGCTCAGCCAGAGGGGTTTGTGGATCCGAAGCATCCGAATATAGTGTGTAAGCTTGAGAAGTCCATTTATGGACTTAAGCAAGCGTCTCGCCGATGGAATCTTTGTTTCGATGAGAAAGTCAAAGAGTTTGGTTTTGTATAAAGCGAAGACGAATCTTGTGTATATGTCAAAGCCAGTGGGAGTTTAGTAAGCTTCCTCGTTCTATATGTCGATGACATATTACTCATAGGAAACGACATCCCGACTCTGCAGGAGGTTAAGTCCTGGCTCGGGAAGTGCTTCGCTATGAAGGACCTCGGAGAGGCTTCTTACATTTTGGGAATAAGGATAGTAAGAGAAAGAAGTAAGAGACTAATTGGACTTAGTCAGAATACTTACTTAGAGAAGGTACTAAAACGTTTTAGTATGGAAAACTCAAAGAAGGGAGAACTACCGATACAAAGTAATGCCAAATTGAGTAAGACTCAAAGTCCGAGTACCGAAGCTGAGATAGCAGAAATGAGCCGAGTACCATACGCTTCCGCAGTTGGCTCAATCATGTACGCTATGACTTGTACTCGCCCTGATCTAGCCTTCGCTTTGAGCATGGTTAGCAGATATCAAGGGAATCTTGGCAAAGCACATTGGATTGTGGTGAAAAACATCCTTAAGTACCTTCGGAAGACGAAGGAATGGTTCTTAGTCCTCGGAGGGAGTGATGACTTGAAGGTGCGAGGGTATAGTGACGCCAGTTTTCAGACCAACAAGGACAACTACCATTCGCAGTCGGGCTGGGTCTTTACCCTAAATGGAGGAGCAGTGACATGGAAGAGTTCCAAGCAGGAAACCGTAGCTGATTCAACGTGCGAATCAGAGTACATTGCAGCAAGCGAAGCGTCGAAGGAGGCAATATGGCTAAAGAACTTCATCGGTGATCTTGGAGTTGTACCTGCGATAAAGGAGCCAATGGAGATTTTCTGTGATAACAAAGGCGCGGTTGCCTTGACCAAGGAACCGAGGGATCATGGTAGATCAAGACATATCGACAGAAAGTATCACTTCATTAGACATCGTGTAGAAAAAGGACAACTCGTAGTAAAGAGGATATCATCAGAAGATAACCCAGCAGATCCGCTTACGAAGGGACTGAGTAGGGTTAAGCACTTGCAGCATGCTAGGAGTATTGGGTTGAAGGATGATATTAGCATAGATTAGATAGTATTAGAAACGTGTAATAGATAAATGTAATTGACATTTGATGATTAAATAAATGAGTTTTATTTATGAGTAATGTTACTATCTTATGTTAATTGTTTAGCTATTGTTTCATTTTGCATGTTTTGACTTCCAGAATAATTAAGATTATTAAGAATAATAGAAATTGTTCAAATGGTCCACAATCGTTCATATGTTGGGAGTAGATATGAATGAAGATTGTCATGAATTGGTGTGTAGAATGTCTAAATGGTGTTAGACATAGCAAAGGATTGCTGCAATGTTCATGAGTGCTTATGAACTAGTTTTGAGCATTAGAACAAACCTGCGCTTGCTGGAATCACCTTATGGAATACGATATAAAAGGTGATCGCAAGACGATAATATCATATGGTCTTAAAACCTAGATATATGATTTGTTATTTGTTAATTGATTGTACATTGATAATACGAAAACACATCAGTAACTCGGTGTTATAAAACGTATTGTTGTGTATAGTTGGTTAATGAATGAGTAAATGCATATAAGTCAAAGTTTATCTGTAACTTTTATCTAACAAGGTAAAAGCGATATCTCGGCCGCTCGATGATTTGATTTGACTTATGTGCCGGGCCCGGTCAGAACTGAATTGATGTGTTTGATTAAGTTCTATGTCAAATAAATCAGAGATCGAGAAACCTAAATGCTTGACTAACCATTCCATAGGATTGTCAGCATGATATCTAACAGACGACTGTACGTTCCCTTATCTGAAGGACAAGATTGATTAGATCAGAGTTTGACAGCGTCTTTGAGAGCTACGATTGCAAACCGAATTGTACTTGTGAATATAGTTACTAGACTTATCCAAGTGGGAGACTGTTGGAATAGTGTCTAAGGCTGCAACTATATTAGGCAAGTATTTGACCCGGTTGTGCATGGTCCTTATGGGTTGCCTTCACCATAGCAACTTGATATGATGATTTATTACGAGAGTAAATATTATTAATATATTATGAAAATAATATAATGAATAATATATTTTTTATTTGATTAATATAAGTCATAGAATTAATTAGAATTAATTTGGTGACTTAAAGAGATTAATTAAATAAAGGGGTATAAACTGTCAATTGTTTGATAGTTAAGCTTTAGACTGTAAATCCTTATGGATATGCTAGGGACGGATTCTAGAAGCTAGGATAGCATCAAAATTGTCCAAGGCTTATCTATGGAAAGGATATGGATAGCCTTAAGAGAAGATTATCCAATTAGGGTTTAGGTTGTAACCCTTAAGGAGTCTACAAGTATAAATAGACCCCATGGCATAAGGAAATCGGTACTTCTCCTAAAGCAAGAGAACCCTGGCCGATTTCCTCCCCTCTCCTCTCTCCTAAATCATCTTCCTTGCTATTGGTGTTTGTAAGCCATTAGAGGAGTGACATTTGTGACTCTAGAAGCTCCAAGACCTCAAGATTAACAAGGAACTCAAAGGTATGGTTCTAGATCTGTTTCAATGTTGTTATTTAACCTAATTAGTCATTAGAAGTCTTGGATTCAAAGCATGTTTATTAGAAAGCCTAGATCCAAGCATTAGGGTTTTGCATGCGCACATAGGAAAGTTCTTATGGCTAAAACCCATCAATTTCCTCTAGCAACCATGTCTTTAGCAGCACCAACATTTTAAACTTCTTGAATAAAATCAGCACGATAAAGTCCTTTCTCGATTGAACGCCAGAGATTTTCATCAATTTCATTGAGATAGTCTTCCATACGATCCATCCATTCATCGTAATACTTAGGAAGCATCACCAGAATTTTCGTTGCAGATCCAAGGAAGTTAGCATAGTTCATCACGGTGTTGACATTCAAATTTTCCATTTTATTGATTGAAAATAGGATTAACTTTGAAAAGAAAGATATTAGATATAAAAATGATTGATAAGACAATTGCAGAATCTAAAATCACAATGATCAATTGAGAAAATACGTTTTCACTTGTAGAATGATTAAATAAGAAAGAATGAATCAATAAGATAAAAACGTGAATGCGATTCTTCAAAACGATGTGAAGATCCCTAAATTTATACTAATAGAAAGGATGTTTGAATTAAGTTTTAATCAATCGTAACTAAAATCAGAGTAAGTATGAATACCGAGATCTTAATAAGATCTTGATTCAACTCTATTAATTTGGAGTGAGCACAAAAGGAGTTGCAATGAGAGAGAAAGCTCGGTGCATGCAAGCCAAAAGGTTATAACCCACTTATGAACCTACCCTATATATAGGATACAAACAGATACAAAAATACTAAGAATTCATCATTACATAGTGAACCACTATTGTGCCTAGTAAATACATACATAACGAAGTCTTATGGACCTTCATCATTTACAAACTATTCACAATCAAGTCAACTACCTAAGGTTTGACATATCACAACACAAATAGACTCTACATTATCCAAATTAAAAATTAAAATTCTATTTTGGAAATGATACGTTACATTTTATTTTGAATGTTATGGTTGAAAATAATTTCTTAGCTCCATGATTTGAAAAAGCTAACCGGAAAATTAATTTTCAAAGGGAAAAAATTATGGAATTTTTTCTAATTTATATAACAATAAAACTATGGAGCAATGAAAATCAATTAGGTAATTGGAAATAAACAATCAATGGGTGGTTAAGGTTTTAGAAAAGGGTTTTAGGATTTCCTTGATAATAAAATGTCATTGGTTCCTAGGTCACTGACATAGTAAATTTACAAAAGCTAAGGAACTGAGGTTGTGTACATGGAATAAATTCTTGGGTTTATGAAAGCCAATTGAAATAATAAGTATTTTTAAAACGAAAACAATTTCTAGAAAGGTTGTGAAAATGAATCTAAAGATGGTCGAAGAAGTTTGTACCTTATATGATTAGGAGTGAGGGTTATCTTGGATGACATTTTGAGTGAAAATTACCTTGGATGATATCTTCGGATGCCCCTATTTCTTTAAATCTTTGATTTTGATTCAATATCTTAGTTTTGCGATACTCATGTCTTCTATACTTCTTAACTTTGTGAACATGGTTATGTTAAAACATCAAGTTAACATGAAAATATTGGATCCTTGGGATATTCGAAACCTAGGTTTTTTTCCATTATGCCTTAGTTTAACATGCCAATGTTAAATGTATGGGTATAAATTCACAGTTGTATTTCACGCCAATGCCATTCCATTAATTTTTGGTTTAGTTATAAAATATAGTTAGTAATATGGACGTTATCAGTTACTAGGTCGTAAGTTGATCCCCATATCCTATGACTATAGCTTAAATTTGTGTGTCCAATCGAGGTGTTTAATCCTAATCTCGTAGAAAGATGTTAATATTTAAACCTTAGAAGGTATCTTGGTACATTAGATCTTAGGAGGGATAATCAGTCTCCATTATCTTGGTCAAGATCTTCCAATTTTTGCAAAAAAAAAAAAAACAAAGATCATGGGTAAAGGGTAGGTGTTAGTGTAGTTAACACCCATTCGATGCTTAAGTCAGTATCAAGGATAAAAGGATATCAAGACAATTGAAATTGGAAAAGAAAAAAAAATACCTAAATATCTTAGGGCATGATCTTGGGTATATGTAAAGTAATTTTTAAGATGTATAGTACTCTAGGATCTTGGTAATACTTGACCTTCTAGGGTAGACGGAAAGTATGCCTCCTTTCCAGCTTATGAATCTCTAAGGTAAGGACCTTCCCATTTTGGGTCAAGTTTGCCTGCACTTTGTTCGGATGTATTTCAGAAAACTTTTTTAAGCACAAGATCTACTACCTAGAATCTTCTTGTTCTGATATTATTACCATAAGCTTTGGTAATCCTTTATAGATTGGTTGTTATCTTTATCTTGGCAAGATCCCTAAGTTCGTCTACTGTATCAAGATCATCAACTAGAATCTTATCATATTCTTCTTGATTGTATAATCTTGACCTGACTGTAAGCATCATGACTTCTAGGGGATCACAACCTCGATTCCAAATACCAAAGAATATGGTGTTTGTCCTGTACAATTATTCGTTATGGTTCTATCCGCCCAAAGAACTAAGGTAGTTCTTTATCCCATCTACCTCTTTTTTCCTTGTGTCTTATCTATAAGTCATTGACAATGATCTTGTTTCTTGACACGGCGTGCCCATTAGCTTGTGGATGAACAGGTGTGGAAGTGACCATCTTGATTCCTTAACTTGCACAAAAGTTTTGTGTCCTTTTACCTATAAATTGAGAAACGTTATCACATACAATTTCTGATGGGGTGCCATTCCTGGTCAAGATGTTATGTTTGATGAAAGATATCACTTTTTTTCTCTTAATTGGACAAAGGCTTCAACTTCTATCCATTTCGAGAAGTAATCATTCATTTCTAGCATGAAAACCCTACCACCTAATGCTATAGGAAATTTGCCAACAATTTCCATGACTATCTCATGAATGGTCATTAAAATATAATTAGGTGTAGAGGTTCAGGTGGTTAGTGCATATGTGCAAGATATTGTTATGTCTTTGGCTAATAGTAACTTGTCCTTAGGATCTTGGAGAAGAGTGATCTTCCCATGTGTGGTTGCCACATTCTCCTTCATGGATTTCTTTGAGGCTGATATTGGCATCATTATCTTCAAGACACCTAAGATATGGACTCGCTATTGATTTTCTGAATAAGTTATCTTCAATCATATTGAAGCTAGAAGCATGGATTGTGATGGTTCTTGGGTATTTTCATTTTCAGGTATGGATCTGTCTTTGAGATATTGAAAGATTGGTGGGATCCATGATGCTTTGGGCTCATGATTCTTGAATACAAGATCTTTGACAGGCTTTACCTCTTCCTTGGTGTCTTCCATTGCAGGTTTAATGACATAAGATATTAAAATGTTAATGTTTGGGTGAATTTTGAAGGTAGAACCAAGATTTCCTAATCCATATACTTCTGTATTATCTTCTCTAGGTACCTGTTTTATGTCAAAATCATGGAAGTTGGATGCCAAGTTCTTTACTATCTTCAAATAGGAAGTTAGTCATTCACTTTTTTATTGCATATGCTTCACTAAATTATTTGGTAACCTATAATGAATACACATGTACCTGAAGATTTTTAATCCCAAGCTCTTGGGAAATGTATAAGCCCATGAATAGTGCTTCATATTCTATCTCATTGTTGGTTGCTTGAAAATCACAACAACATGCATGATGTATAATTTCCCCTTCTGGAGAATTTAGTACGGGTCCGAGACCTGATCCCTTAGAATTAGAAGCTACATTTGTAAAGAGGGCCCACTACATTGATTCTTTTGTATCTTGAAGGCACTGAACTTCTTTTTTGGCTTCACTTTGAAGATATGGATTGGAATCAACCACAAAATCTATTATTACTTATGATTTTATTGCAAATATTGGCTTGTATCTTAATATCTTAAGCCATAAGTACTTAAGTTTATATATGATATGGCCATCCTTCCTAACATCTCAGGTTTTCTCATCACATTCATAATATCATAGTTAGTTTTTACACAAATAGGATAAGCTTCAAAAATAATGATGTAATTTTGTTGAAGCATAGACGGTAAACTCTTACATACATAATACAATAGATATTGATCACCATCTTGTTCCTTGACCATGATTGCACTTGATGTATTCTTGGATACAACTAAGTATAGGAAGAAAGGTTCTCCATATTCGGGTTTAGCCAGTAATGGAGCTGAAGATAGATAATTCTTCAACTCTTGGAATGCCTTTTCATGGTCTAATGTCCACTCAAACTTTTCTTCTTTCTAAGAAATCATAGAAGGGTTTGTATCTTTCAGATGCCTAAGATATAAACATGTTCAAGGCTGCAAATCTACCTGTCAACCTTTGAATGTCATTGGTTGAAGATGGAGACTGAAAATTCAAGATATCCTTAATGTTTTCTAGGCTAGCTTTGATTCCTCTCGTTTTTTTATCATGTATCCCAAGAATTTCCCATCCATAACTCCAAAATGGAATTTTGAAAGGTTAAGCCTCATGTTGAACTGATCCAAGATATTGAATGCATCTTCTAGGCCATGGCGAAGACTCTCAACTTTTTTGGACTTTACTACCATATCATTTATGTAATTTTCCATGGTATTCCCAAGTTTTTTCTTAAACATTTTATTCACCAATCTTTCATATGTAGAACCTATATTTTTTAAACTAAAAGTCATGATTATACATATACGTATTAGGTTTGTGAATGTTGTATCTCTTTTGTCTGATGGCTCAATTTGGATTTTGAAGCATCCACGAAGGTAAGTATTTCATGATTTGCAGTTGTGTCTACCAAAGAGTCTATGTGAGGAAAGGGTAATGGTTCTTTAGGGCAATCTTCACGAAGATACGTGAAGTCTAAACATACTCTCCACTTTCCATTGTTCTTTTAGACTACCACCGTGTTGGCAGCCATCTTAGAAATGTAACTTCTTTGATCATCATATCCTTGAGCAATATTTCAACCTCTTCTTGAATGATCAAGTCACTCTTAGGTGCAAATTTCCTCCTTTTTTGGTAAATTGGCCTGAAACTTGGATCAACAATTAGTTAGTTTATTAGTTATTATGGGCATGTTCGGCAAAACTAGCTGGTAGCGGGTAGCTTGTAGCTTGTAGCATTTTGTTAAACTCTACATGAAGTAGCATTTGGATTTGGAGCGTTTAGATTAAACTAAACGCTAGAAGCTTGTAGTGTCAAACTAGGCTTTCTGTTTTAAACGGAGTGTTTTGTCAAACGCTAGAAGCTAAAAGCTCTCAAACGCTTCATATATCTTTGGATATACCTAACATGTCCTCATGTTTCCAAGAAAAGGTCGATTTCCTGTTCTTCAAGAACTTGGTGAGCTCATGCTCAAGATTTCGGACAACATCCGCACCCAACAACACTTTGATTTCAATATCCTCAGGATTTGGCAAGAGTTATTTAACTACAATTTCTTTAGCTTCCAGAACATCTCATACCTATTTCTTTAATTGTTATGCTTGCTTGTGAGTGGTTTAGTTTTTCATCGAAATGGTATAGTAATATTTAGCATCTTGTTGGTCACAGTTGATTCCCCATGGTGTAGGAATCTTTACACATTGATGGTAAGTTGAGGGGACAGCTTTCATCTCATTGATCTAGGGCCTATCTAAGATAATATTATAGCAAGACAATGAATCAACAATACAAAAACATCGAGTAAAGTTACCTCCCTCTATGTATATTGATAACTTAATTTATCTGATAGTGTTTTTCGTCTCTCCACTGAGTACAACAAGGACTGAGGTCTTTGTATTATCTCCAAATATGGGACACTCACCTTGTTTAGTGTTTCTAGGAGAATGATATTGACTGAATTGCCACCATCTATTAAGATTCTTTGAACGAAGTGGATGGCCATGCACAATGTTATAACTAGACCATCATAGTGTGGGTCTAGCACATTCTCCCTGTCATCTTTGTCAAAATATATCTCCATTTTGTTGGTCAAGAATTCATTCTTTCTTGGCCTATCTTCTCTTTCCATTTTGGAGATTTGTGCATGTCTTGGCTGCAGAATAAGAGGATCTAAGGATGTCAAATCCACCAGAGATAAAGTTAATTACCTTGGCATTGTAAGGTGAAGATGATATTCTTTGAGAAAGGATTTAAGTATCATGGGATTTTTGACTAATTTTGGTTTTCCTTCTTCCCAAGAGTTCATTCAAATGCCATTTTCTCAACAAGTAACTAATCCCTTTTATAAGGGCGAAGTAATCTTTGGTGAGATATCCAAAATACTAATGGTAAGCACATCACTTGGATTTATCTTTCCATCCTCGTATTTTTTAAATTTTCTTAGGCCATCTTGCTTTGTCCCAAGATCCTGCATTTCACATAGCAAACCTGAAACGTTAACAGAAAAACAGTAATCAAATATCTTACTTCATCTTCCAAAGCAATAACCCTATGATTCTCATGTACTAAGTGAGGTTTTGCTTTGTACACTACTAGTAAAATACCCTTTAATGACATGTATTGCATGACATAAAAGGTTACAGATGACACGCAACTGCGTGTCTAGGAAGGCCATGTCATAAAGGAAGAACACATGCATTTTCATGTCGTAACTTTACCACGCATATTTATGACAAGCACTTACAACACGCAATGCATATCATTAAAGCCGATGTCAAAAAAGGTCAAGTCACAAATTAAGATGACCCACATTTTTA
Organism: Lactuca sativa; assembly: GCF_002870075.4. Taxonomy (NCBI): domain Eukaryota; kingdom Viridiplantae; phylum Streptophyta; class Magnoliopsida; order Asterales; family Asteraceae; genus Lactuca; species Lactuca sativa. Next base: position 182,488,032 of record NC_056629.2, read on the forward strand.
CGTATCGTAAATTTAAATGTTTTAAAAAAATATTTATAGATTTACTAATTTTCAAAATAAATTTGCGTTTAACGTCTCATAATATAAAATAGAATACCATATACAAAAGATACAATCCATTGCACAAAATTTAATGTCATACAAATACTCATTCCAATAGTAGACAAATGTAATACATCAAATGTGAAAGAAATGAAAGTCATCAACAAATACTAGTCGAACTACAAGAACTTGTTGTCCACCTTCACAACATCCGATCTACTTTACTTGACACTATGCACATCAACAAGACCTGTAAATTTGAATAATTCAACCATTAGATTCATACAAACCAACAAATTCCAATAAATTTATTGGGATTGTAACGCCCAATTCTGGTATGTTTTTTAAATGTTTATCTTTTCGAGTTTTCAAGAGGGACTCGACGAGTCAGTAGCCCGACTCGTCAAGTACGGACGGGATTCTGAGAATGTGTAAGTAGGCGACTCGACGAGTCCATATTCGGGACTCGGTGAGTCCGCCAGTCTGGAAGAAACCCTAGATCCACGGGTTTTGCACCCTATTTAAACCATGTTATGAGCCCCAAACTCGCCTCCTTCACCCTCAGAGCGTCGTTTAGCAAACCCTAACCATTCCTTGAGCATTTTGAGCATTTCTTGTGTGAATCTTGAAGTTTTGAAGAGAAGAAGAAAGCTAGATCCAAAGGAGTAGAAGCAGATCCAAGATTTTGCACCCACTACAGAGTTCATTGAGGTACTAATGGGATTCCTTATGTTTTTATGATTGATTCTCCATTAGAAATCACATTTAGGCCATTTTATCCATTTCTTAGCTTGATTATAGTAGAGAGATCGCATTGGGTTGAATAGCCTTCGGATCTAGCCATGTTTCAGTTCCAAAAACTTAGATCTAACACCTTTATGGAGCCATTTTGCATGAAAGCCCTAGATCTACTCTTTTAAGTGCGTTTTGAGCCTTTAAACCTTTATGGATGTCTATGTACACGTAAAGATAGAATCTTTACGTGTTAATCAAGCCTTAGGAACCCAGATCTATAAGTTGAATGCATTGGTTTTGAGCAGAATCAACTATATAGAAGTTGCATGCAACCGAATCGGCAAGTCGTTCTTCGGACTCGGCGAGTCGAGTCGCGAGTCCCTAATATTCCTTCATGAGTCATGCCGAATGGAACCAGTGAGTTATGGGTGGACTCAGTGAGTCGGAGATGATACTCATTCATGGAGGGACTCGGCGAGTCACTGCCCTGACTCGGCAAGTCCAAAGCAATCTTCATATCTCAAGAACAGACTCGGCGAGTTGTTCATACAACTCGGCGAGTCACAGTTAGAGTGTTGATATCTTGAAGGAGAACTCGACGAGTTGTTCATACAACTCGGCGAGTCGGATGCAGATTGACTGAGTGTTAGTATCAAAGAGGAACTCGTCGAGTCTATGCCAAACTCGACGAGTAGTAGCGAGCAGAAATGAGAAATGAGAGTAGGGACTCGACAAGTTGGTGGCCCAACTCGACGAGTCAGCTCAACTGTATGTTGACTTTGAACAAGAGGTTGAGTTTGACTAGGGGTAAAATAGTCATTTTACCCTCAGTATAGTTATCAGTATTTGATTGAGTGTACTTATGGAAATTGTAGTCGGGGAGATACCGGAGCAGCAACAGATAGTTTCCAGAGCAGTTCATTCAGCAGCCAGACTATGAGGTGAGTTTCCTTCCAGTAGGAACGGGTCTACAGCCACAATGCCAGCCCGTTTAGTTAGCAGTAGTTTCGGACCTCGTTCTGATGCAGTAGTTAGATTGCTTGATGTCTTTGTGATTCAAGCATGTTTTGTGTTATGTGTTCCGGACTTCATTCCGATGCAGTATGCAGTATATGTGTTATGCTAGTTGATTTGTGTTTATGCTATGCTATGCTCAGTCAGTTTCGGGCTTCGGTCCGATGCAGTCAGTTCCGGACTTCGGTCCGATGCAGTTAGTTTCGGATTTCGTCTGATGCAGGGGACAAGGTCCCAGTTAGTTCTGGACTACAGTCTGATGCAGTTTCCGGACTTCGGTCCAATGTCGTGAGCAAGGCCTTGGTCAGTTTCCGGACTCCGGTCCGATGCAGTTTCCAGACTTCGGTCCGATGCAGTGGGCAAGGCCTAGTATGTTCTTTATGTGTTATTGTATGGTAGGTGGTAGTTTGGGGGAGCTCACTAAGCTTCGTGCTTACCGTTTCAGTTTTAGTTTCAGGTACTTCCGCAAGTAAAGGGAAGAGCTCGGGATGATGCCATCGCATACACCACCGCTTCAGTTTTTGTCCTGGGAGTCGATTCAGCTTTTCGTAGATATGATTTGATATAGTCTTGATACAGTTTTCTCATGATACTTTATTATGGTTTTGAGATATTGACATGTGGGTTTTTATTTTATGATATTGATATAATGATTTTAGTCATGATTAAATAAAAAAAATTTGGGTCGTATTTTGGGATGTTACAGGTTGGTATCAGAGCCTTGGTTTGAGGGATTCGGGCACACTTATGAGTGTGACTGAACTCAAACTAAGGGAAATAGTAAAAAGATATTTGAAAGAAAAATGTTTTCAAAAGAATTTTTTTGAGGAAAAGACTTAAAAAGTAAAGAGTTTTGAAAACGAGAAAAGGGTGTGGTGCATGCGATCAGCCGAGCTCAAGTAAGTACTCCCAAATTACACGTACAAGATTATGTTATGATTATCTGTTTCAGTTTCAGTAGAACGACATGCTAGACTAGGACTAAGGATCTAGGAAGATGCCTTATGTGCCTGCTATATGCCTTATGGAGAGAGTGGTTGCATTTATTATTTGGAATAATAAATTAGTATATGAAATGATTTATTAATGTATTATAAAAATAATATATAAATTATAAATCATTTCATTTAATTAATAATTAATCAGAAATTAATTTGAAATTAATTCTAGGATTAAAGGAATTAATTAAAAGTATAGGAGGGTGTTTTGCAATTAATTAATAGCTGTGATTTTGGGCACTTGGACCACCCTAAAGAGGGTTAGACAAAAACTATTAGGAGGCCCTAAGGATCTTTGTCCAAAGCCTTATGAAGGGGAATCCATGTGTTGCTTAGGCCTGAACCTGTAAATTAAGGTTTCCCCCAGCAAATCCTAGCTTTGGGACTAAGCAACCTAAACTATAAAAGGAGCCTCACCCCTCTAAGTTTCGGCCATCAGTTTTGAAACCCTAGAACAGCCGAAACTTTGAAGAACTTCCCTCTTCTGTCCTCTCATCCTTTTGCTTGGTGTGTTTGTGAGCCATTAGAGGTGTTGCTCTTGTGACACTTGTTCTAAAAGTCAAGATCTTAAAGGAATCCATTGTTATTACAATATAACAATAAAGGTATGTGTTCTAATCCTTATTTTGTTAATTTTCAAATTTGTAGAAGAATGCTAGGGTTTCTTATTTTTTGTTCAATACTTGTATGTCTAATAGAGAAAGCATAGATCCAATAACTAGGGTTGCGTGGACACATATGATTGTTTGCTATGCTTAAATCCCATCAGTGGTGTCAGAGCTATTGGTTTTTGTTTTCGAGTAGATTTGATGCAATTCATTAAACTTGACAAAATTAGGGTTTATGGTAATTATACCCTAGGCCTTGTGATTTTTGCAATTAGGGTTTTCATAAACCTGTTTTTCGAAAATTGCTAGGGGGTATAAGGAAACTACCTATAAAATGGTAGTTGAATGGGTGTCAACTCTTACCCACCGTTTCTTTGATTGGTGGAGGTTCGTTAGCCGAACAGGTTTGATAGGGCACTTAATTCTCATTAATAAGTATAATGGAATAAATAAAGTAACTAAATGTTTTGATTAAATTCTCAATCTTAGTTACTTTAGGAAAATGTAAATTCGATGCTAATCCATGAAATTGCACATTTCATTTTATAAAAGTCGTTAGTGGAGCGTGTGTGGTTATCCGGCACACTAATATGGACTAATAAAGGGTGGAAATGGGTGTCTTGTAAATTATCATTGATTAATGGTGCGTGTGTGGTTAACCAACACATTAATTAAGTGATAAATGATATTGAGAGTACCAAACTAACTTGCATGGTTATTCACACTTGATTTGTGATCCTCGGTATCCCAGTCACAAATGGAAAGGGCATAATCGAGATTAAACACACCATTGAATATTTCAACGAATCTAAAAAGATCTAGGAATTTCTTTTAAAACCCAATTCATTCAAATTTTGTTTTTTCGTAAGAAAATTGGTAAATCGTCATTCACTTACCTTTAAATAATTTGCAATTAGATTATGGAATCCCTCTTCTGAATTGTGAATTGTTTAGTTGGATCCTAACCTTAATATTTCATTTGGGTGTTATATTGCAGATTTTTTTATCTAATCAAAACTTGTCCTTTTTCCTTTTCAGGTGTCAACCTCAAACAATGATTCTGGTTCCTCCAACAACAACAACTGCTCCAATCACATCTCGCTCTTGAGAATTTGCTCGAAGGTCACCTTCGATGGCTCTAATTATAATGATTGGATGCGTAAAATCAAGATGGCTTTGCGCTTCGAGGACAAGGAATATGTTCTTGAGAAACAGCTGAACAAGATTGATGAAACAACCGCTACTCCAGAAGAAATAGCTGAGTATAAGAGACATTGAAATGATGCTACCAATTTGGCATGCATCATGGTGGCTACTATGAATCCTAAGCTGCAAATTTTCTTATGAGGACTATTGGTCATATGAGATGTGTAAGGACTTGATGGACAAGTACCATCAACCAGCTCGTCAAGAAAGATACGAGATTGCTAAGTCACTCATAACCAGCAAGATGAAGGACGAAGAGTCCGTCACGACCCACTTGCAACGCATGCAACGTTATGTGGATCGTTTGCTGAAACTCAATGTGAACTTTCATGAGGAATTGGATATTGACATAGTCTTGCACTCATTGCCTAACTGTTATGGTCAGTTCATTATGACGTATCATTGGAACAAAGAGGAGACCAAACTGAATTAGCTTCAAAGCTTGCTGAGAACCGCTGATAGTGGAATGAAGGGAAAGAGTATTGCCTCCATTCCTGTTGCTGCTGCTCCCCTCTTGGCCATTGGGCAAAGGAAGGGGAAGAAGAGGAAAGCACCTCCCAAGAAAAACTGGAAGGGAAAGTCTTAAGTCGAGTCATCAAGCAATGGCCCTAATGGAAAAGCCAATCTGATGGTCCTCCCGCCTCTGATCCGAACGAGGCTACATGCTTTTACTACCATGACAAGGGGCACTGGAAATGAAGTTGCCCCAAGTACTTGCAAGACATAAAGGATGGAAAATTTAAGCCAAACTCAGCAGGTATTTACACTATCCTATCTAAAAAGTCATCACATTTTAATTCATGGGTCCTTAATACAGGATGTGGTTTTCACATTTGCTCTGATTTGCAGGGACTAAAAAGAAGTGAGGATGTGGAGCATGGGAATATGAACCTGATTATGTACAATAGGAGATAGTCGCCTGTTACCAAGACTGGTGTTTATTCTTTAGTGCTTAGTAATGGGTTGTGTTAAGATTTAAACAATTATTTCTATTCGTCAGAAATGACGAGGAATATTATTTCTTTTCAAGGTTTATACAGACATGGTTTTAGATATTCTTTTGATAATAAGCATGGTTCTATTTATTCTTACTATAATGGTGTATTTTATTTTGAAGCATTACCTTATGATGATGTGTATGGTTGTAGATAATTTAGGTAATAGTGTGTTGCATATTGATATGTCTAATGGTTTAGACAAAGCATGCTTGTGGCATTGTCAACAAGAAACACATTTCCCAACTCCAAAGTATGGAGTGTTGGAGTCATTTGACTTAAGGTCAGATGATACATACAAGTCTTGTTTGCAAGGAAAGATAACTAAATCACCTTTCACTGGTTCTTGTGAAAAAAGGTGAAGGATAGTTGGATCTCGTACACACGAATGCGTGTGGATCCTTCAGATCCACCACAAGGGATGCAAATCGATTCTATGTGACTTTCACTGATGATTATAGCAGAGATGGATATATCTACTTAATTAAGCACAAGTCAAAACCTTTGAAAAGTTCAAAGAGTTTAAACTAGAAGTTGAGAACTAGTTGGGCAGGAAGATCAAGATGCTCAGATCTGATAGAGGTGGTGAGTATCTTAGTATTGATTTTCATGACTACCTCAAGGAATGTCGAATTTTTTCATAATTGAAACCTCCTAAGACACCACAACTTAATGGTGTGGCTGATAGGTGTAATCGAACCTTATTGGACATGGTTCGTGTAACACCCAAAGTTTTGAAGGCCAAGAAAGGAAAGAAAACCCTAAGTTTAGGGGTCGACTCGGAGAGTCCAAAGGGGGACTCAGCGAGTCCGAGCGGGATCCGGGTCGAGGAGTAAGTGACCGACTCGGCGAGTAGGCCAAGGTGACTCGGCGAGTCTGGTCTGTGCGTGCAAAACCCTAAATTCGGGACTTGGAGCCTATATAAACGTCTTAATCTTCTTCCTAGGGTTCCCTTACTGCCTCTTCAGCCCTGGATACCAAACCCTAGCCGTCATAACCTTTGATTGAGCCATTTGTTGCCTTGGAAGGTGCATTAAAGCTTGGAGAAGGAAGAAGGAACTTGGAGGAGCAAGAAGGGACTATAGATCTAGAGTTTGTGGAGCCTTCCTGAGATATTGAAGGTAATAAGTCCTCCTTCTCTCCTTTAGGTCTTCCATGGTTGTGAGATTTGGGGATTTTAAGCCATGGCTTGACACCCATTTGAGTTAGAAGCCGAATCTGGAGTTGCTACTTCAGATCCAAGTGTGTTATGGACTAGAGAAGCATAAAGTATCAGCCCTTGAGTCAATGTTGAAGCCCCTTGGCCTTAAACCCTAGTTTATGGTGTATTTTGCTTATATCTCCTTCTCTACACGTAAAGTTTGCAACTTTACGTGAGGAATAGGCTTGGGAAGGGTAGATCTACAGATTTGAGTCCCTGCATGACTCAAAAGTCCTCTGCGTGTATGAAGGACCGGATGGACTCGGTGAGTCCTTTGAGTGGACTCGGCGAGTAGCTTGAAGATGAGGAGGAACTCGATGAGTGGGATGAACAGCTCGTCGAGTCGGATCGGGTTGGGCATGAACTCGGCGAATTGGAAGAACAACTCGGCGAGTTGGATGAAGATTGTCTTGGACTCGGCGAGTTTGTTCTTGGACTCGGCGAGTCAAGTCGCGAAACCCCCCAAACCCTTCGCATTTCGACTCGAATCAGTGAGTCGATTAGAGACTTGGTGAGTTGGGCAGGTCAGGACTCGGAAATCGGTAGACTCGGCGAGTCATGGACTGACTCGGCGAGTAGAGTCGCGAGTGGAAGGACTCTGGACTTATGAACTCGGCGAGTCAGTAGGGTGACTCGACGAGTAGGGTTAACTGGGAAGGTTGACTTTGACCAGGACTTTGACTTCGACCTGAGTTGACTTAGTTGACTTTCAGGAGATAGTTAGACTAAGTGTTGCATTGATATTGGTAGCTCGGGGAGCTAGTGGAGCGGGAGTTCAGAGAGTTGTCGGTTAGCAGCTGGAGGATTATCAGCAGAGTTCAGCAGTGCGAGGTGAGTCTCCTCACTGTTTGTATGGGTCTAAGGCACCAATGTCGGCATATTTAGAATATGCATGAAAGACCAGGGGGTGGCCCCTAGCACACAGTATGTTATTATGGATGACAGGAAGACCCGGGGGTTAGCCCTAGGTAATATGTATGAAAGACCAGGAGGTGGCTCCTAGCGCATTGTATGCTATTATATATGAAAGACCAGGAGGTGGCTTCTGGCACACTGTATGATGTTTAGCTAAGTAGAGTAGTATGTACGGTTGTCTTTGTGATACTTGCATAAAAGACAAGGGGGTGGCCCTTGGCACATGTCTGTAAGACCAGGGGGTGGCCCTTGGCACTTGTCTGTAAGACCCAGGGAGCGGCCCAGGCTTGACCAGGAAGACCACGTGCGGCCCGTGGCATAATGGCAAGACTATGTTTGGCACATAGCACCTTATTTGATTATGGATAAGTCAGTTAAGTATAGCTCTTGGCTATGAATGGTTTGTATGGTATGAGGTATCTGGGGAACTCACTAAGCTTCGTGCTTACGGCTTTCAGTTTTGGTTTCAGGTACTTCCGGTAGCAGATGATGGAGCTCGGGATGATCGCATGGCACACACCATAGATTAGTCAGCCTGGGAATGTTTTACTCTGATAATGAACATGTGTTTTGAAAACTAATACCGTGTTTATGTTTTGAAATGATGATTTTACTTTAAGTGATACTTTATTAAAAGAATTTTTTAGTCTTAAATTTTGGGATGTTACAGTTCGCTCCATGATGAGTCGTGCTTCACTTCCAATCTCATTATGGGGGTATGCCTTAGAGACTGTCGCCAACATTCTTAATCTGATCCCAACAAAGAAGGTTTCCAAAGCAACTCATGAGATGTGGACAGAGAAGGTTCTCCCGTTAGCACATATCAAAGTTTGGGGATGTGAAGCTTTCGCTCTACGAGAGACTCATGAGAAGCTTGAATGTCAAAGTGAGTGAAGTATTTTCATTGGCTACCCACAAAAGTCCTTTGGATATTTGTTCTACAAACCTACTGAGAACGTGGTCTTCGTAGCATGAAGCGGAGTCTTTAGCGAGAGAGAGCTCATATGAAAAGAGGATAGTGGGAGGACAATTGATCTTGAAGAAATTCAAGAGTCAAACAATGAGGGAACCTCTAACACTAGCACTCAACCTGAGGAAGAAAATCCTATTGAACCAATTAACGAGACATTACCTCTTAGATATTCTACTAGAATTAGTGTTCCGCCTGTGTTGTATGGTTTCCATATAACTACAGAAGGTGATATGTTTATCAGTGATAGCACACTGGTAAATTTGGATGAACCTCCTAACTACAAAGAAGCAATGGCGGGACCTGAGTCTGCCAAGTGGAAAGAGGCAATGGACATCGAGATCAAGTCCATGTATGACAACCAAGTTTGGAATTTGGTTGATAATGTACCAAGTCGTAAGATAGTTGGGTGCAAGTGGATCTTCAAGAAGAAGACCGGCATAGATGGAAAGGTGCACACCTTTAAGGCTCAACTGATTGCAAAGAGCTTTACTCAAACCCTAGGCGTTGACCATGATGAGACCTTCTCACCAGTGGCTAAGATTAAATCTATTAGGGTTATGCTAGCCATAGTTGGGTTTCATGATTATGAAATTTGGCAGATGGATGACAAAATGCTTTCCTTAATGGAAAGTTGGCTAAGGATGTTTACATGAGTCAACCAGAGGGTTTTGTGGATGCTAAGTACCCAAATAGTGTGTGTAAGCTTGAGAAATCAATTTATGGATTGAAATAAGCTTCTCGTAGATGGAATCTTTGCTTTGATAAGAAGTCAAAGAGTTTGGTTTCTCTAGAAGTGAGCATGAGTCTTGTATATATGCCAAAGCTAGTAGGAGTATAGTCACCTTCCTGGTATTATATGTTGATGACATACTACTTATAGGAAACAACATTCTAACCTTATAGGATGTTAGATCCTGGCTTGGAAATTGTTTTGCTATGAAGGATCTGGGAGAGGCTGTTTATATTCTGGGAATAAGGATTTTAAGAAATAAGAGTAGAAGACTAATTGGACTTAGTGAAAGCACATATTTGGATAAAGTTCTAAATCGTTTTAGCAGTGAGAACTCCAAGAAAGGAGAATTACCTATCCAGAGTAATACCAAGTTGAGTAAGACTTGGAGTCCGAGTATCGATGTGGAGATAGCGGAAATGAGTTAAGTTCCACATGTTTTCGTTGTTGGATCAATCGTGTATGCTATGAGATGTACTCTCCCTTGCGTGGCTTTTGCTTTGAGCATGGTTAGTAGACATCAGGGAAATTTGGGTAAAGCTCATTGGATAGTGGTCAAGAACATTCTTAAGTGTTTGTGATCAACAAAGGACTAGGTTCTTGTGCTTGGTGGCAGTGATGACTTAAGAGTTATGAGGTATAGTGACGCCAAATTTCAGACAGGCAGAGACAACTTCTATTCTCAATCTGGTTGGGTGTTTATCCTTAATTGAGGATTTGTGACTTTGAAAAGTTCCAAGTAGGAGATCATGACTGATTCTACATGTGAATCAGAGTATATAGCAACAAGTGAAGCATCAAAGGAGGTTATATGGTTGAAAAACTTCATTGGAGACCTTGGAGTTTTTCCATCCATTAAGGGGTCGATGGAGACTTTCTGTGATAATGAAGGAGTGGTTTCCTTAACCAAGGAACCAAGATATCATGGGAGATCTAGAAATATCAAATTAAAATACCACTTTATCAAACATCTAGTGGAAGAAGGACACATCGTTGTTAAGAGGGTATCATCTGAAGAGAATCTAGCAGATCCCCTCACAAAGGGTCTGTGTAGGGTCAAGCACGTTCAACATGCAAGGAGCATCGTTTTGAAGGATGATATTAGTTTTAGTGATTAGATAAATATTCAGAAACTTATAACAAATAAATGTAATTGACAGTTGATGATTAATAAATGGAGATTTGTTTATAAGTATAGTTTACTATCTTCTATCAATTGTTTATCATTGTGTTTCACTTTTACATGTTTTACTTCCAGAATATTTAGATTATTCAAATGGCCACAGTCGATCATACTTCGGAAGTAAGTAGTGAGTTAAGGTTATCATGAATTGGGTTGTAGATTTTCTAAGGGTATAGACATAGCAATGGTTTGTTGCAACATTCATGAGTACTTCTGAAATGGGGATTTGGGTATTGGATTTAACCCACGCTCAGTGAATTACTTCATGGAATTTATCACGAGTAAATTTCAGACGATAATATTGTATAATCTTTAAACAGAGATATATGAGTTGTTGTTTACAAGTTCGTTGTGCATTGATAACGCATAAACGCATCAGTAACTTGATGTTATAAAACGTATTGTTGTGCATGATTTGATGAGTAAATAGTGCAAGCATATAAGTCGAAGTTTATCTGTTCCTTTTGCCTTGAACGGGAAAGGTGGTATCTTGGTCCCCTCGATGATTTAGTGTTGACTTATGTGACGGGCCCCGTCAGGACTAAACTAATGTGTTCAATTAAGTTCCTTGTCATTACAAATCTAAAATTGGGAAACAAACTATTGGAAAATGAGAATGATTATATTCGATGTCGTTTGTCCACATGATATCTTAACGGAGGATTATATGATTACTTATCTTAGGACACGTTGCTGACTATGTCAGAGTTCGACAATGGCTTTGAGAGCTACAATTTGCTAGTCAATTTTTGAAGTTATATTTGCAACTATAGTTATTAGACTTATCCAAGTGGGAGACTGTTGGATTAGGTGTCTAACCTCATAACTATAATTTGTATGTACTTGAATTGATAGTAGCACGGTCCTTTTAGGTTGCCTTCATGCTACCAACTTGACAAGATGACTTTTGGAGAGAGAGGTTGAATTTAATATTTGGAATAATAAATTAGTAAATAAAATGATTTATTAATGTATTATGAAAAGAAAATATGAATTAGAAATCATGTCATTTAATTAATATTTAATCAGAAATTAATTTTAGGATTAAATGAATTAATTAAAAGTACAGGGGTTGTTTTGCAATTAATTAATGGTTGTGGTTTTGCGCACTTGGACCACCCTAAAGAGGGTTGGTTGAAAAATCTAATAAGGCCCTAAGGATTTTCTTCCAAAGCCTTGAGAAGGGGAATCCATGGGTTGCTTACGCCTTAAGCTGGAAATTAGGGTTTCCTCCAGCAAACCCTAGCTTTGTGACTAAGCAACCTGAACTATAAAAGGAGCCTCACCCCTCTAAGTTTCTTCCGTCACTTTTAAAACCCTAAAAGATTCAAAACTTTGATGAACTTCCCTCCTCTCTCCTCTCATCCTCTTGCTTCGTTTGTTTGTGAGCCATTAGAGGTGTTACACTTGTGACACTAGTTAAGATTTTCAAGGAATCCATTATTATTACAATATAACAATAAACGTATGTGTTCTAATCCTTATTTTGTTAATTTTGAAATCTGTAGAAGCAAGCTAAGATTTCTTATTTGTGTTCAATACTTTTATGCCTAATAGAGAAAACATAGATCCAACAATTAGGGTTGCATGCACACATAGTATTGTTTGCTATGCTCAAATCTCATCATGTGATAGGTACGTCGGGCGTAGGTCATTAAATTTATGATCACAGGTGATTTCACGTACGTTGGGTGTACTTATGCAGAGTGAAAAACCTAAAATTTTAGGGTTTGGACTCTATTTAAACACCTAATGACTTCAAGGCCTCTCTCTCTCTCTCTCTCTCTCTCTCTCTCTCTCTCTCTTTACCAACCTCCATTATCCCGAAGCAGTGCCCTTGAATGCTAGCCCCATTTGAGAGGGAGTTTGAGTCTTTTGAGTGATTTGGTGTGTTCTTTATGCATATTCTAAAAGAAGGAGCTCATTGGAGAAGTATTGGTTGGTTTGAAGCATGTAGATCCGGACCTTACTCATGTTGATCATCCTTTTGGAGGTATAAAGTCTCAACCTTGATGATTCATTTCTTAGATCTAGTTAGCTTAGTGGTTTTGGTATATTTTGGTCCTATGGGTTGATTCATGTGAGTAAATGCTACTCCAAAAGCTTAGGTTAGCATTCCTTGATTTTTATTAGGTCCATAGTGCATAGAAATTGTATCTTGATGACTATGGTTCATCCATGCATGAGTCGATGTTCATAATATGGAGTTAGAAGATTATAAATTGGTTTCGGACTTCTTTGATCCATGCAAAGGCAACAAGATGACAACTTTATCAGTTGAGACATTCCCAAGAGCAAGATCTGTGATTTAGATGTTTAGACTTCACTTATTAAGTGGTTAATATAGATTTTGGGCTTAAGGGGAGTATGATGGGAGTAACCTCTAGGTACGCTTAGTGTAACGTGTTCATCCCTGATTTCCTATGTTGTTAAGGCTTGTACGTTGAGCGTAATGGTGTGGTACGCTTGGTGTACTCACCAAATGGTGTTTAGGGTCATTTTTGGGCCTTAGGTCTTTATGGGTTTGGGCCATGGTTACATGGGTTAATTAAGAGAAGGGTAAAATGGTGTTTTACCCTTAGCATGTTAGATTATAATATGGACCATTTATTATGGGTAATTACCCTGATTATTTATTAGGGTTAATTTTGGATATGTTTAGTGTAAGGAGTAGTGGTAGCAACTACCCGAGAGTGTGATTTGTTTATTTTTAGATTGCGGTGTGTCTCTTAACGGTACTTATGGGTTGAAGACACCAATACTGGCCCACTGGATTATATTATAGGATAGTAGTGGTTGTTGTGACACTTACTGATCTGCATGTATGTGCTTGTTGTCTTCGTGACTCTTGCTTGTATGATTGTATTCTTAGTTGTAGGGGTGAAATAGACTCATATCAGTTGAAAGATACAAAAGGAGTTAGAAGGGATTCGGCAAGTCGGAAGAGACTCAGGGAGTTGGAAGGGACTTAGAGAGTCAGAAGGTACTCAGGGGTTAAATAGGGCCGTACTTACTTTGCCATGATATGTATGTATGATGTATTGTATATGGTATTTAGGGAACTCACTAACCTTTGTGCTTATGGTTCTAGTTTATGTTTTAGGTACTTCCGGTTCGAAAGGGAAAAAATGAGCTAATCGCAGCGCATCCACCTGTATCCAACATTTCTATAATTTTGGGATTATACTATGATATCTATTTTCACATTGTCTTGCTTTTGATTCTTTGATATGAATATTGGATGATTTTGGGTTGACTTAAAAAATTAAACTTTTACTTATGAATTTTTTGGATGTTACTCAAGCTGGGACCTTCCCTCTAGGATTGGAAGTACCCGAAAAATGTTAAAACCGCAGCCGTAACTACAAATCTTAGAAAGTTCTCCAAAATACCACATACCATACATATCAACGGGACCAACCATTACATTGGGCCCAACCCATAATAACGGACGAAACCCTCCATAAAAATGTGCCCAAATCAACATACAAATGGGCCCCACCCAAACATGTAAATGGGCTCAATCCAACATATAAATGGGCCCATCCCAACATACATACCAATGGGCCCAACACAACACACAATGCAAGAGTCACAAAGACAACTAGCTTGCTACATAGTATACTGAGAAGCCTCACTTGACTCATGAAATCTGCTAAACGACAGGTCAAAGCCCTGCAACAGTTGCTACAACACACCTATCAAAATATACAAGGAATAACCTTCTTCTACACATCGAAACCAACAATCTAGATCAAAAGTCAACCCACTCACAAAGCATCATGATGTAGACCGTCTTAGGTCAGGTCATGAGCATGAAAGAACAGTATAGTGATGAATTCCTCCAAGGTCACGTCGTGACATCCGCTATGTCACATCGTCACTACAGTTTGAAGCAATAATGTAGTGGTTTCAGTCCTTAATCAATTAAGTCTCCAACTCCAACTTTTCCAGAAGCTTAAAGAGACTCCAAAGGTCCATAAAAATGAAAACTTTATGGACATGCATGCCCCATGCATGTCCTTTAGCCAATCTAGGGAAAAGACTTAGAAAATGACTCCAAAATCATGCAATGATCCCAATTCACAACCAAATCCCAAATATGAACCAAAATATACTCAAAAGGCTTCAAGGATTCATAAAGTTGCCAACTTTAAAGAATCCCATCACTTCAACTTGCTTATACTTGAAGATAAAAAGACAAGGACATGGACCTGGCAACCTAGAAGCGTAATGTTTAAATCTTGGACACTTACAAAGATCTGAAATGAGCACAAGATGATAATGAGGTTTCGTTGCTTGATCCACAACTAGAACACTTTCTTCTCCTTCTTCTTCTCATTCTTCAAACTACTAAATGCACTAAAAGGCAAAGAACGATCAATGAAATTTTTAGTTAGAGTTTTCCAAGACTTTAGGGTGATGGAGGTTGATAATGAGGCCTAAATTCGACTTAGAGATGTTTAAATATGAAGGACAACCTAAAAGATTATGGGCTTACAATGCAGCCTACTTCACGTCGTAACCATCCGTGTGTCACATCGTAACCACATATCCCATAGGTGTTTCTCATATTTCCTGGTAACATCGTGACACTCTTTTTCACTAAAAACCAAGCTTTTGACCCCTTAAACCCTAAACCGAACAATTCTGGAACACAAGTTTTACACCTCCCCCCACATAAACTAGATTTCGTCATCAAAATCATTCCTTACAACTTACTTTGCTACACTAGACGGCCTGGCCAGAACTTCCTAAATACAATGCTACTAAATCCCCGACTTAGCATAAATTAACTGCCTTAACGAATATTGAACCTTAACTCTCCGCCATCAGAAAACAAAAGAAAATCCAATTACTTTGCCTGAAAACTGAAAACCCTAAACCTAGTCTGACTTCCAGGTAGACATAACCACCTTATACCACATCTATAATAACTCCACTCCACAACCCGAACTAAACGAACCCCTCCAATCCTGAATCATCCTGTTGAAAGCTGGAAATCAGAATCCATGACCACTCACGGATGTCTATAACCTTGCACCCGAAAAGAAAGGTGAATCCTAACGCCAATCTCAACCATTGGTGCCAAATTAATACATGACTCACATCCTGATAACCAAAAATTCGCATATTCGATTTATCCTAGATTTCCTGAGTTCACACCGACCTTCTAATAAACTGGTATGTAGAATCCTCGGCAGTTTGTTGAGACTGAAAACCTAATGCATGATCACACAACAAAATTCTGCCAAAGATTCTAGATGATAAAGGCTACCCTAGCCTACCTGCCACACAAATCCAACTCGCTGATCACTAAGCTTTCCTACCGCAAATTTTCTCGAATTCCCCGACCATGTCAGATATAATCGGGTCCTACCCTCATGAGTCATACGATTACTATTTCATGATACATCGTGTTGCCATTTAATCCTCTTGAATGTTAAGATTACTAAACACCCCGTTCTTGCTATCGTTCCATAAGTAACCTAGGGATTTACCGCCAATAACACATGCTCTTAGCTTAGAGCACTTGGAATTAGCTGTTGATGAGATGGTACCATTCATATGTTTGTAAGGAGCAGTAGCCCATTGTTAGACTTCAGCTACTATCTATGTCTGTCTATAATGAATCATGTGCAAGTGGGAGATTGTTAAATCTAAATGCTCAAGAATCATTATGGAGTGATGTTTTTAATAATATATGATCATATAGGGTGACACCTTTATCAAGTTGTCACATTTTGTATATTTATTATTAATATGATTATTAATAAATAATATCAATTCTTGTATTTTAATTAGAAAATAATTAATTATTTATGAAAATAATAATTATAAGAGAGTATAACTAGTTATTATTTCATATGGTATGAATTAATAAGTCATGCACAACTTTTGGACTAGTTGAGTCCATTTTGTCTTTTACCTAAAAACAAATTTTATGTTTTATAAACTTTGATTTTATAAAATTTAAACTAAGTCTTTTTTAGCATGATGAAGTTAGGAAACAAGTTGTCTCTTTCTTTCAATATATGGCCGAAAGTTTGGACAAGCATGGGAGGTTGCTTGTCAACCTTACTCCCATGTTACCCATGCTCCTAAAAGCTAGTAAATACTTTATATTATTATATGATGTTGCTTTTGCTTTTGCTTTTGCTTTTGCATGGATATTTAAAGAGGGGTGTTGCATGAGTTTGAAGCTAGTTTTTCTTGTGAATTCTCTCCATTATTCCATATGAACGAAACTCTCTCCTACTCTCCACCTCTCTCTCTCTCTCTCTCTCTCTCTCTCTCTTTCTCTCTCTCTCTCTCTCTCTCTCTCTCTCTCTCTCTCTCTTGAAGCTAGTTTGGTGATTAGAAGACCTTTTGTGTTGTCTCATTTAGTTATTATTTGATTTAAGAACTTAAAGGCTTAAGACACTAGCATTCCGAGTGCCTTAATCTTGATGGTGGATATTTTTAGAGAAGATCATGTTCTTTGATCTTTACATCTTCATCAACACCCCAAAACCACGTGGGTTCAAAGGCTTAAAAGGTTATCTCTAAAACATCATATGGTTGTTTTAATATCATTCTAACCTCTATAAATGGATCCTAGGTGGTTTAGTTTTGTTATAAACTCAAAAATAATATTGTTATTTTTAAAGCTTTTGTTGTGGTTTTTTATGAAAAACACATTTATATTTTGTATCAAAACCCATCAAAGAAATCAAAGAAATTAATAAAGAATTAGAAGTAAAATACTTACTTTTTGCTATTCGATAACGACACTCATGTAAGATAGGAATAGGATTGTTGACAGCTCCTTTAATATGCTCCCTTAACTTATAATCACAATCTCATGTCACAGGATTAATAAATTATAAAATGAAAATAAAATGACATATTAGTTTATAATTTATATAAATAACTAATAACTTACATGTTGCACATGGTTTAGCACCATTATACTCCACTACCACTGTCCATGATGTAATAAAGAAGCTGTAAATTAACTACACAAGAACCTTCTGAACCAAAAAATAGTCAAAATACTAGTTACATTTCTTATGTGATATGAAATCGCATTAACTTAGTAAAGATTTAAAAGATGTTAGAAATAAAATGATTTCATACCTCTAGCCTTTTTCTTAAGTTATCATGCTCTTTCAATATCATATGCACAAGCATATAACATGGTAGAAATATTATCCCTCCTAATGTGAGAACAAAACCAAGAAATTTGAACACTAAGCAAAGAAACCAAATGTTTAAATTCTCATTTTCATTGTAATATCATGCTTATAAATTATGTTTCCAATTTCACTTTATGTTTCTCTTGACCAACAAGATAGGCCACTTACAGAGTCAAAGTTTTTGGGAGACATTTTTGCCCTCGAAAGTGATGGGCCTAAGTGTAGATATGATGGTAGCTATAGTAACAAAGTTTGTAAACCCTGCAAGTCCGCGCTAGAAATTTTAAGGAATTATGAACTATAAAAAATCTAATTTATATTGCCTACATGTTTTATGGGAAAATATTATGAGCTTATAAAATTTGAATAAAACATTATTATAAAAAACTAACAAATTAAGTAAAATAACTTTTAAAAGTAAGAGATTACTTAGGATAAATGATCTTGATGTTGTAGTAGCCGTGATGATGATTCTGGTGATATAAGGAACGCTTGAATCTAAGTTCATATGAGGAAGTTATGCTTCATCAAAGTTTCGCATTCAACCCTATATAGCAAAGTGTGTCGTAAATAGTAAATTAGAGATAAGTTACTTATTAGCCTAAGTAATCTAAATGAAATTTGTAGTTATCATAAAAGTGAAAGTGTGCGTATAAAAAACATCCAAATCTAACTTCATATGAGGAAGGTATGATTTTTAAAAGTTTCAGCGCAACAATGTGGACACAAAAATCGAAATTCAAAATCGGTTGATTGTTAGCCAAAATAATCTAAACTAAATTTGAAGACCTCATGAATAGAATTCTGTCGATATAAAGACAATCGAGAAATCTTATTAAAGAGTTATGATTTTTATACGAGTTTTAGCAGTCTAAGCCCTTTAAAAATATAAAATTAAAAATAAATTGAGAATTAGCTGACAGAGTCTAAATGAAAGTTGTAGTGCTCGTCGATAGCTACGCGTGGACATAAAGAATGTTGAAAACGGAGTTTTCATGAGAAAGATACGATCTTTAGAAAATAATGAACAACTAGTCCTAGCATAACCCTAGTGAAATTTCGAAATTACAAAATTTAGGGTTACATACATGTTGATTTGTTATTGCAAACAAATCACACCATCCCTTGTAGTGTTGGTCTTGGAAAGCTTAGCGCCAAAAAGATGAGGCATCTAATGGCTCACACCCAAACCCTAGAACTTGAAGACAAGAGGAGAGAGGGAGGAGGAGATTTTTGGCCAGAGTATCTTTCTGGAAAGAGTATGCACAAAATTAGTCCTTCTTGGGGTCCTACTTATATTGTGGATGACACAAGCAAAACCCAAGATTTGAATAATAAAATATTTAGATTTATTCTATAAAATATGGTATCCTTATTAGCTTTATGAATATTCCAAAAACCTTAGAACACCCCTAAATTTCGTTCACTACTATCTGGATTCTAAAATTTTCCTTCATTGCTCAAATATGAACAATTATAATTCAACCCTTAGACCTTTAATCAAATCCAATTAATCCCAAATTTCTTCCAGATTAATTCTGATTAATAATTAATCACTTCTAACTAATTTCTCATTAATTTATTAATCATATAAATTAAAAACTCAATTATTTAACAATTGATCTCATAATAATTTATTAATCACATAACAAATTAACAATTTAGTTCTATTTCCAATTAATAAATCAACAAATAAATTATTATAATTTATTAATCATATAATAAACTACTAAATATATCCTCTCTCTTTCTCTCTCTCTCTCTCTCTCTCTCTCTCTCTCTCTCTCTCTCTCTAAATGTCATTCTAACTATGTTCTAGTTATGAGGGCTATCCAAAACAGGACTTTGCTTCTAACTCCAAGAATATACCAATTTAGTTATTTGCTTAGACACGTTAATTCAACAGTCTCCCACTTAGATAAGTCTATAAGTACAATTACAAGTATTAACCTTGAACTAAACAGCAAAGTGTGCTTTCCAAAGCCATTGTTGAACTCTAATTCAAATCAAACATTGGCCCTAAGATAAGTGATCAACTATTACTTCATTCTACAAGATATCGTATGGACGTGAGACATGGATTAGAAACAATCTGATAGTCGAAAATTTTGTTTCTCAATTTCCCAATTTATGACCACTAAATTCAGACTACTAATTGAAAACATCAATTTAGTCTAGGCTCAGCCAAGCACTTCAAATGTCGAAAACAAATCATCGAGGGGCCCAAAGATATCTATTTTCTTGTTTAGGAAAAAGGAACAAATTAATTTGACTACAAATCATACATTTTACTAACCAAATCATGCATGAAATTACACTTTGTAATACCCAGTTATGAGATGCGTTTGGGAAAACCAATGCACAACCGATCCATAAATTACAAACTATATATCTCCACTCAGTAATAGTAGATATTATCATCTTAGAATTACTCATGACAAAATCCATGAAGTAATCTCTAAGAGTAGGTTTATCAAATACTTAAAATATCTATTTTCAAAGTACTCATGAATATTGTAGCAATTCCAATTGCAATGTCATAATCTCAATCGACAACATACAATCAATTCATGACAGTCTTAATTCACTATGTACTTCCAAAAGTATGAGCGATTGTGGAATTTTAAATAATATTAAAAATACTCATGGAAGTAAACATGCAAAGTGAAACACAATATAGATTAATTAAGTATGGATTCAAAATTATTTAATATAAATAAATCCCTATTATTTAATCATAATAACAATTATGAATTTATTCATTGTATAATGTTTCAAGTAATCAACTGTCTGAAAGATCTTGTATTGCCAAGAGTCATTATATAATGATATTTCTAATAACATATGATCATATATAGTCACACTAACAACAACTTGATGAAAATATATTATTTGTAAAAAAATGATTCTTGATATATATATATATATATATATATATATATATATATATATATATATATATATATATATGTATATATATTGTAATTAATTGAAAATTATTTATTTTCATTGAAATATTAATTCTCAATGTTAAGTATCAAAATATATCATAAGGTATGCTTTATTATGTCATGTACATCTTTTTGGACCAAAAGGGTTTTTTTGTCTTATATAGATTTATATGTTTTATAAATTATAAAAATTAGAAGATTTTTATAGAAAAACTAGTTTCTTCTTTTTATAAAATATTCAAGGAGAAAATAAAGGGAAAACAAGACATGCTTGAATTTATCTAATCATAAAGCCATGTTCTTACACTTTTAGCCTTTTGTTGCTAGATGCATGGTGTATTAAAGCATCAAGACTCAATGGGTAAGGACTTGGATTAAGATGATTAAAAGGATTGCATGTATTTCTTCTTTTATTAGCTAAAATCCACGAAGTTTTGTGCTTCCTATGTCCATATTCTCTTTAGTTTTTGTCTCTTAAAGTGTTAAGAATATAAAGATGAAGATGATATTTGAATACTCTCTTTGAAGACAAACTAGTTTCTTTGTCTTAAGAGCTTAAGAGATTCTTTTATTACAAGAAGAAGACTAGCATCTTATCAAGTTGATTTAATGTTCGTGGATATCTCTAGAGAACTTCTACCTTGAAGTTTCATGCTATACTTCATCAAATTCCAATCTCCCATGAGAATCAAAGTCTTCAAAGGGTGTAACACTTTCTTTCTATGGTTGTTTTAATCTTTCTAAATCTTGCAAAATGATCATTGCTGAGTAAAATAGATTTAGTTTTATTCAACAATTTTAAAGCCTTCGTTTCCATTTTTACCGTTTGTAAAACCGGATTTTCTAAAAAAAACCCAACACTATCCACTTGAATTAGATAATATCAGTCATGCATATATTACGAACATGCTTACTATGCCTCCCTGTGGTCTTTCCTTTATGAACATATCGATTGGAAATAATTCCAATGATGCTCATTTCACAACTCCAAATTCATGTCCTTTATCGAAAATGTAGTGGAATTTCATCTTTACATGTATGGTCTTTATGTGACGTCAAGGTTCTAAATTCACAGAGACTCAGCCTTCGATATGACAAAATGTTCCGTTAAAACTTGTTACTTGAAATAATTCCATGGTTATGAAGTCTTATTTTTAAGGTACATTCCTTGAACACTTCTCTTGCATTAAAGCTCCCAACTCACATGTAGATTCTATAAGTGTCTCCCATTATGGAAACATGTCCATATTTCCATACGACCAACAATTCTAACCAAGAATCATCTCAATCTAGAACGTGTTACTTTGGTTTGTCCTAACAATAACATACTTCTAACTGTCGACAAACAATTGATTTTTTAGTAAAACCTTAGAACATTCTTGACAGTTGTTTAACAGCTACAGTCACATTCAATTCTAATCCTTTTCACGTAATGCTAAAAGCATTTGAAAAATAGATTAATCCAATATTATTGCATATCTAATAGATCCTATATCCGAAAAATATGGGGCTCGACTCAATATTACAAGGGTCCAATATCTATTCAACTCCTTCCTATAATATTTCCATATATTGAATCTCCAATATTGAAACATTTATACATGCAATTAATATATGTCTTTGACTATGTTCTATACAATCTAGACCTTTAGATTCGAAACCAAGTATACATGCCCTCTCCCTTATGTCCAATATAGCAAAATAGTTTCCATCTTTTGCAACTTGCAAATTAGAGACATTGTTCCCTATGGACAACATTGTCAACATGCAATACCAGCATAACAATTATGCTCCCATTAGCTTTAACATGTACTCAGAAATCAACTGGACTTCTAGAAATCAATACCCTTTGAATTTCTCATGGAAGTGTAGATTCCTATTTCGAGATTGCTTCTTTAAGCCTATAGTTAGGCTTCATAAGCTTATGCACTTTGTCCAAATAGTGTATGTGCTCAGTCTCTTTCAAGGCATGATAAACATATCTCCTGAAAGCATAAACAATTCATTTCCATTCCTGACAAATCAAAATATGAAGAGTATTGCTGTAATCATATTGTGAATTTGAGAATGCAATTAATACAACCAATATCCATATTGATCTTTATAAGACCTTTAAAATCAATCAACGTACGTTTTTCCTCATAATCATTTTCATGAATTAGAGAGAAACCATTTTCCACATTTGATTTAAAGGTGCATATGTTCTCATCAATGTACATTTTAAGGTGCATATAGTCACAAGACAAGGTTTAGGAAAAACTAATTAAATCAGTTTTCCTTTAAGGACTAACTTTGCTATTTTTTAATTTCTTGACTTCTGGCAGCTCAAGGGGCCCACCGGTGCATCCATGTTGTTAGCAGCTCACCCATATCGATCAGTGAAAAGTCTCATCCATGTGGATATATAATTTCCAACCTATAGTCACAAGAAAAGGTTTAGGAAAAGCCAGTTAAATCAGTTTTACTTCAAGGACTAAACTATGCTATTTTTTAATTTCTTGCCTTCTGGCAGCTCAAGGGGCCCATCAGTGCTTCTATGTTAAATGTAGAACATACAACTCATAAGCATTTCCAACTAAACTGGAAGTGCACATAAATATGAATACGTCAATTGAAAAACACAACAAGTTATCAACCTCAGGTCGCGTGCTAGTGATAACTAAAAAGATAATTGTTAGTTGACTCTTGCAAGATCAAGATCGATATGACTCCCACTGATTTTTTGACATGTGAGTTTTCTCTCAAGGAACATTAATTGACGAACTAAAACAAACATTTAAAAGGTCATGAGGAAACACTTCATAAAATAGGACTCACTTTATCTTTTGTTTCACGATCAACGAAAAACATCAAAACTCCAATTCCAAATGTGCAAGAGTAAGAAAACATTATTACTCCACATATTACGAAGTGTTATCATCTTTATTAGTTTGAAATGAGTTTCAAGATACGATTTATAGTTACTAGAGCATGGCTCTAAACCTTGATATGGTACGGACTTAATATTTTTTGTGATGACTCATAAAAATATTACTAGTTTATGGCTTGGTTTATATACATATGTTATAATTTTTATGCATGTTTGTGTTGTTTTATAATTATGTTATTATTATGTTATGGTTGATAAACTAGTTTTAAAATGATAAATAATATTTTGAACATAAATAAACATCACAAGGAATTTGGTTTTAATGAAATTTACCTTTTAACATAAGATTCTAAAAATAGTTTTAAAAAAAAAGTTTTATCATTAAAACTAGTAACCGGTAAAATTTCAGGATTAAAATTATATAAGTTTCAAATAGAGAGTTGTAAACTTATCAAAATCCAAACCTTATTTTATAAAAGAAAGTTTTATTAAAAGGTTTTCAAATGTTTTAAAGCGATCAAACGACATAACTTAATACTAGTTATTAATTTAAAATTTTTGATCGCTTCAAATATATAAAACTGAGTTTTATATATAGAATATTATTAAAATGTGATTTTACATGAAATAAGATTCTTTTAAAAACATATACCATGGTTTATTGAATGCATGCAATAACCATGATATAACATGTTTTTAAACTAGAATTATAAAAACATCAAAGACCCCTTATAAACCTTAAATCTATGAAATCTTTTTTAAAGAACACTCGCACGTCTCTTGTATGCACTAGTGGGATAAATGATACATAACCGTTTGGTGTTATATTTTGATGGTGGGGGTGTTTTCATGATTTCTATAACCAAGTTATAGGCCGATTACACAAGTTTTTAAAATTGGATGATGTGATCGGAAATCTCTTATGATAAAGGATACCTAAGCAAGAGAGTTCTGAGGCATAGATGGGATCAAACATATCTAATTAAATTTGTTGTTAGCGATCCCATAAATCTAGGAATTATATGGTAATATATAATTGATAATCGATATCTATTGGGTTGAATTCGGATGAGTGAGATAAAGGATACTTAACCATTTATTTGTTTTGCAACTTGGATCCTAGACTTTGAGAATTAATGTTTTTAGAAACTAAAAGGGTTTTAATTATTAAAGATTAAATATTAAAAATATTAAATGAATTTTGTTAAAATGTTGTAGAGATATAACTCACTCTCATAACCATGAATTGTCATTTCTGTATAAATGACTTATTGAAACAATAACACTCAATAAATACAACTTCAATGAATGGGTTCATGTCTTGAGAGACAATCTCGTGAGACATATGAAATTGTATACACTTAAAGGACCTATTCCTAAACAAATTGCTTTGAATAATAAACCTGAATATGATACCTAGTAAATGCATCACAGTGATGCTCAAGATGCTTCTAACATCATACTACGAACAATTACTCATGACTTCTAGGAAGTTTTGGATAATTTATATATATATATATATATATATATATATATATATATATATATATATATATCTTATAATATAACAGGTTAAGCAATATTCCAATAAATATAGTGATATTTTGTTGGAATAGTGCAACGCTATAAGAGTCACCTTATGTGATCTAAGAGGCCCATGTTTTATGGACTAAACACCTTTAAGCCCAAGAAATCCAATAAGGCCCACATAGATGGATCTTGTTTCTTTCATGAAGAAACTAGACACTGGTAGAGGAACTGCTCCTCTTATTTGACAAGAAAGTCTAGAAAAGACTAGTACTTCAGGTATCTATCGGATAGAACTCATACTTTTTTTTGTTTAACACTCAAGTACTTGGTACTTAAATGTTAATTGAATATTTGTAACTCGATTGTAGATATTTACAGAAGATTAACTAGCTGAGCATAAGCAAGTTGGAACTGCCCTCTCGAAGTTTAGTTTATTTTTTATGCCTAGAACATAAATTGCTTGTAATATAAAACATCGTTTGTTTTGGAACAATGTATATTCTAAATTTAGCACATAAATGTTATTTATTTAAATATTTGATTAATGATGATGATGTACAACCACTATTCCGACATCAACTTGGACTACTGGTCAGTCCTCGAGGCTCAGTTCGTACAAAGCACTCTCTCAACCACTCGATACAGTGAAATATCATGTGCTCGCTTGTGACATCCCCATTTTCACGGCCAAAAAAGACCGATTTTGATTATAATTTATAAAAAATCAGAGTACTTTTTATAAAAATGTTGCAGAATTTGTTCCCAGAAAAATACGATAAATACGTTATCAAAACATTTTTGATGAAACGTATTTTATTCATTAAAACGTTTGGGATGTCATTGTCAATACATGAACATAAGCATAAACGGAACTTACATTTATTTACACTAGTAATCTACATCACTTTAATCTCTCAGTGTAATGTCACTTCATATCGACACCTGTGATATAAATAAACTGAGTGGGTCGGGTTGGGAAACCTGGTGAGTACATAGGGTTTTCAACCCACAATAATACAATTATTATGTTTAAACAATTAAACAATCAACCCAATTACCCATCCCCATTATCTTCTTTATTCTTAAGGAATCTACCCTAAGAATAAGCTATTTCTTGTTCATTCATTCCTAAGGAGTATCCTAAGGAATAGGTACGAATTCCATCGTTGTAAATGACACATCTGTCAAGCACAACTGCTAGTTCTGTCACTAGGGCACAGTTGCCAAAATTGTGACATTCTCTATGGGGCCCATCTGCCGAAATAGTCTTTTAGGCGCATCTGTCGGGCTTATGAGGTTCTCTATTAGGCGCTTCTGCCGGTAGAGTCCTTTAGGCACATCTGCCAGGGTTTTATTGACAGTATCGTTTTCAAGAGTCCACTCGCAATACATATCAATGGGTTTTTGGAGTACACCTGTGAACACGTCGTTCACAACACCTACAGGTTGCGAGCTTGCTAGTGTTCCACTGGACTGTCTAGAATAGTTTGTGGTTGTTATCCATACTCTATTGAATGACGTGGCCATCATTTGGGAAAAAGGCTTCTCACATCGTCCACCTCTCACCCTCACCTCACGGTCTATTTCACCTCTCAACTTATCATCCAACTCATATTTCATCTATTACATCTACCCATGTCTTACCCCAACATTTTTTTAGATATAAAATACATATACAGTTTAAATCATTTAAAACATGTATAAAATCGTTCATCCAGCATAGATAGCAAGTATTCAGATAGTATGCCCACATAGCACGTGATTTATATAAAATACTTCATATCTATGTGTAAGCTGAAAGGGACCATGCACTCACTTGAAAGGTGGTGACTCAGCACTCAGACAGCGCTTCGATACTCTCAAAACAATTCTCCTTCGATAAAACCTAGTATCAATACAACTAGGGTTTAGTCTAACGATAACCGCGACAAATTAATAGCCTGACTATTATTACTATTATATAAGTGTTAAATAACACTCAATATAACTCATAATAATAGCCCAAATAATTATTTTAAGGACCTAATAACATTACAATAATTATTTGAAAGCTATATTAAAATTTGCATAAGCGTAGCTCACTTACAGCGGATTTTAAAGAAAACCGAGCTTTGCTCGGAGCAGCGTTTCAAAACCGAAAGACGCTTTTTCTCGGGACTCCGGGAGCCTCAGGACTTCCTTCGGGGGCAAGGGGGTCTACCTAGGGTTTAGGAGGGTTTAGGGAAGCTAGAGAGAGAAAGAAATTAGAGAGAGAATGAAGAAATGTGTGAAAAAGTCGGAAGGGTTCGCACCCCTTTTATAGGCACCAGCCACGGTCTACGCTGGGCGTTCCTGCGAGGGTACGCGGGGCGTACCTCGCATGCAGGGCGTTCCGACCTTACGTTGCGCGTTCGTACAACCACTTGTCCGAGCCTCCTTGGTGCGACGTGGACCTTCCGAAGCCAAGCGATTCCGAACGCGGGGCATTCTCTTCTTGTACGCGCTGCGTAGCGAGCCAGCTGTCACCCATCCGAAGCGAGTCGTGGGCAACAAGGAACGGCCTAGATCATGCCACGTCATCATTTTTGCATCAGATTTTGCAAATTTCACTCTAGACTTCTAAAAATCATAACTGTTGCATACAAGCTCCGTTTTTGACGTTCTTTATATCCACACGAAGGTGGGAACGTACTCTACAACTTTTTTTTAGACTCCGTCGGCTAATTTTGACTTTATTTTAAAAGTTACATTATTAACAAGCCGGGGCAGGATTGGTCCGTTAAATTCTCATAACTTCTTCATCCGACGTCCGTTTTCACCCATCTTTTTCTCATTACGTTACTCTTAACGAGATCTTCGATTCTCTTTTTGGTCATGTCGGCTAAAAATCACTCGATCTAATATTCGAGTTTCGGGCTGTACACCGCTAATCCGAAACTTCGAAAAATCATAACTTCTTCATATGAAGTCAGATTTGGGTGTTCTTTTTATTGATGTTCTTAGTTTAACATACTCTATGATTTTTTTATATTGCTAAGGCTAAAACTTGCTCTATCGTAAATTCACTATTTATGCTTTCCGGTGTCGTGCCGGTTCCGTCGCGAAACTTCGACGGGTCATAACTTCTTCGTTATAACTTGGATTTCGGCGTTCTTTATATGTACGGAAACCTTGTGACATATACTACAACTTGGTTCAAATTATTTATTCTAAATAATCTTCTATCGAAAATTCGTTTTCGACACTTATTGCCTCTAAATTGACTAGCCCGGATCTACGGGCGTTACATCGCTTCTGGTCCATCGTTGTTCAAAGGACGATCAACAAGTTGAACATCCCCTATTCGGAAGGTTCTTCTTTGGATTCTATCCAAATCTTACACATAACGAAGATTATTCTCGCTCACAACTCCAAATTCAACTTTATCGGTTTGATTCCGAAAACAATGTTTGTTTCGTGACGTACAGGTTGTAAGCGATGTACTGCGAGCCTATCGCAATCTTCCTATCTCAGGCTTTTTCCCATTGACAGACGAAATGCGAAAGGTCCTGGATGAGGTAGATAAACCCAAGAAGGGATGAAAGAAGAAGGGTACGAAAGTTGGTCCTTCTGAACTAGCTCCTTCACCCAAAAAGGGTGGCAAACGAAAGCCTGATGCCAAACCTTCTGGACCAGCTCAGGCCCAAAAAAGGAAGAGATTCAAAAAGATGGCTCGTCCACCACGAACTCCGACACAAAGCGATCAGGAGGATTCGCAATCTCAAACGGTTTCGGATATTCACATTCAGACGGAGGTTCACAACAAAGAAGATGTTTCTTCTCAACCTAAGGTTTCGGAGCTGGCAACTATGAATCCTGAGGTATCAACTACAATCCCAACTTCTGTTCCTGATAATGAAGAATTTTTCCAAGATTTTTCTGTCCCTTCTCCAACTACCACTATTTCAACTCCCGTTACAATAGCACCATGCCCACTGGTTTCATTGCGCATTTTGCATGTCCAAACCCCATTTTTCACTAATTCCACTACCACCACTATTGATCCTCTGGTAACTGTTAATGCATCAGATGCGGGGGCAAGTACTTCGAGATTCATAGTTGGGCATTCTACTACACATGTCTCTCCTTTCCAATAGGATGATCCTGATATGATCTATGGTGATGATGATGATGATGATGATGATAACGACTTCGAGGGATTCACCTACAGTCCATTCAACATTCAGACTGAAAGTGATAACGAAGCCCCCGTCACAAAAGGGCAACTCAAGGCGATTAATGAAAAATTGGACTCGTTGCTCCAAGCTTCTAAAGCATCATCCAATGATGATTATTCACAAGCAATGATGAAGTCCCTCCTTGAGACTTCTATGAAAGAGAACTCCGCCAACCTTGAAAAGAAGAACAAGGCGGTAGATGCTTCTGCTTCTGTGTGCAACAACACGACCGAAAAATTTGATAAACTAAGTTTTGATGCTCATGCATTCATGGAGAAATTTAAAACCTCTTTCGAGTCCAACACAACGAAGGCTAATGAAGTTATTTCTGGCCTTGGCTACACGGTTAAAACGGAAAAAGAGAAACTCGAAGAGGTTCGCACTGGTATTTAAGCAGCTAATGTTGAGCTCAACTCCTCTATCTCATCGAAGATCACACAGCTTCAAGATGATTTGGCAACCAAGCGCAAGATAATGGATGCTTTTGCTATAAAGACAGAAAATGTGAAAGTCTTAATGGTCAAGCTCGAGCAGGTAGAAAAGTGAATCATTGATTTGCTGTCCGAAAGGGCAGTTATGAAAATTTGTGTAGCAGATGTGAATTCACTGTTTTCAGACATCATTGAGACTCGTGACTCGATGATCACGATCACAGTCAAGAAGCATCTCTCCGAAAATCTCAGACCAGTGTTCGCAATGATCAATTAACTATAAGGTGTTCCGGAATCCAAATCAATTCTGAAACAAGGGGGAGAAGTAGTGAAACAATCCAAGAAGGAAAACCCCAAACCTTCAGTTAGGTCCACTGTCAAGCAAAAAAGCGAAACAAAACCAAAAGGCAAAGAAAAGTTGTTCAATGAAGAACTAATAGTTAATAACAGTGAAGATGAAGAGCCTAACGAGCATGAGCTGAAAAGAAGAAGAGAGCGTGAAGCTCAGATGGATGAGCACCAAAGAATCATTCCTGAGGCTTAATCAAAATAAAAAGCCGAACGCGGAGCTCAGGCCACACTGGAAAGCCGAAAGCACTTATTTCGGGTATGGACCTTGAAACGGATACTGAGTGAAGCTATTGATATGTTGAGTCAGTATTGGTTGGAACCAGTTGTGTCATTCGATCTTCAAAATACACAAGATTCACAACTGGACCTTCCGATTACTCCGAAAGCCTCCAGGTTTCACAACTTTGTGAAAGTTGCGAATGTCCCAGCAACAGACAGTGGTGCAGACCGCTTGCTTTTTTCGTTCTACCTTAAGCATATGCGCAATATGAGACTTGGAGTGCAATCAAAATTACGGTTGTGAAGGTCATTGGTCCACATGAAACCAATAGCTTCCCAAATGATAAATTCAAGGTTGCTAGAGGTTCAGTGACTCAAATGCATGAGTTTACTCTTGCCGATCTTCCATGTCTGAATCCATATGATTAGATCATGTTGTACAACTTATTGCTGAGGGATGCAAAGAAATATGATCCCGTTGTTGCTCACCTTAAGCAGATGATAATTTCATACATTTATGAGGTTGGCCAAACTGATGTTGAGATTGTTGCAGTGCTGCGAAGGAAGCCAATTGTACTCCCCAAAGATAATCCTGATGGTTTCGACAAAATGAAACTTGGGAAAATACAAAAGGATGGATTGTATGTAGCTTTTCAACTGAAGGAGCGAACGGATGCAGACTTTCACAAAGCCTGTTTCTTTCTCGACGACAAACATTTATTCTCTGCTTTGTGCCTGGAGTATGTCTTGGACTTCGTCAACAAGCACAGGGGTAACAACAAAGGTGAAAAGAGGTGCTTTTCGGATATGATTCAATGGTATCTCTAAGTTCGCAAGGTTATGATAGGCATAATTTTGAAAGTTTTTGAAGTACAAAAGCGAACTCAATAGTGAAGGACTCTCGCCTCAATAGACGCAAAGGGGGAGATTGTTGAGTATTTTTAGTTTTGCATCTTTCGGGCCTTTGCTTAGTATTTTGTGTATCCGGGTTGGGCCTGTCCACCCATGTTTAATGATTAGGGTTTTACTATTTAAGGTACATGCATGCATCATGTATACTTTAATCGTGTCATTGTAAACCCTACACACCTATGAAGTACCAATTCTTTATCGATCCCTTCTGTGGTTGTGATTTATAATCACTCAACAAATTCTTGATTCATATTCTGTTTTTGATTGCTTTTACTTGTTTGAATCTAATCGATTTGTTTTCAACACATCAGTTACTTCGAGGGGGAATTTGGTCTTGATCGCACGAGCTCATTGGATATTAAAGTCGGGACACCCATTCCTAACTTTGAGGGGGAGAATGTTAAGGTGCAAAGTCACATTTGGATGTGGAGTGTTATGGCTTACCCTTTTGTATGTGTAAATGAGTTGAGTTTTTCCTATAATTAGGAAGTGAGTGACTCCCATTATCTAAGGAAAGATTTTGAGTGTTAGACTAGAGAGAGAATCTGTACAAGACCCACTTTGTATGTTCTTTCTAGATCTAATATGAGCTTAACAAGATCTATTCATTCCATGTGTTCTTGATTTTGTTTGATGATTCACTAGATATTTTCAAATTCTGAATATGTCATCACAATCAACACCACTACAGACTCAAGTCATGTTTATTGAAAGATCTTCATTGTTTATATATTTAAATAAGAAAAATGCCAAACACTTGGTGCACGTTGATAAATGTCAACATTTCCTCATAAGACACTTAGAATAAAAAAATAAAGTTTAAGAGTAGAAAAAGGTAAAATATAGATTAATTATCACATTTAGGAGGAGAATATTTCTTGGGTTAGATTTTTCAGCACATATATAAGGATGATAAAGGCATTTTCATGGTTGATGTTTTCCTTTTCTTTATTCTTTAACTTTAACCTTAAATCATTTTATTTTAAATATATAATACACGATACAAAATAAATGAATGAATTGTATTTTAAATGTCTTTTCATTGTTATAAGTTTCATCAAGTAATACATAAAACAAATACAAATATTTTAGGTCAAAATTGATGAATAAAGACTTCAAAAGTCAAAAGATGACAATAGTTATGGGACAGAAGGAGTATGCAGTTTTCTTATGAATATAAGAGCATCGAGGCATTAAGAAAGAAGGGTAAGGAATGTCACACATAAGTGAACCAAAAGATATAAACATATAATAAAGGAGAAATTGATGTAACCATTGAAATTTCCAAGTGGTTTGTAATTTATCAATGGATCGTTTACTTATTTGTGATAATTAATTAATTCACTTTTTGATAAGAAAAATTTAGAATACTTAAAACCAGGATACCTGGTGGTGCATGTGCACCTGTTTCTAGTTGGTTTCGAGATCAATTCTATCTGATGAACCGGTATAATTGGTTTCAATCCTCGATCCAACATTATAGGTACTTCTACACAATTCAATGGAACCCATCTATGATTATTTTTAGGCCAAATTTAGCAAAAGTAAGCAAGTTTGTATGCTAACTTATTCTAATTTAAAGTTTGATAAAACCATAAAAATAATTTATTTTCAATTATGAACTAGTTTATAAGTTATTTTGAAATAGTTTTTAATAAGCTCACGAAACGTTTTCAAAAATATTGAATATATTTCTTAATTATATCGATACTTTCTTTTTTATAGTTATATATCTAAATGTCAACTTATATCATTTTATATTTGCAATCTAGCTTTTAAAAATATCTCAAATGGTTAACTTCTAAAAGATTTTTACTTTTGTCCTATCATGTTTCATTAATCTTTATTCATAATAAAACTACTAATATATACTCTGTCTAATGGTTAACAATTTAAAAAGATTTTTTGTTTTAGAAATTAACTAAATTATCTTTATTTTTATTATATATTCTATAAACTTTCCTCGTATGATTAACATATTTTAAGTATATATCATACTTTTAAAAGAATAACATTAATTTATATTAATATTTTAATAAATAAAAAATGATTAAATAGTACTTTATGATAACGTTTGTTTTAGTTTTGGTACTTTTATCATTTAAAAACTTTGATAATTATTTTTAATTTTCGATAAAATATATTTAAATCTATTATATATATATATATATATATATATATATATATATATATATATATATATATAGAGAGAGAGAGAGAGAGAGCTAGGTTCAGATGTTTTTAGCAACTATTGTGTGCATGAATGCACCAATAGGAAATTAGGAAAAAATAAATCATTTAAGGGTATTATAGTAATCTTTGCATAATTAATTATGGTAGATTAACAACAATTCCTTATATCACGCAAGAAGCAAAGATAAATATAGAACATTAGCCCTAAATTGATTTCAATCGGCGCATCTATCTTCCTCCTCAACTACTCGATTACAAAATTTCTTCTTTCATTTCAACAGGCAAAGGGCATCTTGACTGGAAACGGAATTCGCGTCACTCACTTTCCTGGGCCTTCGATCGAAAACTCATTCCGACTCAACCCTCTAATCTTCCCCAAAATAAGCAATCAAGCGAGATGACAGTCATCGGAGGCGACACATTTGACGAAACAACAATGACAGTCATCGGAGGCGGCTCGGTCGCATCAATCGCCGCCGCAATTTCACTCGCAGTCCCCGAGAAGCGTCGGCAGTTGCAGGCGGAGGAGGTTGGCGGTCAGGTTCACGTTTCATCGGGATCGGGATCTTTCTTTCCAGGCTATTTGTTGAAGAAGTCCATCAGGTTCACTTTTCCTCATTTACCCTTCGTTATCTCCTATTGCATCTAACTATAAATGAAATATCGTATCTCTACTTGTTGTTTGTAGATCTTGTAACATATTCGAAGCATTTTTGAAAAGATATACGTTCATTACTTGTTCTCTGTTATTTCATTGAATCTAAATTTCAACAAGTTTTAACTGTTTTAACCCAGTGTACGCAATCAATTTTTTTTAGTTATCGATGTTGTAAATATGTTACTGTAATGAGATATGTGTATGTATATTTGGTTCATATTGAATAATTCCATAGCATTTTGAGCTTGATAATTTGTTGAAGTACATGACAATATTTTCTTTTAGATCTTAATACGGTTGTAGATTTGATTAATGTTTTTGAGCTCTCATATGATTACATATGTTATCTAAATTTGAAGCTGATAGATGCTTCTTTAAAGCTACAAGAAAAAATTTGACCGTGGTTTCTTTATCTCTTGTTTATAGTTACTAATGACGATTCCAAAGCTTGATAAGAAGATCGTCAAAAAAATGGTCAAGAAGTTCAAGAGGCCACACAGTGATTGGAAAATCTGTGTCAAGGTACACAATCTTATCTCTATAATCTTCTCATTATCATTGAATCAACCTGCTTATTTGCTCAAATTATGTTTATAATAGAATTGGTTTCCATTCTTGTTATTGGTCTCAATTCTAGAATGGAATATCGAATTCTAATTTTATAATAGATTTGGTTTCCATTCTTGTTTATGATAGAATTGGTTTCCATTCTAGAATGGAATATCGAATTCTAATTTTGTCATAATAGAATCTTGAATTCCTTGTCAACTTAAGTAGTGAATTACCGTAACCAATTCTGTCAGAATAGAATTGGTTTTCATTCTTGTTATTGGTCTCGATTCTTTATAGAATGACATCCTAAATAATGAAAACATTACATTCTTTCAGAATAATATACATTGCAAGTTTAGGGACGATTGTTAATGTTGGTTTGTAGAAATTATAATTTTATACTATTTGAGAGTATATCACATTCTATCAGAATTTATTGTTTTATTCTATTTAATGAAGAAAACATGGAGAACAATATTGTATTCTAGCATAATGTATTCTGTCAGAATTTATAAATTGTTATTCTTTCAGAATGTATTAGAGTTTCTGTTAGATTTTGCGGTTTTTTTTTTAACCATTTTTAGTTTTAATATTTAACAATAAATGTAATCCTTAAACCATTATTAGTCATAAATTTTTTAGAATGAATGTAATATTTGTTTATAGTTTTTTTTCTTTACGGATGAATGTAAATAGTGATTCGTAAAGAATAAAATTTGTATTATTTAGAAAATGTTATTCTTAATAATATGTTGTATAATTATTTAAGCATGTTTAATATAAAAAGTATCTTGAATTAAACAATATTCTGCCAGAATAAAACTGCAAATTTATTTATTAGTTCATTGTTGACTTTTTGTTATTCTGACAGAACAAAGTCGGTTATTATTAAAAATAATATTAAAATTTAATTAGAATTAATTTATAAAATTCATATTTTTTAAAAATAAGGGAATTAATGATCCCTTAAAATCTGAAAAATTTCCTTTTTTTAAAGTAGGTTAATTGATCAAAATACCCTTTTGCTAAAATTTGTATAATTATATGATACATGCTACCCTATTGTAATATCATAGACCCTCAGATCATGACTGTTGATTTCTATTCATCCGGTGGTCCAGATCTGTGCATTCTGGCACACAATAGTTAGTAAAAACAAAATAACCTGACCTTATATATATATATATATATATATATATATATATATATATATATATATATATACATATATATATATATATATATATATATTGAATATATTAGGTAAGAAATAAAAATAATTAATGTGAGAACCACTATTTCTCTAATACCTTCATAAGATTCATATTCATAAACATATTTACATATATGTCTTATTACAAAACACTGGATACAAACCGACTAACAAGGTTTTTACAAAGTTTTATATATTACATAACGTCCAACGAATTTATACACTAAATATAAAAGTTATAATATTATCTGTTCTACATCTTCTAACAATACATAACTACACTGGATACTTATCACCTGCAATAATTAAACACTAAAATGGGTAAACGGTAAAGCTTAGTGAGTTCAATAATAGTTACAATATAACGCGATGCCATATATATATATATATATATATATATATATATATATATATATATATATATATATGACAGAAGCAAAGGGGGACAAAGAACAATAAAGGCAGATGAATATCATACGACATGCTTTCCATATTATGAAATAATCCGATTCAAAGATTTACAATCAATGAAATACGACAATTTCAGCATGATATATATCAATAAGACTTTAACCCATGTGGCATAGAAAATTAACGATTTTTGAATTAACATTTTGTTAGCAATT
Source organism: Lactuca sativa (assembly GCF_002870075.4). Taxonomy (NCBI): domain Eukaryota; kingdom Viridiplantae; phylum Streptophyta; class Magnoliopsida; order Asterales; family Asteraceae; genus Lactuca; species Lactuca sativa. The sequence continues at coordinate 182,524,511 of NC_056629.2, forward strand.
TACAGGCTTTAAGCCCTACCTAGCATTCTGCCAATGCAAAAGTGATGCTTAATCATTAACTTCATGGTCAAACGCTACATACCAATACCCAAGTGATGCTTAGTCATTCACTTCATGGTTAAAAGTATAGCTCATTATCATAATAACACAGGAAAGCACATTGCACATATAACATATAACATACAATTGTCCCTATATTGAACTCACCATGAAATACCTGAATGGTAAAATGTTAATTTGGGCAGCACTTTGCCTATAAAATTGACTTTCTTTGATGAAACCGCGGATTTTTGTTGAAAACCGGGCCTTGCGCGGGCATAGTTTCAACTTGAAAATATTATTTTCTCGGGTCATCGGTGCGTCGGGACTTGTTTCGAGTGTCGGGGATGTTTCCTAGGCTCCGGGGGTGTTAGGGTAATTTGAGAGAGAGTAGGGGGTGAAAGAGATTCAAAATTCTAAACAAAATTCGGAAAACCTCGCTTCCTTTTATAGTGGTCTGAGGGCTCGCATTACGTTGGGCATAATTCTCCGGCACGTGAGGCGTATTGCCTCGCAAACCTCTTCGCTGGGCGTACGAAGTGGATCAGCTCGGACACGTCAAGGCTACGATACGTGGCTCTCATGCGAAGGAGTAGGGAGTGTGACAGACTCCGGATATCTTACACGAGTACGTTGGGCGTACACCTTCGGACCAACCTCGAAGTTTGTGCCATAAACTTCAAAAGTTCATATCTTTCACATACGGGCTCTGTTTTTTATGTTCTTTATATACACGAGTAGGTGAAATTATGCTCTACAACTTTCGTTTAGACTCTGTTGGCTAATTTTGATTTCATTTTTAATATTATATTTTTAACAGGCCAGGACATGAAAAGTGCGTTAAAAATTCTTAACTTGTTCATCCGACGTCCGTTTTTTTTTTTTTTTTTGTCTTTTTACCGTTGTACTACTATTGACGAGATCTTCGATTCTCTTTTAGGTTGTATCGGCTAAAAATCACTCGATCTTTATTTCAAGTTTCGGGTTGTGTACTGCTATGCTGATTCTTAGAAAAATCATAATTTTTTCATACGAAGTTAGATTTGAACGTTCTTTTCATGAAAATTCTCGGTTTAACGAATACTACGACTTTCATTTAGATCACTAACGCTAAAAAGTAGTTTATCGTAAACTCACTTTTTACGTCATATGGCGTCGTGTCGGTTCTGTCGCGAAACTTCAATAAATCATAATTTCTTCGTTATAACTCGGATTTCAGTGATGTTTGCGCGTAAACGTTTCTAACGAGATAATTTAAAACTTTCAATAACTTTATTTTTACATTTCCAACTTAAATTTAGCATGTTCGTTAATTTCAATATTTGACTTTTAATTGGAATCGCATAAGACTTCCAATACTTCCCGAATGATTGTAAACATAGTTTTATTTCAAATCTCATAAAACTATATTGTTAGAATTCAATGCTCAAAATTATATATTATTTAATAATATTCATTTTTAAACTAACAAAACATGATAACTGAACGTGTGTGTTACAATTAATATATATATACACATGACTAGGGTATAAACTTAATTGTTATGAAATACAAGAACCAAAATGACAAAACATAAGAGAAAATTAAAACCGGTTAGATTGAACATACAAAAGTTTAAGAAAAAAGTAATTGGAGATGATCTAAGCTAATTGTTTTTGCCAAAATACTATTAATATATAAGTTAGCTTATTAGTTATCAATTATATTTTCAACTAGAAGCTAGTTTTTTAAGTAATCGCCATATAGGACATAAATAAACATAACGACTCTGAAAATATATGAACCATAAAAAAATAACAAAAAAAAAAAGAAAAAAGAAAGAGAAAAGAGGATGAGAGAGAGAGATAGAGAGAGAGGACAAATTTTATATTTGATAAAATTTCACAATTGGTCCCTGTGATTTACAAAATATCGCATTTTGAGCACTTCCTAGCAAAAAGTCACGCAACTGGTCCCTATGGTTTGTAAAATTACATGAAATGTCCTCCTGTTGTTAAATCTAACTTTTCAGCTCTTAGATTTTAATGGAAAAGACTATTTTGCCTTTGTACCAATATTGCAATACAATACAAACCTCAAGAACAATTCGTGTAATTTTATAAATTTGAAATTTTATGTATATATATAAATTATATATATATATATATATATATATATATATATATATATATATATATATATATATATATATATATATATCTCCCTACCCTAATAAAAGAAACCATTTTATCTACGTGTCATCTTTTTAGTTTAGAAATTTACAATGTGAACTTCCAATTTTGCCCTTTGCCTTTTAAATTCGTGTTTATAATCAATTTTTTCTTTTTCTTTTTTTTTTTTGAAATTCAAGAACAGATTTTCTGTCAATCCCTCCAAACTTCTTGCGTAAAACCCTACCGCCTCCTATCATCTCTAGAGCATTATCGCCACTAGAGCCATCCTTGCTATGGCCATCGTCGGCTTCCGTGATTCACCACCACACCATCCTTCGTCACCACAATTGCACACCTCCATTAGGAAACCCTAGATCTGATGTTATTCGTCACTCCACCTTTTGTTGAAGATTTGTCCAATGCTGGAAAAATTGTTTTAATTACATCTTCCGCTGATTACACTCATCTTCAATCTATTTAACATGAAATTGGAGATTTAATCTGTGTAAAAAATCTTTGTACATTTTCACAAATATTGCAGTAAATATTTATGGGTTCACTTATGTCGGTTACCAAGATCAAGAAATTGGAACAATCAATGACCAAAATAAAATTAAAATTACTCGGTCCTGTTTGTGTTTTTCTCCCTTTCAGATATTGATTTATGAAAATTTTAGCAAAGTTATTATATTTCCCTCGGTTCCATTTTGATAAGACTTTAGTGGTCCATGGATTTTGTGATTTACAATTGGATACTTTTCAGCAAACTTAAGATACTTTAATGGTTCATGAATGGTTTAATTTTTGAAAAAAAAGTTGTTCTTAGGCTCTGTCAACTTTATTGAGCTATAAGGCCGAAAACTTATATTGTTATGTACTAAACATAAAAAAAGTTGGTTTTTGATGTCAAACATGAAAGTACATAGTTGTTTTTGTAGTATAGTGTTTTATTACATTTCTTTCCATTATAGCAAGAAATAGTAATGTACATTTCTTTGGGCCTCACCTTTAAAGCTTGCAGCACTTAAGGTGTCTATTATGGTGTTTTTTTTTTGGTTATAGATTAGTGCTTTGACACAGTTGAATGTCAAGGAAAATTTATCATGCATGTACCTCATAGATTTACACAGAGAATACGACTTGGTCAATTTTTTTTGCTCTTATTTTAAGGTTTTATATCAAATATGGTCTCTTCAGACTTTATGATTAGTTCACTACTTTCTTTTGCATTATTATGTAAGTATTTAATACATCTTTATTTAAAACTAATGATGGGTTGATGGGATTTTGGTTAAGTTTATTACTTACTATTATAACTTGAATCTCATGATACTCAAGTGTTTAAAAGAATTGACTTTATTGAGAAGTTAATCGATAAAGTGCAACGATATGCAAATAATGAGTCTGAATTGTATTTTTTTTGTTTGGTTAAATACAATAAATAATAGTGTACGTTTGTTGCTTTTGTTCTAAGGGCTGCTACTTTTATTTCATACAGTTTGGCAGTTGGGTCATAGCAAATTGGGGCTATTGCAAAGAGGACTAACAACTTCAGTTATGCTATCTCATATACTTTTGGAAGCAAAAAACTTGAAGAGCACTTTCTTAATAGTTGCTCATGCAATGTTTAAAGCTTGAAGTTGATTATGACATGCTCAACTGTAACTTAACATGTTTTATTATTTGGTGTTTATCAATTTTTACATTTTGCAGTTTTATATTTTCTAAATTTAATGTTTTTAATCAAGAAACCTTACATGCATTTATTTGTAAAGTGATATTATAAAAGAATATATTAAGATAAACTTATATAAACAAATTATGATTGGCTAAGAGCATGCTAAACATAAAAATAAAATGATCTCTTATGAATCAAAAGGAGCAAAAAATTTTATTATAAAAATATAATAGAATTTGTTGTGAAAATGTTTTGAAGTTAATGGAGAAATGTAATGTATTGTTTTTTTTTTATTTCTAAAATCTCTTTGTTACAACATTTTTTTAAAGTACAGTTGAGAAACAGGGAATATAAAAGTGGAATGTTATAATAAACAAATAAATAATAATATGTTTCTTATTTTTGTATTTAACATAATGTATTTATATATAAAATTGCTTTTATATTATTTTAATTTTTTCAATATTATTTTTCATTTTTACTCGTGTTTTACACGGGTTGTAACCTAGTATGTATATATATATATATATATATATATATATATATATATATATATATATATATATATATATATATATATATATATATATATATATATATCTTTTTGACTTTTATTTTCTATTTTTATTTTATAGTTTTAGTTATTTATGGTTTTTTTTTTATTTTCATTGAAGTAAATAAACTTAAGTTCGATAAACCATATCGAAACCTTTTTTTTCTTAACTATAAAATGAAACGTTAATGTTTTTTTTTTTTTTTAATTTTTTGTTGTTACGGTTTATTTTATTTATTTATTTATTTATTTTACTTAGCAACTTTGTGTTTGCATTTATCATTATCATTATTTCACCTTTTGTTAATATATATATATATATATATATATATATATATATATATATATATAGTTATTTATTATTCTCTTATTATTTTTATTTATTTTAATTCAAGTAAATAAAATAGAAAAACAAAAAAACATAAACTCAAACCCCAAACTTGTAAAATACTCTAATATATTAATACATTTTACACTTTTGATAGTTTTTGGTTTTTTACGCATTTTTTTTTTATTAATTTTGGTTATTAATGGTTTTCGTATTAATATATTAGTGTATATTAGAAATGGATGTCTGAGTTTTTATTTTTTGAGTTTTTATTTTTCATTACTTGAATCAAAATAAATAACAACAATAGAAGAATAATAAATAATTAAAATTATAACAACAATAGAAAACAAAAGGTCAAATAATGATAATGATAAATGCAAAAACATAAAGTTGCTAACGATATTAACTATGGAGCATCAAAAAAAACATGAAGAGTAAAAACATAAAATTTAAAATATAATAATAATAAAAAAACGTTAATGTTTCAATTCACAAAAAAGAAAAATTCAAGAAAAAATAATTTCGACATGGTTTATCGAATTTAAGTTTATTTACTTGATTCAAAATAAGTAAAAATATAACAAAAAACCATAAATAACTAAAACTATAAAATAAAAATAGAAAAAAAAAATATCAAAAAGATAAAAAAAAAAAAAATTATCAAATTGTTGAGATTATATATATATATATATATATATATATATATATATATATATATATATATATATATATATATATATATATATATATATATATATATATATATATATAACATAAAATTTCAAATTTATAAAATTACACGAATGGTTCTTGAGGTTTGTAGTGTATTGCAATATTGGAACAATGACAAAATAGTTTTTTCCATTAAAATATAACTGCTGAAAAATTAGATTAAACGGCAGGAAGACCTTTCATGTAATTTTTACAAACCACAGGGACCGGTCGTGTGACTTTTTGCTATGAAATACTCAAAGTGCGATATTCTGTAAAACACGGAGACCAATTGTAAAAATTTATCTTTATATTTTTAGCAAATCTAAAAAATGACTCAAGCCCTAGAACAAAAAAAAGTAGCGTCCTCTTTATTTTTATTTAGAGCAAAATATATTTATAAAATTGAAATAAATGTCGAAGTTTTCATATAAAATATATATGTTGACTGTTGAGTCAACGGACTTTATTAAGTTGAGTGATAAACAGTTTCAAAACAAAAAACCACTCAACAACTTTATTAGTTGTAATTTGTAAAGTTCGAAAATGCTATATGTCCTACAAATATTTGAAAAATATAAGTTCAGTTGAACAAATTAAAATATGAATTTCAATAACAGATGTATCATAACACACAAGATTTGACGTGGGTTTTAAAATCCCATAGATTTGACATGGGTTTTAAAATATGAATTTCAATAACAGATGTGTCATAATACACACAATTTGACATGGGTTTTAAAATCCCATTGATGAATGATATCAAATAAACATACGACTTGTTTTCGTCCAAACAAAACAAATTATATATAACTAAAACTCTACACAATTCCATGATTAGTGTTAACCTACGGGTCATAATCACAACAACTAGCAACAAGATCCACCCATCTTTAGTTCTTCATGCATTTCCGTTTTAAACTATACTAGCCACATCTATTGCATAATATTATTATTTGATATGATATAATAAACCAATTTAAAAAGAAAATAATAAACGGGTATTCTTTAATCTCATTCAAGCAAATTCATTAAATGCGAAAAAGAATGTAGTGGTGCTAAGTGTATGTTGGTGTGCTTAGAATTTTCGTAATTCCATGGTATTTGGAATGGTTTTGTCTAGAAAATTAATGATTTTTTTATGAGCTATGACGTTTTTTCAGATTTCTAATAGGTGTCGTAAAGTTAACTTAGATTGAATTTGTTATAAAATCCAACTTTAGCTTCTACTGTTTTGTAATGAGTTTTTTTTTTTTTTTTTTTTTTTTTTTTTTTTTTTTTTTTTTTTTTCTAACTCCTTACTACTTTTATAATAAAAATTTATTGTTTGAAAAAAAAATACTCCCTCCATATAAAATTAAAAACTACATACTTGTTCAAACGAAAATTAGCGAAGCTGAAGGCCTTCAGCGATTTCAGAAGCGCTTTCCTGGCGGGATCAAACGCCGCCCAATTCTGCCTGATTTCTTTTTATGCTATTTGTTCTTTTTCTGCTCTTTCTGGTTTGACTGTTGTGGGGATTACGTTTTAATACATTTGCTGGATCAATTTCATGACATGTAAACATAATTGGGAGTGGAAGATAGGGAATAACAATGTTAAGAATAGGGGTTGGAATGTTGATAATGTATATGTTCCATTTTTTTACATGGTTTTTCCTGTTGATATCGATTCCAAGAACATATGGTCTATATGTGAAAAGTTTGGATATGTTTCTGATGTTTACATTGCCCGAAAACTATCCAAGATTGGCAAAAGTTTTGCGTATGATCGATTTATCAAGGTGAAGTATTAGAAGCAATTGGAATTGAAGTTACGTGATATTTGGATTAGGCAATTCCATGTTTTTGTCTCTGCGGCAAGGTTTGACAGAAATTAGTCAAAGGGATCAGTCAAAGCAATCTGGATCTCTTCCTAATGCAGTTAAAACAGGAGAGCGGGTGGTGCTGATAGATCACATGTAGGATCTTATGCTAATGTGGTGAATGGTGTTCCTGTTCTAGTTCATAAATCTCCAAAAAAGAGCTAGTTTCTTTGGTGTTAGAGGGTAAGGATATTTACAATCCTTTTCCTATGCAGTCTTTTGTTTTTTTTCAGGTAAGAAACATTAGGTTTATCCCGAATCTTTTGGTTTTGCATAAAGATGAAGGTTTTACTGATGTGAAACTAGGGATGTCAACGGGGGCAAACGAGACGGGGAGTGCATCCCCCGCCCCCGCCCCTGAAATTTCCATGTTCCCCCGTTCCCGCCCCGCCCCCAAAATGTTCAGCCTTCCTACCCCCGCCCCCGCCCCCGAATCCCCTTTATTACCCCTACCCCCGCCCCCGTTCCCCTACCCGATTGATTTTGGGCTGCTTTTTTTTTTTGGCTAAAAGAAGTTGTTATTTACACTAAAAGAAACTATTTTTTAGGTAGTAAATAATTATTTATAGTAGAATTTTACATGTTAAAAATAAAAAATTATGGCATCTTAAAAACATAATACTAACAATTTAAAAACATGTTTTTTTTTTTTGATGAATTTTGGAAGTTCAAAATCTTGTTATAGTTTATTATATTTCAATAATTAATATATGTAAATATTAGTGTAATTTATTAACGGGGTCCCCATGGGGGTTTCGGGACGAGATTGCCTACCCCCCGCCCCGCCCCCGAAATTAAAACGGGGGTTAACCTTGCTCCCGCCTCTGTCCCTGCCGCCGATTTTTTTAAAAATTTCCCCCAAACGGGACGGGGCCCCCACGAGACTTTTTGACATCCCTATGTGAAACTTAAATATGTTGGTAGTGATTGGTCTATGTTAACTTTGACTTAGAAATGGTTTCTTCTATGTTCAAAAAATAAATCAGCATGAATTAGAGCTTTATTTTTGAACTTAAGACTTATTGTCCATGGGTTTAGAGTAATGGAGAGAGTTATTTGGATTCAAATCATGGGTCTACCGTGTTGTGTTTGGAATGATGATGTGGTTTTCTAAAATTACTAATTTGTGGGGTGAGGTATGTTTTTAAGAGGAAGAGGATCAAGCTTCATTGGTGATAAAAAGAGTTTGTATTAAATCTTCTAAGCCTTTTCTAATTCATGAAGTAATTAATGTGGTTGTTCAAGGTATTACATATGAAGTTGTGGTGAGGGAATTATCTAATTAGGAACATGACATTATAAATGGCGATTAATAGATATCCCCTATTTCTCGAAGAACTATGACAAAGAGATTTTTTTTTGGACAAGAAAAAGATAACAAGCATACTCCAGGGGTAAATTTAAATGATTATGAAGATGGTGAAGTGGGTGAAGTTTCAAGTGAGGAAGAGTATATTCTTCAAGGTCGCATGGGTGTGAGTTTTGTAGATAGAAAAAGGAAGATTTTTTCAAAAAAAAAAGGGTGCTACTTTGGACGATTTAGCAACTGATAAATTGTAGATTCCTGCAACTCTTGTGGTGGTTCATTCTATCTAATCCTCTACTATTCCAGCCAGTTCTGTTCCAGCAGTATGCACACTTATCATCGTTGCTCCGGCTAGTTTTGTTCTAGTGGTTCACACACCTAGCATATGTGGCAGCGGGTATTTTAGTTGCAGCTAAGCCGACTGTTGTTGTCGTTCAAGTTTCTATTGTTGCTGAATTTCTGGTCCAATGTAATGTTTTTTAATGTGGTAGAGGGAGAGCAGTCAGATTCTTTATCTCAGCCCCTAGGCTTTCAAAAGACAAAAAGTCTGATTTGGTTTCTAATACCTTTAAAGCTCATTTCTCAAGCTCTCATGGTTCATCCAAACTTCTTAAAAAAATGTTTTTCGAATTGTGTTGATGATATTGTGAATGTCATGAAACAATATATTGAGATGCGTGGGTTGTTTGGATATGCTATGGATGGAAACAAGTAGAAGATTAAGAAGATTACATTTGAACGTTGAAACACAATCAGAAATTATAGATGAATACCAATACCACCACAATAGCTGAATAGAGATCTGGCAACTCAACTCTCAGTCCTCGGGACTTCGGTCATCCCATGACGACCACCGAGTAACAGCCAAGCCAAGGGTATAGCATCTAGCACCTCACAAAAAACGATGAAAGGACAACGAGTTCTGATTTGGCCTTCCTGACCACAATGGAAACAAACTCGTGCACTCCGCCTACAGTCTCTACCAAAATAGCCCTCCTCGCCACACCTATGACATACAAAAGATCTGCACCTCCCCTTCACTGATCCCGAACTCTAGTTGGCGGACTTGAACCGCTTCGCTGCAGGCTGGGAAAAAACCATATCCCGATGTTGCTCCTCCGTCTAGGTCTGTATCTCAATATCTCGACTCTTTGCGGCATTCTGAAGCTCAACGAGGGTGTTGTATCGCCAGGTAGACACAACAGTAACATTTTCATTTTATTTAAGTAGAGCTTCCCATTTATAAATCCATCTTGAAGAAAACTGTTTATTCCAAATACATTTATTGAAATCAGAGTAATATTAAAGCGTGAAATCTTCATTGTTCCTGATAAATGTGTACAATCATGCCTTCACCTTCCCATGACGACCAATGATACTCGGAAAAATAAACAATAAAGTAAGCACAAAGCTTAGTGAGTTTCCCCCAAAACAACCCATATGATAAACATACAAGCATGTATCTAGTCTACTCAGCCATCGGGCTGGAATACCGAGGGTTTGTTGGCCTACTGCCTCAACCTAACTGCTCTTCTCAAGTCTCCGTGCCTACGGCTTACACTGGCCCGCACAAGGTATCTTGGCCTACAACACAAAGTAGGACCACCTCAACCCACTACTACCATATTTCGATTTATAAACAATCAGGATCTAGTAGGAACATAATACAGGCACACAACAATCATATAACTCAATATCGCCTACTAGTCCTCATATCACATACTCTCCCACTACCAACTATCCTCCATGAAATGTGTAACCATAAGTAACCAGAGGTAAGATAGCCACTCAAACAGATGATCCTACTTCAGAGCCACAACCAAACAAATAACATGAAAGAAAGACTAGATCAAGAGTTCTTAAGCTATACTACACAACCACATACAGTCCCTAGGGCACTCCACTAGATGATAACCAATAAGTACAGGTAAGCATAAAGATCTACAAATCACTACGATAGAGCAACATCCTATATACCAGCATATATATATATATATATATATATATATATATATATATATATATATATATATATATCTAACAGATTATTACAACATAGCAACATACTAAATACCAACAATCCAAGGAATGTATAGCCGTATATACTTAGAGGTGAGATAGACACCTGAACAGGCGATCCTACTCTGGAACCACAACCAAACAAGGAACAGGTAAAAGAGCCTAGATAAAGAGTCATCAGTTTATCCTACATGACTATATACAATCCCTATGACATCCTTCTACTAAAGACAACCAAAACTAATGGGCCGACATCAGTGGCTTCGACCAATAAGTACAGTGAGGCGAAACTCACCAGAATCGAAGAACCTTGAAACCCTGAGATATTCTCCTTTCTGCACTGCTTGCTCCCGCAAATCTACCAAAACCTAGACCAGATAAAATCTTAATCGATAGCCCAAATTCCTCAAGTTTGACCCAAGCTCAAACTTGGTCAAACAGTCAATGATTAATGGAAGTCAACAAAAGTCAAATTCCAAGGGAGTTGAGTTTGCCCAACATACTCAATGTATGCCTAGCCTATGCAGCCTGATCCCACTCCTTCATTAATAACTTAATCCCTTTAGGACTTTTCACCCAAACTCAGATCTAACCTCAAAACAATGTCTTATGTCATAAAGTTTCCACCTTTATGACTCTTCATGGCTAGGGAAGGTCCAAAAGGAAAAAACCCTAACTTATTAATCCATTAAGACATCACAACTCTTGCATGGGAGGGGATAGAAGGATCAAGATCACATTTTTATGGTTCCTAATAGATTCGTAATGGATAAAGTTTCTAACTTTATCCAGTAGAATGGTCCTAACAAACAAGATCTAGTCTTCAAGTCTCAAAGGGACCAAAACTGCATCTTTTTCAACGTAATCCATTAGGTCTAAGTTTCCAACTTTTAGATTTGAATCAAAATGATGTATACATGGATAAATTTTCCAACTTTATACATAATATGGTCACAAACTTTTAAGATCCAAACTTTATGCACTAAAGTGACCAAAAGTTCATAACATCTAAAACTAGCTAGATCTATAAATATAATATCAAAATTCATGCTTTATACCTCCAAAAGAAAGATCAAGGTGAATAAGGTCCATATCTATAAGTTTCAATGCAACTAAAGCTTCTTCAACGAGTTCCTTCTTTTACAAGGTGCACCAAGAACACTCTAAAGCACTTAAAAACACCTTCTTTTTGCACATAAGGCTCAAACTAGGGTTAGGGTTTCAATGGAGGGTGTTGGAGAGGTGGAGTCTGAGAACAGAATAGGTTTGGGGATTTTAAGGAGCTTAAATACTGCTTAAACCATGAAAATAATGTTTGGGCATTGACCGCGTATGCCCAACGTACTCCTGGTACATCCAATGTACCAAGGATGCCTAGTATGCCCATTGTACTCCTCGTATGCCCAACATACGCGGCTAACACAAAATCTTCCTAACTTCAAACAGTCATACCTTCTTTTTTCCAACTTTTTTTTTGATGATCCTGATATCCACGAAAAGCTATTGAGGAGCTCTACAACCCTATGCAAAATATCTTGGACTAAAAATTGCTCAAACAAAAATCCATATTTTATGCAAGAACCCGACCTATGACTTATCCATTTCTACCCTTCAGCCCAAAGCACATTTCAATGGTTAAATCTCTTAACTAAAATTACCTCCTCCCACAAGGACTAAGCTCCACCACCTTAAGGCCAAAGTCCTTACACAATTGACTTCTGGCCCATGACTCAGAAATGACAAGAAACAAGATGTTACATTTTTAGAGGATTGAGGCAAAGGGATCCTATCGCTCCCTTACTTTTTATTATTGCAATGGAAGGCCTTCATGTGGCAGTGGAGGATGTTGTCCCTAATGGTATATTTCGTGGTGTTTCTCTAGGTTCGCGTGATCTTTATATTTCTCATCCTTTTATGTGAATGATGCTTTATTATTATTATTATTATTATTATTATTATTATTATTATTATTATTTTTCGGGGGGGGGGGGGGGGGGGGGTGGGGGGATGAGAGGAATGCTCGTAATCTTATTTTAATATTAACTTGCTTTTATATGGTCTCGAGTTTGAAGATTTATCTCTACAAATCTAATTTATTAGAAATTTGAGTGGCTTATGTTGAAGTGATTTCATTAGCTTCTTTTACTGGATGTTCTTTGACGACTTTCCCATTTACTTATCTTGGTGTCCTGGTGGGTGATTCTATGGAGCGAGTTAAAGCTTAGAATTTAATTACAGGCCATATTTGAAAAAGGTTATCTGCTTGAAAGGTGAAATTATTCTCCATTGGTGGCAGGCTGACCTTAACTAAGTTTGTTTTAGGAAGTTTAGGTAGTTATTATTTTTTGATTTTTAGACTTCCTACGACAGTTGGTCAGATTTCGGAATCATGTAGAGCTCATTTTTCTTTGTGGGTATCGATGATGACCACATGCATATTTACTAGGTGAAATGGGAGCTTTCACTTAATTGTAACATTCAGTGCCAGATACAATTCAAATTATAGCTTAAAATCCGAAATGATTGCATTTCTAGTCCCTACACTTGGCATAATTGGTGCTACGCCCCGTGTAGCTCATTTATTTTGGTCGTGATCTCAGACTTGTATGTTGGACACACATTGTTCTACGCTAGGCATACTCATGTAAAGGTCAAACCCTAAATTTTAGGGTCTGGACCCTATTTAAAGATCCTTATGGCCTTTAACCCTTTCCTACCTCCAGCCTGCATCTCAAAAACCTAATCCTTTTGTGCAAGATATGAAGCTTTTTAGTGACATTTTGGTATTCTTGGTGGTAAAGGAAAGCCTTTGAAGTGGTGATATTGCTCTAAATCCTTTGGATCTAGATTCTCTTCACCTTTATGCATCTTCAAGAGGTATAGAGCTCAAGTCTTGATGATTGCTTTAAAGCCTTTGATAGATCTTGTTTGGAATTTCCTCAATGTGTTTCTTGAAGATTTTCCAGGAGTGCCTCCTGAGAGCTAGGTCAAGTTTCTAATTGATTTAGTTCCTAGTGTGGCCCCAATAGCCAAGACACCATATCATTTGGCATCGCCAGAGATTCGGGAGTTGTCAACATAGCTTCAGAAGCTGCTAGACAAAGGAATTATTCGAATGAGTAGTTCACCTTAGGGAGCATCGATCCTATTCACAAATAAGAAGGATGGCTCACACATGATATTTTTTGACTATCGAGAATTGAATAAGTTAATGGTGAAGAATCATTACCCACTCCTGAGGACCAACAATCTATTTGACCAGCTTCAGGGTGCATCTTTGTTTTCCAATATTGATTTGCGATTGGGTTACCATTAGATGAAGGTCAGAGACGAGATGTGAAGAAGACGACCATCATGACTCATTATGGTCATTACGAGTGGTGGTGATGCCATTTGGACTCACCAGTGCACCAACAACGTTCATGGATCTCATGAACCGGGTTTACAGGTTGATGTTGGATCGGTCGGTGATAGTATTCATAGATGCTATTATAGTCTACTCCAAGACCAAGGAGCAGCATGAGGAACACTTGCGAGAAGTATTGGAGACACTGAAGAGAGATATGTTAATTCTCCAAATCTGAGTTTTGGTTGTATTAGGTGCAGTTTTTGGGCACATTGTCAACCAAAAGGGTATATTGGTCGATCTGGCCAATATCGAGGCCGTGATGTGATGGGAAGTTCCAAGGACCCCATTGACCCACTTGACGAAGAAGAATGTTACTTTTCGGTAGGGGCCCAATCAACAGTTGGCTTTTGAGATGTTAAGGTAGAGATTATGCGAGGCACTGATTCTTGCGCTTCCTGAGGGTATGGTTGATTTCGTGGTTTATTGTGATGCTTGTATATCGGGTTTGGGAGCTATTCTTATGCAGAGAGGACATGTGATTGCTTACGCTTCAAGGCAATTGAAGCCTCATGAGGAGAATTACCCTATAAATGATTAGGAGTTAGGGGCTGTAGTTTTTGCCCTCAATATTTAGAGGCATTATTTGTATGGGGTTAAGTATACTATCTACACTGACCATACGAGCTGGAGGTACTTGATGGATCAGCTGAATTTAAAAATGCGGAAATGTAGATGGTTAGATTTGGTAAAGGATTATGATTGCGAGATCCTGTACCACCCTATAAAGGCCAACATGGTGGCTGATGCCCTGAGCCATAATCAGTGAGTTTTCCTATTAGGTATATATGTCTTAGGATTGTTATCATTTCTCCTTTGTTGGATTTTATCAAGAAAGCTCAGGTGGAGGGATTGAAAAAGGAGAATTGGAAAGCAGAGTAGATCAAGGTACATATTCTTTTATTTGTCAGAGATAGTCGGCGATTTTTGACTTAGTGTGGTAGAGTTTGGGTTCCAACTACTGGTGGAGTGAGATGGAAAGTACTAGAGGACGCACATAAGTTGAAGTTTTCGATTCATCCAGGGGCCATGAATTTGTATCGGGATCTCAAATTGAGCTATTGATGGCCCGATATTAAAAGGGAGATAGCCTGGTTCGTAGAGCGATGCTTGAGTTGTTAGAAAATCAAGGCCGAACATCTGAGACCCCATGGGAAAATGCATCCCTTACCCATTCCCATGTGGAATTGAGAAGAGATCACCATGAATTTTGTCACAAAGTTGCCAATGACGGCAAATTGATTTGATTCTATATGGATCATTGTTGATAGATGGACCAACAGTGTACACTTCATACCGATTGTTGATAGTATATATGTGGAGAAGCTAGCTGTCATTTACATTTGGCAGGTGGTGGTTCGACATAGGGTGCCAGTTTCGGTGGTTTCAGACCGAGATGTTCGCTTCACCTCCAGGTTTTGGAGGAAGTTTCATGAGGAGTTGGGTACTCAGTTGCATTTAAGTACATCATACCATCCGCAGACTGATGGATAGAGTGAGCGGATAATTCAGATGCTCAAATATATGTTATGGCGTACATGTTAGCTTTTGGAGGGAGTTGAGATATTTACCTTCCACTGGCTGAGTTCTCTTACAACAACAGTTATCAAACGTGTATTGATTGACCACCTTTTGAGATGTTGTATGCGAGAAGGTGCAGGACCCCAATTTGCTGGGGCGAGTTCGGGCATGGAGTCATTGGAAGTACTAAGGTGGTGCTTAAGACCACTGATTTGATTCAATGTGTGCACGACATGTTGCAAGTCGCACAAAGCTGACAGATAAGTTATGTAGATCGGCGACATTCAAACCTCATGTTTCATGTGGTGGACGTGGTGCTTCTGAAGGTATCACCTTGGAAATGTGTTATCTAGTTTCAGAAGTGGGGCAAGCTAGGCCACAGGTTTATGGGTCCTATCAGGATTAGTGCCCGAGTGGGCAAGGTTGTATATCGGTTGTATTTGCTTGATGAGCTCAGTCAGATCCACAACACTTTCCATGTGATGCAATGCAGAAGTGTGTAACCGATGATTCAACAATGATTTCTCTAGATGATATCCAGGTCGATGAGTGCCTAAACTATGTGGAGAGGCCAATTGCGATTTTTTACAGGAAGACCAAGGCTCTGCGCAGCAAAGTGGTGAACCTAGTTAAAGTATAATGGTAGCACCCGAAACGTTCAAAATGGACTTGGGATCCCGAGGATGGTATGAGGGAGAACTACCCAGATTTGTTTGTGGTAGTGGACTTTGAGGACAAATTCTAATTTAAGTGAGGGAGATTTGTAACATTCATTGCCAGGTGAAATTCAAATTATAGCTTAAAACCCAAAATTATTGCATTTGTAGTCCCTACGCTTGGCATAATTGGAGCTACACCCCGCGTAGCTCATTTAGTTTTCTTGCGATCTCGGACTCGTACGTTGGGCGTATGTTGTGGTATGTTGGGCGTACTGGTGTAAGTTTTAAACACTAATTTTTTGGATTTGGACCCTATTTAAAGATCCTTATGGCCTTTAACCCTTTCCTACCTCCAACCTCTATCCCACTTAGCCTCAATCTCGAAGCACTAATTCTTTTGTGCAAGATTTAAAGCTTTTTAGTGATATTTTGGTTTTATTTATGGTGAAGGAAAGCCTTTGAAGTTTTGATATTTCTCTCAAGCCTTTAGATCCAGATTCTTCTCACCTTTCTGCATCCTCAAGAGGTATAAAGTTCATGTTTTGATGATTGCTTTGATAGATCTTGTTTGAGCTTAGGTTTATGTTCTTCTTATCCCAAAATCTTGATCTTTGTAAGTATGGAATACTATAGAGCATTTAAGTTGTCCTTTCAGACATTTTAGAGTGCTTAGTGTCATAAAAATGCAATCTTGGACCTTGGTATTCTTCCATGCAAGAGTTATGGAGTTTTAGATGGTTGAATGAGTTAGGGTTTTGGTGTTGGGCTCCTTGTAGCCATGCAAAGGCATAATGGTTGCAATTTTATGGCCTTAGACATTTTATTAAGCTTAGATATGAAGTTAAGCATAAAGTCTTAACGCATTAAGACCATTCAGTTGGAGTTTTGACGTGAAGGTATTACATTGGGCATAATGTTGTGTACACTAGGTGTAGAGGGATAATATCTTGTAACCTCCCTTCGTGAATCAAGATGTACGTAGGGCATAGTAGACAGTATGTTAGGCGTAGTCTCAGAGAACTCTTTTGTGCATTGGGTCCTAGGGATTTTCGGGATTTGACTAATTGGGTAATGGATAGGAAGGGAAAAATGGTCTTATGCCCTTAGATAGATAAAGAATTAGACCTTCGTTTTTTATATCAATCCCTCTTATTAATTAGGGTTGTTATTGGATTATGATTAGTGTATGGAGCTATGTTAGCAGCAACTCGAGTGTAAGTTTCAGTTATCTTCTGTTAGAGGTGAGTCGTCTTACCACATTAGTGGGTGGAAGGCACCAAGGTTGACCCAATGTATTATATGTATAGAATGTAATCTATTTTTACTACTGATTTGGTTGTATGATATATAAATGGAGCCAATATGGGCTTAGAGTCATTATGGACTGGGGGTTGATACAAACATGGGGGTTGATACGGAACGACACAACTGTTTGTTGTTACTTGGGCTCGAGGTTTGGTCATACGTGACTCAATGTATGGGTTATCAGCATCATCTTTCCTAACCCTTGCATTTTCCTCTTCTCCAAAACTTGCCTCCTCTTCAAGTGGAATGTCTTCATCTTCTTGCATTATTGTATCGAGGCACGCTACTTGAACGTATTGGAAATCACCATACGCCTCAACAATTCCGCCTTATGCTGCTTGATCTTCTAAAGAATTAGGAAAAATATTCATGTCCAAATCAGGCAAGGGACTGGTGACAGTCAGGTCAAGATAATTCAGGTTTCTAAGATTTTCGTCTGGACTCGTCGAGTATGTCGACTTGACTCGGCGAGGCGGAGCGAATTCATCACATTCCACTGTGTTTTCTGAATCAGTTCCCTTCAGCATCTTCTCTATCTCCTCTAAGTCTTTTTCAACATCATCATTACCTCCAGAAGATAGTAGGAATTTACTTGGGTCTTCTTCTTGTAGTAGTGCAAGCTCTTTTTGGAGTATTTCATCATCCAAATCAATGGAGGAAACTTCTCCTTTTCTTGTTTCTTGTTGCTTAACCTCTGATATAGCTTTGAACACAGCTGACTCGTCTCCTACCCTCAATGTTAGTGTGGACTCGCATACATCTATCAATGCGCATGCGGTATTCAAAAATGGTCTCCCCAAAATAATTGGAATTTCGGGGTCTTCTTCTATGTCAAGCACTACAAAGTCCACGGGAAATACAAATTTATCCACTTTTATGAGGAGATCTTCACAAACACCTCTTGGACGAATTATTGTCTTGTCCGCCAAATGGATCTTCATATTAATAAACCTCGGCTCCGGTAAATTCATCTTCTTGAAGAAAGAAAAAGGCATTAAGTTAATACTTGCACCCGAATCGGTCAACGCTTGAGTAGCAAGTATATTTCCAAATTGGCAAGGAACCGAGATGCTTCCCGAATCGCCCTTCTTTTCTGGTAGTTCATTCAATACTAATTCCGCCACTTCCGCCATATCTTTCCTAGCAGTAAAAAGACCCTTAAGCAAGTTTAAGTATTTGGGTGTTTGAACTATCGTTTCAACAAATGGGATGTTGACTTGAAGGGCTTTAACATGTTCCATGAAGGCTCTGTATGCTTTGACCTTTTCATCAGGTATGGCTCGGATTGGAAATGGTAAAGGAGGCCTGTAAGGCTTTAAGGATACAACAGATTTGTCATCAGGGCATGGACTCGTCGAGTCCATTAGAGGGACTCGGCAAGTCGGGTCGGGTTTAGCAGAACTCGACTCTTCTGTCTTTTCTGTTTGCACCTTAGTTGAGATCTTCTGTGCAGGGGTCAGAGGAGTGAAAATTTCTCCATAACTAGATGTTATGGCATTCACATTCTCCATTTTCGGATTATTCTCGGTTTTACTTGGAAGTTCACCCAATCTTCTCTCGTTCACTTGATGTGCTAGTTGCCCAAGCTATTTCTCAATGTTGAGTATAGATGCTTGCTGATTCCTAAGTATAGTCCTGGTCTCTTGAATTGCAGCATCAGGATCATTGTGCCTTTTCTCGGACGCGACTATAAATCTCGTGAACATTTCTTCTAAATCGGCTCTTTTTTCCACCACTGGTTCTTCCTTTTGATAGAAACCCTTCTCTTTTTGCTTGTATTTCTCTTCCTTTTCCTTCTTGTATTCTTCATACGGGAGCCATTCCTTCTTGGGTTTCCGCCAATTCTCATCATATTTGTCGCCACTTGAATAGAAAACTTGCGCCTTTTTGTTTCCATTCTCATCCAAGTCACACTCTTTAGTTAAGTGAGGTCCCTTCAATTTTCACATCCCACCCGGATAGCATGGATTGTTTGATCCATTTTCATCATTCTTCTATCTAAACTGTCTAGTTTAGCCATCATTGCCGTCATGCCATCGTTGACCATGTTCACTACCCCCTACATACTTCATTTCGCGGGTTGTGGTATTCTCTAGAGTGCTTAGAGAACTCTTCAATTAATTCTTTGATCACTGGGGGTGCCTTCTTTGTTAGCGGGCCTTGCGAGTCAAGTAACTGCCTTGTGGTGACATTGACTCCATCATAGAAGATGGAGACTTCTTGTTGGCTATTAAGGTCATGGTGTGGGCAATTCCTTATCAGGATCTTGTATCTCTCCCAAGCTTCATATAGTGACTCCCCAACTTGTTGTTCAAAGTTGGCAATGGCCTTCTTCAATTTAGTTATTTTAGAAGGTGGGCAAAAGTGGTCAATAAATTCTTCTTTCATCTTAGCCCACGTGGTGACCGACCCGGGAGGAAGTGACTTGAGCCAATCCTTTGCAGCACCATTGAATGTGACTAGAAGCATACGAAGTAGCTGGGTCTCACGTGGCATATTTGGAACATTGAAGTAATCAGCTACATCATTGACGTCATCCAAGTGTTTGTAGGCATCTTCTTGGTCTTTTCCATAGAAGGGGATCTCCTTTAGTTGAGCGAGTATGTGGCCCTTTAGCTCAAAAGTAGTAGTATCGGGAATTGCGGGTTGCACAAGTCCCGGGCCGATATCGTCACACATCTTCTTCTTCCATTCCCCTATGGGGACTTCATCGATGTTAGCCATGATAATGGCTAATTCGTCGTCAAAATCAGATTCGTGCCCGAAATTGGGATCTTCTTCTCCTTCGGTTTCGTACTCGGTGTCTTCTTTGATCGGGTCTTCTATTGCTATAGAGGCGCTGGAAGCTCCTAATTTGCTGCTCTTCTTTTTGCTGAAAACAGACTTTAGATTCTTAAGTGGTGAGTTCTTTGAAGAAACGGATTCTCCAATGGATTTTCCCTTGCTCTTCCTTAGGGTGGATTCCGGGTCTTCTAGTGGAGGGACTAAAGGTGTCTCAGATCCTCGGGTCATGAAACAACTGCAAATAAAACAAGGAAAACGCGTAAAAAGAACAAAAATAAAATAAAAACTGAAACTGTGAATCAGCGATGGACTCGCCGAGTTGTCACGAATGCACTCGGCGAGTTCAAGGCAAAAACAGAAAAAAAAATTTAATTACTTATTAAAACGGATATTTATTAAAACCTGTACTAATTACTAAATTTCCTAAGAATTAACTTTGTGTAAGATAAATCCCACACAAAGGATCGATAAAAATAGAAATTATTGCTAATTTAGAACCGCTCCCCGACAACGGCGCCAAAAACTTGATGTGTGTGAACACAACTAGTTTTAAACCTACTTTTAATTATAAAATAAACACACAAAGGCAGTGGACTTATCAATTGTGGTAAAGCTAAATAAGTAGGGTATCGAACACAGGGAACGGTAAATTAAAACTAAAAACTAATTATATCTAAATTTAAATAATAAAAGGGGTTTTCTCTAGTTTTACAAGACTAGAAACTTACTAACTATTACTTAACCTAAAAACTAGAAGGGCAAAGATTCAACTAAATTCAATGACGAAGGGAACTTCTGTTTAGTTCAACTCAATTGATCCTATGGTTGATATTATGGTAATAGTGCAATGGATCAATTCTTCTATTGGCTACCGATTCAAGTGATTAGATTCACGTTCGCTGCACTAATCCTTAGCGAACAAACTAACTCAAACAGTGGCCAGTTGTCTAATGTAATTTAATTCACTAGGTTATTTATTCGGATTAATTTAGACTTGTAATAGCTAACTAATTTGGTCGTTTAGTTAACTTCTTGTTGATGGTCATCACACAAGCTCACACATGAATTTACCTATTTTTCTATTAATTCTAGTTTCAAAGTCGTTAATCCTAGTCATATAACAAAGTGGTCACATAAATTATATGAGGTATCAATTAAGAGATGTTCATACAACTTAATTAACTTCCTAATAACAGAAAAATAGTTTTCATTCACACATAAGGTTCTTTAACAAGCTAGAATCAACAAAATCATCCATATTAAATTAATCCTACCAATAATCAAACCACAGTCTCAATTTTGTCTCCCCAAATAGAAGTTTAAAAGTTTTAGCTCATGATTGAGGTAACTAACAGCATAAAAATGAAATCTAAAAGTCTAAACATAATTAGGAACAATAGATTAAAGTAAGAATGATGTAATTTTGCCTCAAATCTCCTTCAGAATTGGTTTTGTGGTTGTATCTTCGTTCTCTATACCTCTCTTGGCTCTGATTCGCAGCTTGCTTTTCCCCAAGGGTTCCAGAATACCTTGTGTCGATCTGGACAGATGTTTCTATAGATTCGAACCGACTCGCCGAGTCCATCCCTTAATTCCCGTACACGGTAAGTCACTGAGTCTTTATCCTCTCGAATCTTCGATGAGACTCGTCGAGTAGTCGACCATACTCACCGAGTACCTTGTATTTTTATCCTTTTTCTTCTTTGTTCAACTCTCGAGCTCCCAACCACTTCTCCTGCTTCCTTTTGCTTCCGAGCTTTGCTTTTGGACTGAAAACACAATTCAAACACTTTTAAGTATCTTTTGTCCATGATATGCAATAAATTAGCTAATAAATGATAAAAATCTATACTTAATATAAAGCTAAATATGCCACTATCAGGAATGATGTATGGAAAAATGAAATTTTTACTGATGCATTTTGGGTCGTTACATTCATTCAAAAAATAATTGTGGCTTAGATATTGGGAGTTTAAATAATGCTTTTAATCTTTCTCTTTTATACAAATGTAGGTGGATATTTGTTGATGAGGTTGATTCCCCTTGGATTCGACTCATTAAGTGCTTGCATGGTCCCGATGGAGGTTTCTGGGGTGGTTCTCGACATTATTGTGGTGGGGAAGTTTGGCACAAAGCTCTATTAATCAGTTGCATGAGAGAAATGTGGTTGATAAAAACTTGATGTGTATTGTGGATTTAGATGGGTCTCTTGCTATGTTTTGAGAGGATTCATGGTGTGGTGGGTTAATTTTTAAAACTGTAAGTCCCTAAATTGCCTGTGTATCAATCAAATCCGTTTGATGGTGCGGAATCCCAATAAAAACGGATGATGTCAGATCAAATAGAAGAAAAGGAGAAGAAGAATAATATGAATCTATGTATGAATTGATTAGAATTAAAGTTCCAGATACAAAAGATTCATGCACAAAATGCTCTCTAGTCTCTCTCTTCTCTCTGGCCGTAAACTCTCTTAGTGTTCATCAATCTTTTTCCTCACACCCCTCACCCCTATATATACATGAGAATATGGGCCGGGTAAACATGAGCCGTAAACAGGGTTTACGACCGTAAACTTGTTTACGACCGTAAACACCTCCCTGGCCGTAAACTTGACCGTAAACACATAAGATATTACATAAAAATAAAATTTCCTAGAAAAGCAAAGTATAAACCATAATATTGACCCAACAATCTCCCCCTTGGTTTATAGCTTTCTTTTCTCTTCTTAAATGACCCAACAAGCTCCCCCTAAAAAGTAGTTGGCTTTTCTTGTTAATCTTCATCGAGAGCTTGGCTTCAGCATTTATCTTCAATGAATGACTTCATCTAGAGCACTTGAGCTTTTCTTCAAGATTTGACATTGAACGCACATTGGGTGAGGAGGCTTCTTGTACTGATTATTGAAAGATAACGCTTTCAGCTTGAGAATCTTTAAAGAGAACATCAGATAGAACAAATCTTCTAGATCACTTCAGCAGGTACAACGATAGCAGCAGACTGATTAAGGAGGCTTCAATGCAATCCGACACATAATCTTTAATTTCTGCTTCACCTTGCTTCTGGGGTTGAAAGATTGAATTTTAAAGAATAATCTTCATTTCTTGCTCCTTCAAATGAGAATTCTTCGATGCTCGCGGACGAGGCTTTGGCTCAGAAATCTTCAACACAAACTCCATGAGTTTCATCTTCACCTGAAATCACTTTTCAAGACAAAACAAAACTAAAAGAAAACTTAGCACACAAATTAAAACAGAAACAAAAATATTTTTGGATTTTTTTGATTTTTCTGAACAAGAAATAAAACATAAATAACACTATTTTTGGATTTTTAATTTTTTTTTATTTTTCTTTGATTTTTGAATTTTTCTGATTTTTTTATTTTATTTTCATTATTTTTAATTTTTAATTCTCCCCTAATATTTAAATTAGAAGAAACTATGACAAATTTAACAAAAATAAAAATGATATTTAACTTTAAGAGTGATTTGAGATCAAAGTTATTGGACAGTCTTATTCCACTTGTCGATACCTTTATCTTCATATCTTTGTCTGATCAATCGCCAGTATTGTAGTCCACTTAAACACGAAAAATTTGTGACAATTTTGGACAATTTACCGATGACATGATACATGTATGTATATCTAATTATAAATCTATTGTCATGATTGGCCCTAATTCTTAAATAAATTTTTCTTAAGACCATTTAACTGACTACAACCAGGGATATTGTTGTCCACCTAAATCGAGCAGCGAGATCTACAGACAATCTGTATGTGTTCAATTTTAAGTGTACTAGAACGTGTTTCCCGCTTCCTGATATGCCCCATCCATCAAGAACTTCCAGAGTACTCCTTACACCGGGTGAGCAGACAACCATTCAGAGAGAGGATAGATTAAGAATTCTATAACTTATTACTTCAGAGGGGTTGAGAAGAAGAAGGTTACATATGTCGTGTACCAGGTCGGATTAGAAGTCACGCAAAGGAGACAACATATGGCTAACAGATAAGAAGTATTTCACATATATAGCATGCAGAGAAATAGAGTTGCATATGTTGTGTACCAG
Organism: Lactuca sativa; assembly: GCF_002870075.4. Classification (NCBI taxonomy): domain Eukaryota; kingdom Viridiplantae; phylum Streptophyta; class Magnoliopsida; order Asterales; family Asteraceae; genus Lactuca; species Lactuca sativa. The sequence continues at coordinate 182,548,907 of NC_056629.2, forward strand.
GTCGGATTGGAAGTCACGCAAAGGAGACAACATATGACGAACAGACGGAAAGAAAGAAAATGATATTCGACAAACCTAATTTATCGGAATTTACCAGTCGCTCCATCCAACCGGAATTAAGGACAAAATCCGCACATCAAGGAAAAGTTAAGCCACGATTCTAACTATGGGTTATTTAATGTGACCGATAGATTCCCAAGTATATCTCCCTGCTTAACCTATCCAAGCGTCGTGACATCAAGTTAAACGGATCTAACTAGGTCAAGGTTTGTCAAGTCCTTAAAATTCATTAGGTTCAACTTTTCCTAGTCAAGTCCATTTAAAATCTTTCGTGCCTACCAGCACATCGAGTACAGAGCGTAGACGATTCAACTTAGGTACGTTACGCCGATTCAGATTGCCCGTTATCACTTGTTAATTTCATTTCCCAAAACATCTCCCGCAAGCACATTCCATTAGCACCATATTTTTTTATTTTCTGATTGTCTAATGTTTTTTTTTTTTGGATTTTTGAAACTTTTCTAATTTTTGTTTTGTTTTTATTTCTCCCACTAAATTTGTGCATAGGAGAGAAACAAAAGTAAATGCATAAATTTAAACTATCCTAAAACAAAAATTAGTCTTTAAAGTGAATCAGCTTAAGAAAAACTCAGGAGTATAGAGAAGAAAACGCAAACCGTAATTCACCGATTGAATCTGCATTCAGAAGGTCTGAGAACAACAAGTATAACCTCAGAACAGATCCGAAAATTCTTCATATCATTAAGCACTAACCCTATTTGTGATCTCTTCCTTTCTTCCTTTCCCGCAAAAGGACACATACTCTCAACAAAGGTGTGAATGTTGTACAGTTGAGAGATGTCCCCAATCATATGCCAGGAGCAACCACTACCAACAAACCAAAGTCTGATGATATGCCTCCATAGCTGCTCCAGCACAGAGCGGGATCAGTTGGTCTTTGGAACCCAGTCCATTTTGAAACCGGGTCGACCTTTGTCATCAACACACGATACCCTCTCCCATGACATATCCTGTTTGTCACAAACAGAAGACGATGAAATATTAGAGTCATTAGACGATTTGGGAGTTTTCACCTTTGGTACCAATCTATATTCGGGTTTAACCCATTTCTTGTTCGATCCAATGGGTTCCTCGGCACTTGATTTGGAACTTGAATCCTTCTGCCTAGATGAATTTGACCTAACCGGTCTTGGCTTCACAGGAGCATCTCTTGAACTAGACTTCTAGGCCAACATTCCCTTCTTGTTCTTGGGAGTTGGATGTTTGGCCTTGTGGGTTTGATTCTTGGCCTTCTGCGCGTTCCAGTCACCATTGTCTGAACGTGACCTGGAAGGGTTTCTTTTGAAGTATCTCCCACTTGGCGCATTTTTCCATCCTTATGCATAGTAGCGAACGTATGCACAATTAGGACAATGTCTGGCAATGTGTCCAGGTGTTCCACAGTGAAAGCATGTCTTTTTCTTCACTGTAAAGTTATTTCTTCCTGCCCCTGGTGGCGTATCCTTGCCTTGTCTCTTGCTTTTCCCACACATATAGTTGCATTGAAATGGTTGCCTGTATTTGCCAACGACAGGTTGATTAGAAGCAACATATTTAGAGTTCAAGGGGTCGTTTGTTTGTTCAGAAGAACTCTCCTTGTTCTCATCCTCTGTTACTTTTCCTGCACAAGAAGTAGCATCATTAGTATCTTCAATATTAATAACTCCTCCTGACATAAATCCAACTCGTTTGCCATATCGAAGATGTGCCTCCCTGTTAATTTCTTCCTGTGTCATTGGGATGGATGTGTAGTTATGATTGAAAGGTGGAGGAACACTATCATACCCTAGACCCTTGTTTTGGTTATCTTTGAATTTTAATTGGGTTTCATATAAGGACTCGACTGTCTGACTTGACGCAATATAATTTTTGAAACTGACATCTGTTTTTCCACTCTTAATTTTTAAAGCGTCAAGTTCTTCAGTTACATCAGCAAGTTGTCTCTTAATATAATCATAATTTTCACACTTGTTGCTATAGTCTTCCTGAAGCTTCCTAAAGTCCTTGGTTTTTGCTTCTAATTCAGCCTTCAGGGGTTTCTGTCATTTCCTGAGTTGATATCCTTCATATCTCAGGTCCTCAACTTCTCTTTTTAATAAATCAATTTGTTCCCGAAGAAATTTAATCATATCTTCACTAGATAGTGTACATGAAACTTCACATGATTGAGAACATGAAACTTCATTGACCGGAAGGTTTACAGAACTCATTGTATTTCCACACTTCAGAGCATCAAGTTCTTCAATTACATCAGCAAGACTAAGATGATTGAGATCTTTTGTCTTCTTGATGATAGCCACGTTTATATCCTACGATTTCGGAAGTGAATTTAGCAGCTTTTTGTTTATCTTGGACTTAGTCAAGAAGATCTCAGTTATATTCATCTCAGTAGTAAGTGTAGTAAATCGCTGCAACTGAGTTTCGAGGGTTTCTCCAGGGATATAATCGAACATGTTGAAGTTTTGTCTTAACATATCCTTACGACTCTCTTTCATGTTTTCAACTCCCTCGTAGACCTTAAAATCAATTAAAAAGCACGACTAAAAACCAAAATCAAACTTAAAAGTCAAACCCTTTGATTATAAACGTCAAAAGTCAAATTTAAAAAGTTAAACTCAAAAGTCAAACATAAAAGTCAAATTTAAAAAGTTAAACTCAAAAGTCAAACTTAAAAGTCAAACCGAAAATCTAAATTTGAAAGTTTAAAAGTTAAACGAAAAGTCAAAGTTTAAAGTCAAAGATCAAACTTGGAAGTCAAAGTCAAAATTTAAGGTCAAAAGTAAAAAAATAAAAGAAAAAAAATTTAAAAAAATTAAAATAAAATTTTATTTATTAATTTTAATTTAATTAATATTTAGTTATTTATTATTATTATTTTTATTATTTTGGATGAAAAAAAAATTAGAATTAAAAGGAATTGAACTTTGGGCTAAAAGTATAAAAAATGTGAAACTTGAAGCGAAAAATACGGTTTATAGTTCAAATTTCGAAAGGAAGACACAAGGAATCTGTTAGGCGAGTTGGATAAGGCGCGGATTTATAACCTGGAGGTCGCGGGTTCAAAACCGGGCACCCTCGAAATTGCATTCTATTTTTATTAAATGCGAAACGAGGTTGCTGCTTGTGAGGACTCCTTCTGGCCGCGAACCAAGGACCGAGGTGCGAGGCCGTAAACCACCGAGGCCGAGGCCGCAAACTCCGAGCTGCAAACCTCGAGCCGCAAGCTCCGGACCGTATACTCCGATTCCGGTCGTAAGCTCCTCGGAAACCCTAGCCGCCGCCACCACCCCCTCGCTGGTTACGACTAAAAATACCGTTTTTTGCCCTTTTTTGCTCCAAAACTCGATCAAAAACCTTTTTTATGAAAAACACGAAGAACAAACCCCCCTTATTTTTCAGAGATCTATCCAAAAACGCAAGAATATTTCGAAAATAAGATCAAATAATGCCCCAAATCTGACAAAATTGACTAATACAACTTGGCTCTTATACCAATTGTAAGTCCCTAAATTGCCTGTGTATCAATCAAATCCGTTTGATGGTGCGGAATCCCAATCAAACAGATGATGTCAGATCAAATAGAAGAGAAGGAGAAGAAGAATAATATGAATCTCTGTATGAATTGATTAGAATTAAAGTTCCAGATACAAAAGATTCACATACAAAATGCTCTCTAGTTTCTCTCTTCTCTCTGGCCGTAAACTCTCTTCGTGTTGATCAATCTTTTTCCTCACACCCTCACCCCTATATATATACATGAGAATATGGTTCGGGTAAACATGGGTCGTAAACATGGTTTACGGCCGTAAACACCTCCCTGGCCATAAACTTGACCGTAAACACATAAGATATTACATAAAAATACAATTTCCTAGAAAAGCAAAGTATAAACCATAATATTGACCCAACAAAAACCCAATTCCATATTCTTTATGCCTTCTTTACATTGAAGAATGCTGTTGTTGGTGATCTTTAGTCTCCGAGTGGGTGGAACCCTACTTGACGTCATGCAATTAGGGGAGGAGCTGAAACTTTGTAATTTGACAACTTAATGGATTTTCCTAGTCCTATTGTGTTGGGTTCTCATCCAAATAGAAGGTATTGGGAGCTTGATTCCACTAGCCTTTTTCGTTAAGTCTATTTGAAGACATATAGATGATGATCGTCTTCCGATGGGAAGTGTGTAATGCCTGTAAGTTTGGGCTAGATGATTAAGATATAACAAGTAATAATTATTAAAAATAAAATCCAAGAATAAGATAATTATTCGTTGTACACTTTATGAGCGATGAAACAGAGATAGGTTTCTTATTAGCCTAAGTAATCTAAACGAAAGTCATAGTAAATGTAAAAATAAGAACGTATAATTAAAGAACGCCTGAATTTGACTTTATATGAGAAAGTTATGATTTTTCAAAGTTTCAGTACAATAGTGTGTGGCATAGAAATTCAAATTTAAATTATTTGAGTGTTAGCCAAAATCATGTCAAAAAGAGTTGAATATCTCATAAATATGAACCCATTGATATAAAGACAGTCAAGAACAGAGTTCGTATGAAAGAGTGACGATTTTCACATGGACTAAAATAGTTTAATCTCTATTAAAATATGAATTTAAAAAGAGTGAGAATTAGTTGTTTATACCTTAAGGAAAGTTGTAGATCTCGTTGAGAGGATTTCAGGGAAAGGTATGTTCATTTGAAAATTTTAGGAAAATACCTGCTATGATGACGTCACACCACCAGGAGGTGCCAAGTGGTCGAGAGTAAGCCTGAGTCTTCCACCAACCGAGCGACGTGGCATCATGAAAAGTAGAGATGTGGCACCACGAGTTGGTGACACGTATTGGTGTTCTAGAAGGTGTCACATGGATGAACCAGCAAGCGACACATGGCAACTAAAGGGGGCACCAGTCTAATCAATAGGCACGACACGCCCAGTAAAATGTGCGGTGCACACCCCTATATTCCCTATAAATAGATGCTAATTCATGCCCATTTACCTCGCACAAATCTCTCATCTTCTCTTTCAAATGATTTCCTAACCCTTGAGTCTGATTTTTCCGCTCTTCTGATTATTTTAGTGAAGCTCTAACGTATCTAGGAGTTTGATGACAAGGAACATCCAGGTTAGAGTTATACCTACACAACTTCCCGGTTTTCTCTAGACTTATGTAAGTTAAGTTGTACTTAATATGCCTCAAGTGTAACTTCTATTTATATTCATAGTCGTTATTATGAACTTCTAAAAAAAGTGAGATTTCTAAACAATATACTATATACACCAAACGAACCCTACCTCTGATAGAATTTTACTGGGTTGTTCCTTAATTGATAGATCATGATGTAGACATTAAGATTGTTGAGGAATCTAGACTATCGCTAATATAGTCACCAGGAATATAAGATTAAGACGTAGTAATATACATATCTAGGTCTTTTGAAAGGAAAAGCTAGTGTGATAGGCAAAGCATTACCCTTATCACCAGTCATACACCTATGTCAGGTTAAAGCATATTTACTTTCATGAAGGTGACTTTAGTTCAAGTATATTTAAAAGTATTAAATATCTATAGAAATTGTATATATGAATTATATTCATTTTGACTGGAATAGGTGATAGATGTATATTTGATAATATACTTTGTGTGAACCAGGTATGGTTCTATATGTGTTAACATGTATATAAAATATTATTACATGATAATATTAATAAAAGTATTATTTCTAAGAAAGTAAATACATAATAATACCTAATACTTTGTGTCAAATGTATACACTAGTTAGGATAGTGTTGCCTAAATGACGTTGGTAATGGAAACTGATTGTAAGCATTGTCGTCTTTCCTAGTGATCAAATATGAATTATAAAGAATGGTTAGTTTGAGTTAAGTTGCAGAGATGTTTGATTTTCCTTGTACTGTAAAGATATTACATAGGCAGGAACTTTGGGATTATTATGGGTATTATAACCTTCTTTGGTTATACCCCAAGGGATGCTTAGTCCAATTAAGTTTGGATACTGGGTAGCATCTTACTAAGAGTATCTACATGTTGAGATATATGATCTGTAGAGTACGTCCTACGTATAGGAGTACTACATTTTTCCACTATTAAAAATTCTATTCGCTAATGATAATGATGATGATGATCAACGGGGTATGTTTGACGTACAAGAATGCTATATTAATGTTCCCCTTCCTCTTTCTTTTGATGAGCTTCACGCATCAATGTTTCCTTTCTCGAAGTAATTGAGGGAACTTGGTAAACTATCAAATAGAGTTTGTTAGTAATAGACCACTACTAGTCATGTTTGATGTAATCTTGTCAGATAGGGTGAGTCTGGGGTTAGAACTTCATATATAAATACATGGGGCCAGACAATTTCTAGGCATAGCCATCTGGATGACCACCCGTGATTTAACTTTCTCGTGGTATTTATGAATTGTGTTTTATTGTGTAACTTATTCCGTTCCCCTCATTTGTTGTCTTTATTGACCCTCATTTGCTATCAAGGAATCCCCGAAGCAATGTAGTATTTTTGTTTTTCACATTGATCCAATTGCTTAGATCTCATAAGGTCATTGTATATGGTCAATACATGAGGATCGATATAATTGGGAAATTTTTTATTATTACGATATATCGGTCTTAATGTTAACAATTGGTTTTGTAGGTTTGAGATATATGTATAATTATCATTAAAACATTGTGGGACTAAAAACCCTATGTATCTCACAAGGTTCACTCAATTTATATGCATCATAGGTAGCGGTGTTTAGACTGTAGAAGACTTAACTAGATGTTGAGTGATTAAATAGAAGACATGCAATAGAGTTTAGGAGTATTAGGTCTTTACGTTGTAACAAATGTTGTGTATCGATTATGACATCCTTCTAATTTTTTTAATTTGCCACAACTTGTTTTACTCAAATTGTTTTAATTTTTCTAGGAATTTTCGCAATAAAAGATGGTATGATTTTCAAAGCGTAGAGAAAAAAATTTGTTCTGAGAATTGGGGATGCCACAATAGGTATTAGAGTATTAGTTTAAGAAAACTATGAATTATGAGGATTTCTAGAATTAAAATTAGAGATTAAGTGTTGAAGTAAGATGTGTGTCAAATATATTTTAGGTTGAATACCTTACTTGTTATGATATTCACTAGAATACCTTAGGAAAAATGCCTTATATGCTAATATGTGCTAATTGATATATAGTATATCATGCCTTAGGTGCTTACCTAGATTGCTATTATTAGAAGAAATTTTATGGTCTATTACAATCCTTGTTTGGGAGGAGGAAAATTTATGTTTTCAGGCATCTAAATGTTTAATTACTATATTAGAACTGACATATGGATTTTCAAGTAGATAAGATGACTTATGATATTGAATAATAACTATCGAGCAATATCATAAGTGATACCTAGAACGTGGTATCATACCTATCGACTACATTTAAATGAAATAATAAAACCTGTGGAGAGATGATGTATGTTTGAAGTACATTTGGTGGTATTTATAACTTTTGGCATGTCCCATATAGTTGTGCCACTGATTGACGTTTCCACCACCAACCAAGTCGTAGCAATGATTGTTTACGGGTTCAAAGAAACTAAAGATGGCGATGAATACTTTGACGATATCGAAGTTATGTTATAAAAGATTCAAAATAATTCAAGAAAGATAAAAAGGAAGGCTAATAGAGTTTTTCAGACTTAATAGGCAAGATCTTGTCTATCACTATAATGTAGTATACAGTTTGAGTGGTGTGTTACGAGCTTATATATACCATATACAAGATGCTTAGACTTAGTATTTAATAACAGGGAGTGACAATTAACTGCTATCGCATGCTTACGAAATTTCCACAATGTGTTAAGCTGACTTTAACATACAAGATTAAGATGGTGAAATGAGTAATTGGGTTGGGAATTGTTCAAGTTAAGTAGAATACTTAGCTGAAGAAGCATAGTATTGCACAAGGAGAGATGTTGTGTCAGGAACAACGAAAAACCAAGATGAAACTAACAGAACAAGCTGCGGTGCAGCTAAAATGTATACTTCCTAGGATTGACTCCTATGAAGTAGACTTGAATGATATACTGATGAGAAGCAGATTTTCTAAGATTAACTCATAACATGGAATGACGCTGTCATAGAAGGATAATGGAATGAAAAATAAAATGATATGTATGGAGACATTATAAGGTAGAAGATGATACAAGTAGTCGGGGAGCGTTTGTCTCCATACCGCTAGGGTAAATTTTGGTTTGTTGTGCTTTGTAGACTGGACACTACCCGAGAAAGAATTTATATGAAGAATATGGAAGTAAGATTCCTAGTGACCTAGGAAAAGTATTGGAATATGCTAGATTGAGGATATGTGTGAAAAGGATCCTAGAAGGCAAGTCTAGGAAAGCCAAGATGTGCTTGATAGAGACGCGAAATCCCTAGTTGAGTCTACGAGAAATTGTTGTATGTGCTTGTTTGAACACACTCATGTGTTATAAGTTGCATTGTATTCTTTAGGTTTAAATGACTTGGACAACTATGGGACAATTCATGGGAAGAGTATGAGTAGGTGTCAAAGGTAGTAGAGGCATATACTACCGAAGCACATGATTCGTACATAGATCAGGAAGAATCACAAGGTTACTAAGGCACTAGTAGTTGAGTTCGTTTTGTTTGTTACTATTATTACCTAAAATATGGTGATGAATAGGAAAGTAGTTTTGATTCAGACCTAGGTGGCTATAAAGGATTGATTCTGAATCATATAAATTGATGTAAGTTGATTAGTTCAAAGAACCATTTCATGTGTAGTGATTGAATTTAGCCAAGAGATTGAAGAAGGAGATGATCGAGGTGATCGACAAAAAGGATTTGCAACCTTCATTAAGGCTAAGCAGCCAATAGCTAGAAATGCTACTTACTATGAAGTTATTATATCACATTAAAGAATGAAGGAAGTTTTCATTCGTGATGGTTTTTGACTCGTAGAGGCAAGAGTCTAGTTTGTTGTGCATCTATTGCGTTGTGTAATGGAAGGTCATTAGAATGTGACCATTCGGTCTGTTACTAGAACTATAATAAAGACCTGATCTTGTGTTGAGTCTATGACCCAAATTTAGGAAGGAGTAGGAATCTCCAATGAGAATTGAGTTTTTAACTCGGAGATTACGACTGAAGGTCCAACAGAGGATGAAAAGTGGGTGCAAGTTCACCAGCAGCTAAGAAGTCCAAGAGTTTGATACTTGTTAGTCAAGAATTGATGTAGAAGGGATGAAAAGATGCATGAGGATATTTTGGTGCGTCTATATCAAGATATTTTAGATGGGGTAAAGATGATCAATAGGAGAGCAACAAGGTAAATCGTCTGAGAGAAAAAGGGGAAAGAAAATACAGAGTTCAACAACAGTCCTTGTTTTTAGTATTACATTAGTAAAACCATCTTTTGCGATTTCATATGCGTGTACATTGGTAGGTGACTTAGTACTTGTCATGATCTTAATCAGACTACAGTTATGATATATGAGAAGATCATTTGTTATGGGCCCGTAACCCAAAAGTTCCAGGATTGATTGTGAGTAATAGCAGAAAATGAGGATTTAGACCCAAGTGGAAGCGACCCAACCATTAAGGAAAAGGTGTAGAAGGAATCTCGACTTCAGATTCGACGTCAAGATCCAGAATAGTTGCAGCACAAGAAGCTAATAGATAGTTATTAACTTCTTTTGTCGTTAAGTAGATGGCAGAATGTATTTTTGGTTGGAAGGTGAGGGAAACACACTTAATATCGTATGGGAACTTGAAACCTTTACATATGCATATAGGTAATTGGAATAATCTTATCTTAATATCTCATCATCAGGTGTCCTAGATGATGTAGAACCACGATGTGTCTTGGATTATAATTAACCATGTAATAAAATTATGCCTTCCTAAGCATTAGATATGTGGAAAGTTAGTCTATAAAGAATGTTTTCGCGAGACTCATTATCACAAATTGGTAAGGTTCTAATTATTCTATGAAGATCTTGAGGATACTAGTGATAATGTGAAAAACGTTGTAGTCGAAAAAGTCAAAACTCAAAGGGAATACGAATCAGTTAAGTTCGTAAAACTTTGTCATATAACCCTTAGTGATAAAAGGATTGTTCCGTGAAAAGGATTAGTTATGTAACATCCCAAAAATCATAGGGTAAAAATTTTCATTTTTAATATAAATATTCAAACATTTCTTTATCCTTATCCAAACAACTAAAAGTATTCCAGAGGAAGACAATTATCAGAGCAAATCCCAAAATCATGAATTATGGAAAAACACGGGTGTGTGCGATGCGATCAAGTCGGGCTCTCCCCGTTCGAACCCGAAGTTCCTGAAGTCATAAAACACATCTGTAAGCACAAAGCTTAGTGAGTTCCTCAAATAACACATACCATACATATCAAATGAGCAATACATGTCACACATATCCAATCAATCAATAAAAGTGCTATGTGCCAACCATAGTCTTGCCATTATGCCACGAGCTGCCTCGTGGTCTTCCTTGCCAGGACGAGGGCCAAAACCCTGGGTGTTATAGACAAGTCCTAGGAGCCACCTCCTGGTCTTCCAAGAAAGTATCAAAAATACAACTAACATACAATCTGCAACTACTTAACTAATAACTACTAGAGTTCAGAATCTGGTCTTGCATACAGTTTTCCAAGAGCCGCTTCTCGGTCTTTCTAACAAAATGCCAATGGCTACCCCCAGGTCTTCCTACAATACATAAACCAAATGGGCTTGTGTTCGTGCCTTCGACCCACTGAATAGTGAGGAGACTCACATCGACAGATGAACCCACAAATAGATCTCTGACTGCTGATCCGCTAGAATCCGATGCTATCAAAAAAATAACACCCAATTAACAATCAGGTTCCAAACCAAACCCAATAATCCTTACATGGGGTAAAAAGACCATTTTACCCCTCACCTATTTTGGTCCAAGACTAAGGCCTAAATTCACAATCATAAATGCCCTCAAACTAATAATCTTCCAAAGCCTAATGATGGCCCAATTTTCCAAATTGGGCCCAAACCCTTATAGGGGCCTTACCTAAAAGCCCATTAACCCTTCCTAATCCTAAACACATATTCTACGTTGGTCCAACAAAACCCCAAGTAATACAATCCCACACGATAGCCCAAACCCCCCATGATACCACAAGGCCCAATACGGCCCAAAACCAGAATATCCAATGGTCAACCTTGGTTAACTGAAAAAGTCATAGTCAAGGTCAACAGTCCATTTTGACCTAACATGTCGTGTTACCTCTTGGAAATGCCGTGTTCTTCCAACATCCAGATAATCGGGAAATTCCTAGCCAACATGTCGTGTTGGTTTGCAAACACACCATGTTTGCTTGAGATTCAACAACATAACCAATAAGCACTTAATCCTTACAAACGTAGCCCCAAAACATAGATCTGACCTCCTTGAGCTGAGTTACCATGTAAATTTGCCAACTTTATGTCCATATATGACTAAATGAAGCTCTTATGCTATAAAGGGACTTAATAGAGGACTTGAAGCATGCATGACACCATTCTTCACATAAAGCTTGCACCTTTATGCTCAAGGATACCCTTAAACAACCCCAATCATCAATCAATCTAAAAAGGAGACCAAAATCGCAATAAAACCCCATAAGTGAAGATCTAATCAACAACAAAGCAAGGTATGAACTTGATACCTCAAGGAGACTTCAACATGTGGTGAGATTTTGGATCTATGGCCTTCCTCCCAAGCTAGGCACCTTCGAACCCCAAAGCTCCTTCAAATGAGCATAAAAATTCACAATAATCCACTTAAAACTTCAAGAACACCAGCATGAAAGCTCAATACCTGATTTAGGGTTCTAGGTAACAAAGGAGGCTGGTAAGTAGTTCGATCAGGGCCGGTCCAAATGTATGTGGGGCCCGGGGCGAAAAGAAAAAAAGGGCCCTCAAAGACAAATATAATAAAGATTAATAAAAATATTATTTATTATTTGGTATGGACATGTTGAATTAGAATAACAAGGAAGCCAAATTGTTTATCGTTTGAGCTAATTTGAGTTTGAACCAATTTTACGCCCTAAAAATCATTTAGGTAATAATTATATATATATATATATATATATATATATATATATATATATATATATATATATATATACACACACTACATAGCCCATAAATTTGGGCCCCCTGGAGACATGGGCCTAGGGCAGTTAACCGGGTTGCCCACCGTCTAGACTGGCCCTAAGTTCGATCAAGGGAAATTAAGGCCTTTAAATAGGGTGAAACACCCTAAAAATTAGGGTTTCCTTCCGAGCTGCCAACACATCGTGTTGAGGCACCTTAACACGCCGTGTTGGTTCATTAAACTCTGTGGCCAAAAACATCTTGTCACGCCGTGTTGAGGTTCCAACACGCTGTGTACCAAAGAGAAAAGACAAACAACTTGGAATCAACTCCAAACTAGATTTCAAGTGTTATAATTCTCCCCCACTTAAATTAGATTTTGTCCTCGAAATCATTAATTACCATTACTAGGCACACTAGACAGCAAGAACAACACAACCACAATTCCGATCAAACAACGACCTTCCCACGGTTACCACACACAACCATAGCAGAACTCTCCAAACCTGAAGAAGACGAATCCATAATCCCATGCAGACAATCAGCCCTACCTTACCTAAAACTTGAAATCTCAAATTCACAAATTGATCTGACTCCCTCACAGACCGCCCATAGTGAATCATTAGCATATCGAATCCTTATTAAATACTAGGCTAAACCTAAACACTTCCAATCTATATTATTTTATGCCTCCATAGTTAACAAAATCACTTACCATAAACAACTGCAGAACACTTATGCTTAATAGGAGGCTCAAATAATCCTTCTAGTAGAAGATTCATCCCAGCAATGGTTAGACTTAGACAATAGCTGTGCAACACGGCCAAATCAACCACTCTGAGAGTATTTAATCCACTACAAGTGACTTAGGATATTCCCCGAATAACAAGAGACCCCACACATGAATCCTAAATCGTTGAAACCAATCTGAATCATCCTGTTACTCTTAGCTGCTTTCCAAAAGCAGTCGGGACATCCCTGGTCCCAAGTTGTCTAACAACTACCTAGAACACCAGACTCCTGCCTGATTTCCGAGTCGAAAGACACACATACACAATCGCCCCATGTGACTCCCGAGAGAAATATTATCTGCAAATTATTACCCAAGCCATCTCACCATCAAATCCAATGCTAAAAGAATGCTACCTCACCAGCTGCAGTCTCATATCATACCTAGTCTCCAATGACCTACCAATTCCTAATTCTGACATGTTGTGGCCCTCCCACAACCTTGCGAACCGACCCACCCCGGTCTAAACCATCTGAAGATTATGTGACCAATCAAGGATTTGCCACACCCTCACCGCTGCATAGAGACTGGTGAATGCTACGGGCCACCACGTAATCATACCACCCTCCCACACTATCTTCCAACTAGTGAATTCTACGGGCCACCCTGTGGTCTTTCAACACTCCCACACTAACTACTAACTAGTGAATGGTATGGTCCACCCTGTAGTCTTACAACACTTCCACACTAACTACTAACTACTGGATGCTACGGGTCACCCCTTAGTCTTAAAACACTTCCACTTTGCCATAGCCACCACCCATGGTCTTACTGTTAATCTATCAATCCGAACACCATCCAGATTCAAACACGCACTCAACCAAACTCCCCAATCAAACTCGAATCATGACTGTAACCCCAACCTGGGTCCCCCAAATCTTGCTATCTGACACTAAGAACGCACGAACAAAATGTTGGGAAGTCTTCCAAACTCCCGACTCACACAATCCTCAATCTAAACGACCACTTGGGCCGCTTTCTTCCCCGACGAGGGTGCGAAACTCATCCAAGTTCCACACCTGCTTCTATTCCAGAATACCATAATGATTCTTCCCCACTTTGATTCTACTAAGCTCTTACAGAACACAAGATTTGAAGGATTCCCAATCCTTCTAACCCTCCAACGATCACTTTGTTGACAACCTGCACTCACCAGTGCTAGTGATCCACCACTAACCAAATCCGTAACACCGCACAACCCCTGAAGACCATATTAACACTTCCCGAATCCCAGTAAAACTGATAACCCTAGATGCTTTAAAACAATACCATGCTCAAATCTTGAAACCCTCTGTACTGATGCTCAGGCCAAAACCTCAGCAATACAACACTTTCATTGGCACTCTCAGTGATCAACCGAGCACAAAAGCTAAAACCATCGAATCCTGACCATAAACCCTCCACACAGTGCCCCTGAACCTATCTCGACCTAGAACCAAAATAATAACCAAACACTTGGGAATCCGCTACACGAGATACAACACCTCGCTAATCCACTAATGTTTCATGGGATGAAAAGGCATATAATAATTCTTGAAGATATAACTCAAACATAAATAGAGAATTAAACCAGAGATAACGCTTACCCAAACTGATGCAAGATTCCAAACAACATTAATAATGATAAAAACCAAAAAAAAAGCAAAGGATAACATACCCTCAATGTCACCTGCTGGAGTCCTGCCCTCCCCTGTCTGTCACTGCAATGCACGACTCCTCTCTTTTGGGGATCCTCCCTACCCTCTCATCCATTAGTGATCCTCAAAGTAGTCACAGGAGGCGCACTCACTGCTCCTACCCTCAACATCGAACAGTCCGCCTTTTTGTTGCCCACCTCATTGTAGTGAAAACATAACGGGCTTGCCCCCTGAGGACAATCCCTGTTGACGTGACCAACCCTGCCACACTTGTAGCAGTTCATACCCCTGGAACGACAAACTCCATCGTTTAGTTTCCCGCACATGATGCACTTACTCCAGCCATGTTGGCCTCTCAAACACTGATCAGAAGTCTTGGGTCTTTCCTGAAAAATCATCCTGAATCCTCTAAGTCACCTTCTTAAACTGATGCACCAAAGACTCACTAAACCGCACCACCAAACCCACTAAAACATATCCTAGGTTCTCATAGGTTCCCAACCTCACCCACCTTCAGTTGTTGAAAGACTCCCACCAATGTAAACTAGCTTCCTCATGAATATTGTCACATGCAGTATAGATTAGATAATCCTTCGAAGGCTCAACCCTAGAACGGTTGGACTCAGACAAGAGTTACGTAATAGGGTCAAATTCGTCACTCTAATAATATTTAACATGTGCCACATGTGACTTAGCATATTTACTTAGCAGTCAAATCACATCACTAAGAGTCCCATAAAGCACAAAGGAAGCAACATTCATGAACGGAAAAATATAACCAACACACACTAACTGGATCATTATATCCACTTATCAGAAAATAATACTAGCTTGAGATTCTAAAGCTTATACAATCAGGCATATAAAGGCATCTCTCCTATCCTATAATACTGAGTAGATCCTTAGCCCTAATCTAGCATACAGTTCTCATAATCATATCATAATAAACATGTATTAGTATTCTAGGAACCACTTAGTTGAGCCCGGCTGATTGCACGCATCACACCCATTTCTTTAGTTAGAAATTCCTTTTTAATTAAATGTTTATTTTATAAAAATTTCACCAAACCCTCATTTTGAGTTCAAGCATACCCGAGACTATGCCTGAATCCCTCAAACCAAGGCTCTGATACCAACTTGTGACATCCCAAAAATCATAGGGTAAAATTTTCATTTTTAATATAAATATTCAAACATTACTTCATCCTTATCCAAACAACTAAAAGTATTCCAGAGTAAGACAATTATCGGAGCAAATCCGAAAATAATGAATTGCGGAAAAACACGAGTGTATGCGCTGCGATCAAGCCGGACCCTTCCCTTTCGAATCGGAAGTACCTGAAACTGTAAACCATAACTGTAAGCACAATTCTTAGTGAGATCCCCAAATACCACATACCATACATATCAAACGAGCCATACATGTCATACATATCCAATCAATTAATAAATGTAATATGTGTCAACCATAGTCTTGCCATTATGCCACGGGCTGCCTCGTGGTCTTCCATGACAGGTCGGGGGCCAAAACCCTGAGTCTTACAGACAAGTGCCAGGAGCCACCTTCTGGTCTTCCATGCAAGCATCATAAAGACAACTACCATACAATCTACAACTACTTAACTAATAACTGCCAGAGTTCAGACTCTAGTCTTGCATACAGTTTTCCAAGATCCACCTCCTAGTCTTTCACACAAAATGCCAAGGGCTACCCCGAATTCTTCCTAGAATACATAAACCAAATGGTCCAGCATTGGTGCCTTCAACCTATAGAACTGTAACATCTGGATTTCCAGGTATGTTATTTTAATTAGTTATTTTTGAGAATTTTGATCTACTAGATGAGTTGGTGCTATAACTCGTCGAGTAGAAGCGGGGTGGCCACATGAGTTTAATGAATTACTTGACAAGTCCAAGAGTAGACTCAACGAGTAGGCGCTGTAAGTGGAAACCCGAGATCCTCGGGATTGGGACCTATTTAAAGGCACTTATAGCCTCATTTGCGGCCACACCTCCCAGAGAAGAAACCCTAATCGCCCCTTGAGCTTGTGAGAGAGTCTTGAGCCTTACTTGAGAATATTGAGTGTATTTTGGTGAAGGAAAGGTAGATTCCAAGCTATGATTGAGAAGAGGCTGATAGTGATGGGTTTGAGCCATAAGAAATTTCCTATGTGCACATGCAAACCCTAATGCTTGGATCTAGGTTTCTCTAATTAAATATGCTTTGTATCCAAGACTTTGAATCATAGATCTAGTTTAAACAAACAATTCATAACATATGAAATCAGATCTAGAAGAATACCTTGAGTTACTTGCTTGAAAACTTCTTTTCCTTGGAGCTTAGAGTCACAATTGTCACTCCTCTAATGACTTACAAACACCTACTAGCAAGAAGATGATTTGAGAGAGGGAGAGAGGTGAGAAATCGGCTCTAGGGTTTCCTCAAACATAGAGTATCCGATTTCTACAACCCTAAGGGTCTATTTATACTATGAGCTCCTAGGGTTTCACCTTAAACCCTAATTGGATAACTTAGCCTCAAAGCAATCCAAAGATCCTTCTAGATAAGGCCTTGGACAATTTCTAAGATATCCATATCCTTAAAATCGTCCCTTCCCATATCCATAAGGATTCATAGCCCAAAACACAACTATCACACATTTTACAGTTTATGCCCCTTTATTCAATTAATCTCTTTAAGCACCAAATTAATTCCTAATTAATGTATGACTTATATTAATCAAATAATATTATTATTCCTTTAACATATTATTCTTATAATACATTAATAATAATAATATCTCTTCTCTCTATATAAATCACCTTGTCAAGTTGCTATGGTGAAGGCAACCCAAAAGGACCATGCACAACCGGGTCAAGTACTTACCAAATGTAGTTACAGCCCTAGACACTAATCCAACAGTCTCCCACTTGGATAAGTCTAGTAACTATAAATGCAAACACAATCCGATTAGCAATCGTAGCTCTCAAAGAAGCTGTCAACTCTGATCTTATCAGTATCCTGTCCTTTAGATAAGGGATCGTACAGTCCTCGGTTTTGATATCATGCAAATAATCTCATGAAACATTTTTCATACATATTGTCTAGCAATTATTTTCTCGATCTCAGATTTATTTGACATAGAACTTAATTGGACACATCAATTCAGTCCTGACCGGGCCCGACACATAAGTCAAATCAAAGCATCGAGCGGCTGTGATATCGCTTTTACCCTCTTAGCATAAAAGTAACAGATAAACTTCGACTTATATGCATTTACTTATCCACTAATCAACTATACACAATAATGCGTTTTATAACATCAATTTACTGATGTGGTTTCGCATTATCAATGCACACCCAATTAGTAAATAATAAACCATATATCTAGGTTTTAAGACCATATGATATTATCCTCTTGCGATCACTTGTGGTACATTCCATAAGATGATTCCAGCAAGCGCGGGTCTATTCCAATGCTCAAAACTTTTTCATAAGCACTCATGAACGTTGTAGCAAACCCTTTCTATGTCTAATACCATTTAGACAATCTACACACCAATTCACGACAATCTTCATTCATACCTACTTCCAACACATGAACGATTGTGGACTGTTTGAATAATTCGATTATTCTTAATAAACTCAATTATTCTGGGAGTCAAAACATGCAAAGTGAAACAATAGTTAAACAATTAACATAAGACAAAAATTTTAAATAATACTCCTTTACTTAATCATCAAATGTCAATTACATTTATCTATTACAAGTTTCCAAACTATCTAATCTAAACTAATATCATCCTTCAGCCAATACTCCTAGCATGCTACAAGTGCTTAACCCTACTTAGTCCCTTTATAAGCGGATCTACTGGGTTATCTTCTGATGATATCCTCTTAACCACGAGGTGTCCTTTTACTCGGTGTCTAATAAAGTGATATTTTCTGTCGATATGTCGAGATCTACCATGATCCCTCGGTTCCTTGTTCAAGGCAACCGCTCCTTCATTATCACAGAAAATTTCCATAGGCTCCTTTATGGCAGGCACAACTCCAAGGTCACCAATGAAGTTCTTCAACCATATAGCCTCCTTTGACGCTTCGCTCGCTGCAATATACTCTGATTCGCACGTTGAATCAGCTACAGTTTCCTGCTTGGAACTTTTCCAAGTTACTGCTCCTCCATTAACGGTAAGGACCCAGCCCGACTGCAAATGGTAGTTGTCCTTGTCGGTTTGGAAACTGGCGTCACTATACCCTCGCACCTTTAAGTCATCACTCCCTCCGAGGACTAGAAACCATTCCTTGGTCCTCCGAAGGTACTTAAGGATATTCTTAACCGCAATCCAATGAGCTCTGCCAGGGTTCCCTTGATATCTATTGACCATGCTCAAAGCAAAGACCACATCAGGTCGAGTACAAGTCATAGCGTACATGATCGAGCCAACTGCGGAAGCGTAAGGTACTCGGCTCATCTCAGCTATCTCGGCTTCAGTACTCGGACTTTGAGTCTTACTCAACTTGGCATTACCTTGTATCGGTAGTTCTCCCTTCTTCAAGTTTTCCATACTAAAATATTTTAGTACTTTATCTAAGTATGTATTCTGACAAAGTCCTACTAGTCTCTTACTTTGTTCTCTTACTATCCTTATTCCCAAAATATAGGAAGCCTCTCTGAGGTCCTTCATAGCGAAACACTTCCCGAGCCAGGACTTCACTTCCTGCAAAGTTAGTATGTCGTTTCCCATGAGCAGTATGTCATCGACATAAAAAACGAGGAAGCTAACTATACTCCCACTGGATTTGACATATACACATGATTCATATTTGCTTCGTAAAATCCAAACTCTTTGACTTTCTCATCAAAGCAAAGATTCCATCTGCGAGATGCTTGCTTAAGTCCATAAATGGACTTTTCAAGCTTGCACATTCTATTGGGATGCTTGGCATCGAAAAAACCCTCTAGCTAAGCCATGTAAACATCCTCAGCCAACTTCCCATTAAGGAAAGCGGTCTTAACATCCATTTGCCATATCTCATAATCATGAAATGCAGAAATGGCTAGCATCACCCTAATAGATTTTATCTTTGCAACTGGTGAGACGGTCTCATCATAGTCAACTCCGGGAGTTTGAGTAAAGCCCTTCGCCACCAGTCGTGCCTTATACGTGTGCACATTCCCATCCACGTCGGTCTTCTTCTTGAAGATCCATTTGCACCCAACCGTCTTACGTCCGGGCACATTGTCAACCAAATTCCAAACTTGGTTGTCATACATGGACTGAATCTCGCTGTCCATCGCCTCTTTCCATTTTGCAGACTCTGGGCCTGCCATGGCTTCCTTATAGCTATTAGGTTCATCTAGATTTATTAGTGTACCATCACTAATATACGTGTCCCCTTCGGTAGTAATATGAAAACCATAAAACTGGGGTTGAACTCTAACTCTTTCGGAACGTCTAAGATGTAAGGACTCGTCAATTGGTTCAACCGGAGTTTCCTCCTCGGGTTGAGCGCCAGCGGTAGAGGTCCCTTTATCACTCGACTCTTGAATCTCTTCAAGATCAATCTGCCTCCCGCTGTCTCCTTGTCTTATGAGCTCTTGCTCTCGGAAAACCCCTCTCCTCGCAACGAAGACAACATTGTCACTCGGTCTATAGAAGAGATATCCAACGGATCTCTGTGGGTAGCCGATGAAAATATATCGCTCACTACGAGGTTCGAGCTTGTCGTGAGTCTCTCGTCTTACGATAACCTCACAGCCCCGAACCTTGATATGTGCCAACGAGGGAGCTTTCCTTGTCCACATCTCGTGAGGTGTTTTGGCAACCTTCTTTGTAGGGACTTGGTTAAGGATATGGGTGGCAGTCTTTAAGGCAAACCCTCAAAATGAGATAGGTAGTGAAGCACGACTCATCATAGAACGGATCATGTCTAACAAGGTTCGATTACGCCTTTCTGCCACACCATTCAACTGCGGTGTCCTTGGTAGCGTCAATTGCGAAACTATTCCGCATTCCTTGAGATAGTCATGGAATTCAAGACTTAGGTACTCTCCTCCTCGACCGGATAAAAGCATCTTGATTTTCCTGCCCAATTGATTCTCCACTTCATTTTTGAACTCTTTGAACTTTTCAAGCGTTTCTGATTTGTGCTTGATTAAGTAAATATACCCATATCTACTATAATCATCGGTGAAAGTCACATAGAAGCGGTTCCCATCCTTTGTGGTGGATCTAAAGGGCCCACATACATCGGTATGTATGAGATCCAATAAACCCTTACCCCTCTCACAAGTGCCAGTGAAGGGTGACTTGGTCATCTTTCCAAGTAAACAAGATTCACACGTGTCATCTTCCCTAAGGTCGAATGAATCCAACACTACATCCTTTTGGAGTTGGGCTATGCGCTTCTTGTTAACATGTCCAAGATGACAATGCCACAAAGATGCTTTATCCATACCATTGGAAGAATCCATACACAATACATCATTTCCTAGGTTATCTATAACCATAATAGTTTCATAAATTCCACTACAAGCCATTGCTTCAAAGTATAAAACACCACTTAGATAAGCATAAATAGAACCATTCTCATTATTAAACGAATATCTAAATCCTTGTCTAAATAAACCGTGAAATGAAATGATGTTTCTTGCCATATCTGGCGAGTAGCAACAATTATTTAAATCTAAAGCTAATCCATTACTATGCACTAAAGAATACACTCCAATCTTGGTGACAGGCGACGATCTTCTGTTTCCCATGATTAGATTTATTCTTCCAAGCTGCACATCCCTATTTCTTCCTAGTCCCTGCAAATCAGAAAAAATGTGGTAACCACATCCTGTATCAAGAACCCAAGAAATAGCATGAGATGAATCATTAGATTTAATTGTGTATATACCTGCAAAAGATGGCTTGATCTTTCCATCCTTGATGGCTTAGAGATATTCCGGACAACTTCTCTTCTAATGCCCTATTTTGTGACAATGATGGTGCTCTGCCTCCTGTGGGTTAAAGTTGGGCTTAGCAGGATCAACCTTGGTCTCACTAGAAGAGGAACCATCTTAGGACTTTCCCTTGCGGTGGCTCTTTGAGGGAGCCTTCCTCTTCTTGCCTCTTACTTGCCCTATAGCCAAAATAGGAGCAACGGATGGATTGGAAGTTGGTGCAACAGACTTGTCCTTTAGGTTGCTCTCAGCAGTCCTTAGGAGCCCTTGGAGTTTGCTTAGGGTGACCTCTTCCTTGTTCATGTGGTAGGTCATCCTAAATTGGTTGTAGCATGAGGGCAAGGAGTGAAGAACAATGTCGATGACCAAACCCTCCCCAAAGTTAACATTTAACTTGCGAAGACGATCAACATATCTTTGCATCTTTTGCAAGTGCATGGTAAGAGATTCTCCACATCCTATTTTAGCAGTGGTCATATTCGTAATGATCTCATAGCGCTCTTGCCTCGCGCTTTGGTGGTACCTCTCCACTAAGTCTTGATGCATTTCATACGGATACATGTCCTAATAGGACTTTTGGAATTCTTGGTTCATTGTGGCTATCATGATGCAATGGACCTTCGTTGCATCACGTTCATGGGTCTCACAGACAGACATCTCTTCGGGAGTAGCGATTTGTGGGTTGACCTTCTCTAGCTTTTCGTCGAGGACATACTCTTTGTCTCGTAGCGTGTGATCGTGCGAATGTATCTTATCCACTCGCTAAAGTTCGATCCATCGAAACTCACCTTTTGGCAAAGGGATGTCGAACAACATTATTCACATATTAGAAAAGGGATGTCGTAATCCAACACGCAAATAATTTTGAGGTAAGTGAATGACGATTCACTAATTCTTCACCATGGAAACATAACCTTAAGTTTTAAATGCATTGAGAATTCCTAGATTTTCTTGGAGATTCATTGAACTTTTCAATGGCATGTTTAAATCTCGATATGCCCCTCTCGTTTGTGACTGGGATACCGAGGATCACAAAGTGGGTGTGAATAACCATGCTAATCTACACGGTGCCTTCATTGTTACAATCACCTATTCGATGTGCCGGTAAACCACACACACTCCATCGAACTATGATAAACAATGAATCACCCTTTGCCACCTTTTCTTAGAACCAATTAGTGTGCCGGTAAACCACACACGCTCCACTTACTTCTTAGCAAGGGTGCAAAGTGTAATTTCATGGGATTGCATCAATTCACTTTTGCCTAAAGTAACTAGGATTGGGAATTTTGAAAAATATGTAGTTACTTTATATTTTAACATTATACTTTTAATGAGAAGAGAGAGTTGCCCTATCCTACCCATTCGGCTAACGACCCTCCACCAGTCAAGCAAGCGGTGGGTGTGAGTGTACACCCATTAAAGCGCCATTTTATAGGCAGCAACCTTATACCCACCTTATAGACCGACTTCGTGAATGAGGCCTACTAACGGTAAGACTAGCATTTTAATTATACTTACATATATATATATATATATATATATATATATATATATATATATATATATATATATATATATATATATATATATATATATATTCATTAAGGTTTTAATAATATAATAGTATAGGGTTGAATTTTAAACTTGTAAAAGTCTAGGGGTTGAAATTTAAATTCTTCTAAATTAAACTTTTAATCACAAAATTCAAATCTCAAAACTTCGGGACAAATTTTGAACTTTTTCAAAACTAAAGGGATCAAATAACAAAGAATTCAAATAACTAATTTCATAATTATCTATATTTGACCTAATCTAATTTTAGTCATTAGATAATTACCAAATAATTTTAAATAGTCCATATTTATCAAATAAATAACCAATATTCAAAAGATTTGAAATTATCTACTGTTATGTCAAGGATAATCATAAAATTAAGTAAAAATTTGGATTTTAACATAACAACACGATTTAGCTATCAAATCCAAGACAAAAACAGCAACAAAATCTCGAAATATCCTCTGCCTGACGCTCGGACTCGCCATGTCAGCTTTGGACTCGCCGAGTAGGGCCAACTCGCCGAGTCCGAACACTGACTCGCCGAGTTGGGTCGGGCAGAGGCCAAGAAAAATGATTTTCAGCAAGCAAAACAGTTAAGCATCACATTCAATTGAAACCAATCAAGGCTCTGATACCACTGATGGGTTTGAGCCATAAGAACTTTCCTATGTGCACATGCAAACCCTAATGCTTGGATCTAGGTTTCTCTAATTAAACAGGCTTTGTATCCAAGACTTTGAATGATAGATCTAGTGTAAACAAACAATTCATAACATATGAAATCAGATCTAGAAGAATAACTTGAGTTACTTGCTTGAAAACTTCTTTTCCTTGGAGCTTAGAGTCATAATTGTCACTCCTCTAATGGCTTACAAACACCTACTAGCAAGAAGATGATTTGAGAGAGGGAGAGAGGTGAGAATTCGGCTCTAGGGTTTCCTCAAACATAGAGTGTCCGATTTCTCCAACCCTAAGGGTCTATATATACTATGAGCTCCTAGGGTTTCACCTTAAACACTAATTGGATAACTTAGACTCAAAGCAATGCAAAGATCCTTCTAGATAAGGCCTTGGACGATTTCTAAGATATCCATATCCTTAAAATCATCCCTTCCCATATCCATATGGATTCATAGCCCGAAACACAACTATCACACATTTGACAGTTTATGCCCCTTTATTCAATTAATCTCTTTAAGTCACCAAATTAATTCATAATTAATTTATGACTTATATTAATCAAATAATATTATTATTCCTTTAACATATTATTCTTATAATACATTAATAATAATGATATCTCTTCTCTCTATATAAATCACCTTGTCAAGTTGCTATAATGAAGGCAACCCAAAAGGACCATGCACAACCGGGTCAAGTACTTACCAAATATAATTACAGCCTTAGACACTAATCCAACAGATAGATCTACTGCTTATTCGTGCAAGAGCTTCTATTGGAGGTATTAAGTTCGAACCTTTCCCTTTTATTTGAGTAGATCTCTCATTTTGAAATTAGGGCTTCTTTTCCCTTCATTTTGGTACTCTGAGGATTTAGGGTTCATGAGGAGGCTTGAACTCCAGATCTGGACCTTAGGAAGTCTCTATCACCTAAAGGTTCCTGCTTTATTCAGCCATGTTGGTATTTATGAGTGAAAACCCCATTTAGATCATGTTCTTGGCATTTCATGCCCAAAATGCCATGCATGGACAAAAAGTTTATGACTTTACGTGGTAAATGAGCCTTAGAGTATGAATCTGGAGTTTGAGGAAGTATTCCACCTTAAAATCGTCTGAATGCAAGAAGAGTCTTAACAGACTCGCCGAGTGATCAGCCGACTCGGCGAGTAGCTTAGGGTTTGTCCCAATGAGTTGAATCATGCGATAGCTCAACGAGTTAGGGGTTAACTCGATGAGCTGGGTCTTCCTGAGTTCACTGAGAATCGATGGAACTCGACAAGTCGCACAGGTGCACTCGGCGAGTCTGGTCAGAGTTGGACCATTGTCTAGAGTTGACTTTCGTTTACTTCTAGGGTTGGTCAGCATTTGGATAACTGGACCATTAGAGGGGTAAAATGGTATTCTTCCTTTCTGGGAGATTATAGGAAGGGATTACTCTAGCCTATGAGAATCGTTGTTAATTTTAGATAAATTAATTTATGTAATTAGAGGTGGAGGCTAGACCGGGGATATCGAGCACGGGAGTTTACTAGACATCATACGAGGTGAGTCTTCTCACTATACATTACCTAGAGTGGTATCTATGTGTAGACTGGAGGGTCTTGTGTGCTATGTGTATGTATGAGATTATGTGCATTTTGGTATAGGTATACTATGTGTTGTATAGATCGGACCGGAGGGTCCAACGATATAGACCGGACCGAAGGGTCCAACGATATAGACCGGACCGAAGGGTCCAACGAGCTATGATCGGACCAGAGGATCCAATGAGCTACGGGATTCGAGGGTCCCGCTGAGACACATCGACTAGTGGGTCGTACTCTAGCCTCGAGTGGCGTATGTGTCGTATGTGGTATTTTGGGGAACTCACTAAGCATTTATGCTTACCGTGTATGTGATATGTGTTTCAGGTACCAGCGAGGATTGCGGGAAGGCGCCGGCATGAGTCGTACACACTGAGGGATTTTATGTATTGAGATCTTGGGATTTGTTTATTCGGATAATATGTGAAACATTGGATTTTTTGGAATTTGTTTATGAATGAAATTATGTGTTCGAAAATGAAAAATTGTTTTAAAAACTTACGTTGTTACAAGTTGGTATCAGAGCCTTTGTTTGAGGGATTCAGATGCACCTTCGGAGTATCTGAACTCAAACTGAGGATTTGAGAAATTTTTTACAATAAAAACAATTTTTCTAAAAGAGTAAAAGGGTTTGAAACGAGCAGAACAGAGCAGTGTGTACGATCAGCTAGCGCCCAAATGGTGATTTCCCAAAATACCCTTACACTATGTGTTATGAGATATGATATGATATGTTATGCATGCTAGATTAGGCTAGGTATTCATATTAGGACTAGAGGGGTCTGATTTGTGATGCCTTAGCCTAGGAGATTATTGCTACTATGAGATACTTGAGAGTGAGTAGGTAGCAGCGAGGAGCTTATGGGAGGTCTGCCGGAGAGTAGCCTGTGCATAGCGAGATTAGAGTACTTGTAATCTGGGATCCTAGGAGGTGGACTTGGGGTGAATACTGATGCGGTGTGGACGGTAATATAGGGCCCATACTACTGAAGACACTGGAGCAGTGCGCAGTCCATGTAAGAATCCTTAGGGTACTAAGGAACAAGTAGGGTTGAGTTATCGAGTGCGGGTATACTTGAGCAAGTCTCTGATATTTTTATGTTGTATTTTAGAGACATCATGGTTGGGACACGCCATAGACCAGAGACGAGCGGCGTGAGTTACGAGGAACTTCGTCAGATGATCCACGATGAGGTACCTGCGGCTATCCGCCCAGAGATACTGGAGATGTTTGGGTCTATCAAGACCACCCTGATTGAGACGTTTGACAAGATATACGTAGCGGTTACTGAGGCTGCGGCCGCTGTAGCTACTGCGGATATGGCCGCTGCAAGACCTCTAGGTGGTGACTCGTTACTGTACTGGGAGTTCAGCAACACGAAGCCATCAGAGTTTGATGGGACACAGGATCCGATTGCTGCGATGAGATGGATTTCTGATATTGAATGATGCTTCTACACCTACTCATGTCCAGAGCATCCAAGGGTTCGGTTTACACTGAACCAGCTTCGCTTGGGGGTGAAGGAATGGTGGAAGTTTTTGACAGCGGACTTCTCTACTGCAGAGTTTACCGCGGTGACCTGGGAGAGGTTCATCGTGATGTTTCGGGATGAGTATGTCGCCGCTATGGAGAGGGAACGTCTAACCCAGGAGTTCTTGTCCCTCAAGCAGGGAACTAAGTCTGTGGCGGTGATTACGAGGATGTTTTATGACAGGGCGTTGTTTTGCCCTGAGTACTTGTCTACTGAGCAAGCACATATAAGCCGATAGTTGAGCATACTGAGGAGGGATATTCATGAGTTCGTGGCAAACTCATCATACCGGACATTTGTTGAGCTCTAGGCAAATGCCCGGAAGAGGGAGGTTGAGTTGGAGACTCAGGTCAGGGAGGAGGCCGTGTCTTAGAGGAAGGACAAGCGACCGACACTGGCACAGCCGACAGCCAAGCGGGCAAAGCCCACTGATTCGAGATCTGGGGGTCTAAAGAGCCATGAGGGGGTGTGCAGAGTTGGGGTATGTTACAAGTGCGGGAAGGAGGGGCATTATGCGAGAGATTTCCCCAAGGGATTTACGGTTTGCTTTCATTGCAACCAGACCAGCAATCGGAAGGCTGAGTACCCACAGCTGCTGCAGGGATCAGCGCAAGGATCTGCACTTGTTGCCAGAGCTACCGAGATCCGGCCAGTGAAATCTGAGACACCAAAGGCTCGCGGGATAGCCTTCCAGTTGACAGCGGAGGAAGCTTGCGCAACGCCCCATGTTGTGGCTGGTATGTATTCATTCATTTATTTATTTTGGGTCTGAGATATTGTTCTTATATTATGATATGTGTAGGTACTTTTCTTGTGAGTTCCCAGACGCTTTCCTCGAGGAGCTGCCGGGTGTGCCTCCAGAGAGGCAAGTGGAGTTTCGCATTGATTTAGTTCCGGGAGCGGCGCCTATTGCCAAGGCACCCTATCGCTTTGCGCCACCAGAGATGCAGGAGTTATCCTCACAGCTTCAGGAGCTTCCGGGGAAGGGATTTATTCGACCGAGTAGCTCGTCGTGGGGAGCGCCGATCCTTTTTTTCAAGAAAAAGGATGGTTCACACCGGATGTGCATTGATTACCGTGAGTTGAACAAGTTGACAGTCATGAACCGTTACCCCTTTCTGAGGATCAATGATCTGTTTGATCAGTTGCAGGGAGCGTCTTGGTTCTCCAAGATTGATTTGAGGTCTGGATATCATCAGATAAGAGTGCGGGGTGAGGATATCCAGAAGACGGCGTTTAGGAGTCGTTACGAGCATTACGAGTTCGTGCTGATGCCTTTTGGACTCACCAATGCACCGGTGACGTTCATGGATCTCATGAACAGGATGTGTAGGCTGATGTTGGATCGCTCGGTGATCGTGTTCATCGATGATATATTGGTGTATTCGAGATCCAGAGAGCAGCATGAGGAGCATTTGAGGGAGATCGTCGGAGTTCTGAGATCGGAGAGGCTTTACGCCAAATTCTCCAAGTGCAATTTCTGGTTACGAGAGGTCTAGTTCTTGGGGCATCTCGTCAACCAAAATGGGATATTGGTCGACCCGGCCAAGATAGAGGCTGTAATGAGATGGGAGGTGCCAAGATCCCCACCGAGATCATGAGTCTTCTGGGGCTGGCCGACTATTATCGGAGATTTATCAAGGATTTCTCCAAGATTTCTGTTCCTCTCACCAGGTTGACCCAGAAGGGTGTGGCTTTTAGTTGGGGTCCTGAGCACCAGGACTCATTCGAGAAACTTCTCCAGAGATTATGAGAAGCCCCGGTGTAAGCCCTTTCGGAGGGGATGGAGGATTTTATCGTGTATTGTGACACATCGATATCGGGATTGGGTGCAGTGCTTATGCAAAGAGGGCACGTGATAGCATACGCATCGAGGCAATTGAAGTCTGATGAGACAAGGTATTCCACCCATAATTTGGAATTGGGGGCTATGGTGTTTGCCCTCAAAATTTGGCGCCATTATTTGTATGAGGTTCGGTGTATCATATAGACGGACCACAAGAGTTTGAAATATTTGATGAACCAGCCCAACCTGAATATGCGCCAGAGGAGATGGTTAGATGTGGTAAAGGATTATGATTGTGAGATTCTGTACCACCCAGGCAAGGCTAATTTTGTAGCCGATGACTTGAGCCGTAGGGCAGAGAGTGCACCAATACGAGACGTCTGTATGAGGTTGGAGGTGATAACTCCGGTGTTGGACACCATTCGAGAGGCCCAGGCAGAGGCCGTGAGACTGGAGAACCGCAAGAGAAAGCGGGTGATAGGGCAGATACCTGAGTTCATTACCGATAGCCGAAGGCATATGACCTTTCAGGGTTGGATTTGGGTTTCGTTTTCAGGCGGGGCACGCACCATTCTGATGGAGGAGGCGCACATGTCGAGGTTCTCGATCCATCCCAGGACCACTAAGATGTATTTGGACCTGAAGAGAGACTATTGGTGGCCCTGTATGAAGAGGGATGTTGCGTGGTTGTTGAGAGGTGCTTGACCTGTCTTAGGGTTAAGGCCGAGCACCAGCGTCCTCATGGCAAGTTGCAGCCACTTGAGGATCCCCAGTGGAAGCGGGAACATATTTCTGTGGATTTTATCACAAAATTGCTCAGGACCGCGAGGGGTGTCGATGCAATTTGGGTGATCGTCTTCCGCAGAGAGACTGACAGAGATGTATGTGAGAGAGGTGGTATCACGGCATGGAGTATCCATCTTGATTGTGTCAGATCGAGATGAACGTTTCACTTATAGATTCTGGAAGAAATTCCATGAGGACTTGGGTACGAGGTTACAATTCAGCACCGCTTACCACCCATAGATGGAGGGACAGAGTGAGCGGACGATTCAGACGCTCGAGGACATGCTCCGAGCATGTGTGTTGGACTTCGGAGGAAGTTGGGACACGTACTTACCATTGGCTGAGTTTTCGTACTTACCATTTGTATGGGAGGAGGTGTCGGACTCCCATCTGCTGGGGAGAGGTAGGATAGCGAGTGATGGGTGGCACTGAGATAGTGCTTCAGACGACTGAGCAGATACAACATGTCAGATAGCAATTGCTGACAGCCCATAGTCGCCAGAAGAGTTATGTGGATAGACGGCAATCCGAGCTCGAGTTCCAGGTTGGAGATGTCGTACTCTTGAAGGTATCTCCTTGGAAAGTCTCCTGGAGGGAGAGCGAGAGTTTGTGTATATATCTATATGGGGGTGACTCCCCCACACCTCAGCTGTTCGCTACAGTTAGACTCGGCCAATCTAGGGTAACAAAATCTTAAGATCAATTCCAGCGTTCACCAGAGTGCCAAGACAGAAGAACTACTCATTATCATGCATGATTATAACGACTCACATAAATAAATCCAATGTAAACCAAGTAAACAAGGTAATTCAAAGTCATTCATGTGAGGAGTAACCATTCAAACCGTTATATGATATGTTTTTATTTGGAAAACATCGGGTTTTCCGGGAAAGTTCAACATTTTTACTTGTATGTTAATACAAAGTTTTTTAGTTATACATGTTTTGAAATCATCATGCATATATTTACGGATCTTCACACCTTTTTATAAACAATGGTCTTTTCAGAAAATATCGGATTTTCTGGGTTGTTTTCGTTCAAACTACACAAAACATTTTCATACCAAACATGCTTATGAACTCACCAACATTCCATATGTTGACCGTTTTCAAAATAACTTGTATTCTCAGGTAACAGGTAAGCTGAGGAATAAGTACCAAGTATGTCAGTGTGTTTTGCTTTTGAAAACTATCAGATAATTTATGTATGGATTTGTAATGTTAAAACAATGTACTTGATGTGAACAATATCAGTTGTAATATATTGATGCATGGTGATGCTTATATTATTATTCATGTATGTTCATTGTGATGATATTCAATTTAAGTCACACGAGCCCTCGGACATTTCTGCCGTCTGGTTCGGGGGTGTGACACAACGGGTTGGTCTGTGTTTTAGTGAACTACTTGCCGAGTCCAAGAAGGGACTCGGCGAGTAGGAGCTGGCAGATGAAACTCTAAATCTCGGGGATTTCCACCCTATTTAAAGGATCATTGGCGTTCCCCAGCCTCCCCTTTACAACTTCTTGGCACCCTTAAACCCTAATAAGGTATTGGTATGTGTGTTTCTTGCCACCCTTAAACCCTAATCAGCTTCTTGGCATTCTTAAACCCTAATCATTGGGGAGAATTGTAACGCCCGACTTTCAGGTATTGGTATGTGTGTGTTTCTTTGGTGTGATAGAGATTTGAAGAGAGATCTTGGTGAGGAACACTTGGGGAAACAAGTAAATTGAAGCAAGGAACTCGTGGGAAGCAAGGATATACATCAGTTGACATTCTCTGGAAGGTATTAAGCTGTCTCTTTGTTTCATCTTATCTTTAATCTCTTTTTCGGTGGGGTTTTGGAAAGGATTTTGTGTTTGAGCCAATATCTGAAGCTGAAACTTCAGATATGGACTCCCTTTCGTCTCTAGATCCATAAAGGTATCAGTTTTGGCAAGTATGAGCCTTCCCTTAAGTGTTGGACTTCATTTCAAGCTTAGTTTTTTTTTTCATTTTAGGGCCTTAAAGCTTTAGATGCACATAAAGTTTGCAACTTTACGTGATAAGCAGGCCTTAGAAGGTTGGATCTAAATTCTAGAGTCTTTGCATGGCTTAAAAAGCATATGTATGGATGAAGGTTTTAAGGGACTCGACGACTGGCAAGGTCGACTCGGCGGGTCCGATGAAGTTGGCCGTGGGCTCGGCGAGTCGTATGAGTAACTAGACAAGTCCGATGAAGATTGCCCTGTACTCGACGAGTCAGTGAGTGATTCAGTGAGTTGGTAAAATTAGGCAAGAACTCAGCGAGTGGTTAAGGATGCTCGGCGAGTTGAGGTCAACATGGACTGTTGATCTTGACCGTTGACTTTGACTTTTACCAAGGGTTGACCAAGTTGACCTCTGGGGGTATCTCGGGAATTTATGAACTTTGGATGTGTTGGCTATAGGTGGTGCCATTGATGGCGGTGATCCGAGATTTGAGCTTTCTATTTCCTATCGGCAGCTACAAGGTGAGTTATCCTCACTATACTTAAGGGTCTAAGGCACTAAGGTCGACCCTTTGGATTGTATCTGGTTATGTTATGCTAGTATGATCTGTTAGATCGGTATCCTAGAGGGTAGGATAATATTATATGGTATGATCTGTTAGATCGGTATCCTAGAGGGTAGGATAATATTATGTGGTATTGGTATGATCTGTTAGATCGGTATCGTAGAGGGTAGGATAATATTATGTGGTATATGGTATGATCTGTTAGATCGGTATCCTGGTATATAGGATGATATTATGCATTATGTGGTATGATTCGTTAGATCGGTTGTTGTCTACAGACTGATATGTGATTATCTGTTATATATATGAGCACATGTTTGTTTAGCGGTTGAGGCTTATCTGCTTTGTGCGGAGGCCAATAGACCTAGGCATTCCAACTTGTTAGTTGTGGGCCGTGAGTATTCGATCCCGAGGATGATTGGACTCATAATATGTAGGCATTCCAAGCTGTTGGTTGTGGGCCTGGGGTATTCCATCCCGAGGATGATTGGACCCATAGTATGTTGGCATTCCAACCTGTTGGTTGAGGGCCTAGGGTATTCCAACCCGATGGTTGACTGGACGCATGGTATGTTGTTTATGATTCTACGAGTATTACTATGAGTATGGGTATTTTGGGGGAGCTCACTAAGCTTTCGGGCTTACAGTTTCAGTTTATTGTTTCAGGTACATCAGGGGATCGCGGCAAGGCAAAGGCGTGATCGTACTGCTCCTCATATTTTGTTATGGTTTCTAGGAAAAACTCTGATATAGACTATTTGGAAACAAAATTGTAATAATTACTATTGGTTTTAAACGTTTTTGAAAAGTTTAAAATTGGTTTGAAATTTTTGGGTGTTACAAATGCATTTATTTTTAGGCCTAATATGTACATGAAGCAAATTATTTTTTATAGCATTGTCGAACATTATTTTAGGTGGTTTTCTTTTCGTTATACCAAAGCTAGGATTAGCTTGACTGCTTGGTTGAATAATCCAATCGTACCTTAACTTTGTTTCTTTTGCTAGTTTTTTGCTAGCTTTGGTTTCTTAATAAATTTTTGTTGTCGTTCAAAAGAAATCATACTTGTTCGAATGAGTTTGTGATATTTTTTAGGAGCTTTTAGTTTTTAACATTTAACAAAACAACTCAAATTAAAAAAAAAATCAACAATATGAGATTTTATATTTTATTTTAAAGAAAAGACAAAGTTCATATATACTACAAATAAATAGCAAAAATGTCATATTTGACCTACTTAAAATCCAAATATCATATATTTTATAAACAAACTTCCAAAATATCATATATGTTCGAATCTTTTCTAAACATTTTCATACTTTTTAAATCAATTTTTTTTATTTAAAATTTTCATTATTAATAAAACCTAGATTGACCACAATACCTTTACTTGCAAAATATAAAAATTAAAATCATTCCACAAAAATTTAAGAACATACCAAAAACACCAATTCAGTCAGCCTTTTTCCTTCACGACCAACGATTTCATCATCGGTTGTTGGTCCGTCATTCTTGATCACAACGTGTAATCAGGTGTATCCATTGGTGCAATCTGTTGATGATTTCTTGGTCTAATATTTATGATCTATGATTTTCTGGTGTGTTATTGTCAATTTCTGATTTCTTGGTGTGTAATTGTTGAAAGGGGTTTTCCAAATGTATAATAAAATCATTTTATTTTCTTTTTATGTAGATATAAATTTTTGGTTTTTAGCATAAAAAACATATGATAATTGTAAGAAAACACGATACGAATTACATAGGTGTTAATTAGTGATATGATCCATCATTCTATAGACATTAATAAAATCCTTTCTTTTAGTGACATGATCCATTTTTCCATCTTAGTTCTGAAAGAGTTATTTAGAAAATTTTACACAGATTATAAAATTAGACTAGGACTCAATGAACAAAAATTTAAAATAGGTATTAAGTTCTTATAGGACTACGAACAGGGACCAAACTGTTTGGTACTTGCCAGTATACAATGACCACCCAAAAAACAAATAACATTAAAATCTAAAACTTAACATATCCAAATATCAAAAAATAAGAATAATAAAGAAGATAATCACAACAACACCCTTCGTTGCAATTATCAAACGAGTCTTTTGTTTCACATGTATCCTACAAGACACCACCAAACAAATGACATTAAGCTTAAATGTAGTTAAATGTAGTGTTAGTGTTAGAAAATTTTACTTTGATCGTTTAACTCTTTAATAATACGGAAAACTAATTGTTTAAACCTTTTAAGATGTTTTATTGTTATGTTTGGTTTTTTGAATTGTGATGAGTCTCATTACAACGTAACATTTTGAAATTGGGCCTAGAAGTTTTGCCATAATGAGAAATAAAACTTTGGAAATAAAGATAAAATTTAATTAAAGTAAAGAAATAATAAATAAATATAAAAAGGAAATAACTAAACATTATATTTTTTTTTATAGAAAAGCAAACTTTATGACTAATGTTGACTTAGTCAACTGACTAATTAGCTAAAAAAATGTATTTGGGACTAATGTACAACAAATAGAAGTTCCATAAGAGAATTAGTCAAATGGTGGCAAGTTTAGGAAGATAGAAATTTAGAAGGACCAAATGTGTCAAGTAGAGGAAGTTGTGAGCTTGTCAGGTGATCTCTTCCACCATTTGAGTAAGGATCACATTTTGGAAAAGGGAGAGGGAGCGCTATGGCTATTTTGATGAACCCATAAAAATCTAGAGCTAATTTTGGAAAAAAAATGAATTGGGAATCTAGGGTTTCACCTAATCACTTGAAGGAACAATCTCCTACTCATTTTTCTCTAACTTCGAACTTAAGATTTGGAGTTAAGCCTCAAATGTGATGATGATTCTTATTAAGGTGATTTGATGATATATTCATGAATGATTTTGGTAATTATACTCATCTTCTTCCTTGAACCAAACCCTAATTGGTTAGATGGAGAAGTGGTTGAGGTTTTGAGCTTGAAGCTCTATTAATTGTGGAAAAGGGGCAATTCAAGTAATTATAACATCATGTTTAGATTGTACTTTGGCAATGAAGTGTTGAACTCTAGTCATTAGTTGTACAATTGGGTTCAAATATAGATTTACTAAGTGTTTGGTTGATTGGATTTATTCTTCTCTAGTTTAGAATCAAAATATCAATATGAATCTATCATCTATTATTACGAGTTCCATGTGTTTGAATCCACCAATGGATTTGGGAATTAGATGTGGGAAAAGACTAGTGTGTCTTTCCAAGTTCCATGGCAAATGAATGATATTTTAGAAGAGGGTAGTGTGATGTTATAGTCATGCCCCACTTGTGCAATGACTAGTTGCCTCTTGTATGAGACTGTTGATTTGATAGCTCGTATGTACACATTACGAGACTAAGAGAAATGATAGAAGTCATGACATAGGGTATAGTGTGCTAACTATTTCAAAACCTTTATTGCTATCAAAGCGAGAAACTAATTAAATGATCAAGACTTAATTTAGAATTAATTAAGTAATCAAAATGAACTAATTAGTATTGATCAAGACTTAATTTAGAATTAATTAAGTGATCAAAATGAACTAATTAAATATGGACTCTTATATAAATATGGAATGGGCCAAGTTCATTTAGGTTGGGATAAGCTTTCATGGATAGTCCATGAAGTGTTTAACCCATGGATCATATGAAATGAAAGGTCATGGGTTTAACCCTAGTCTCCACACTATATAAAGATGTCCTTGGTTGGTGAAATCGGCACTAGTGTGGGTACACTAAGAGGGCTAGCCGATTTCACTAGAGAGAACCAAAGTATCCTTATTCTCAAAGTCTTCCAAGGTGTTTTGGTGATTTGTGATTCCACTTGAGGCTTCCACACTATTGGGGCTAAGCTCTTAAAGCTTGAAGACTTCAAACTACACCAAAAGGTATGTCATCTAACTAGTCTTTGTAGTATAGTTGCCTCATAGTATGCTAATTAGGATTAAAGCCTTGGAAAGTTCTTATTTGCATGTGTAATACAGAAAACATAGATCCAAGGTTTATAGGGTTGCATGTACACTTAGGAGTGTTAGAATGCTCAAAACCCAATAGTAGTATCAGAGCCTAGGCTTGTTTTTAGTTGTACTTGATGCAAACTGATTTTTCAAAGCCAAGAATCTGTTAGGACGTGAAACTCGACGAGTTCTAGAGGAAAACTCGACGAGTTCATGTATTAGAGCATGAACTCAACGAGCTCCATGAAGAACTCGACGAGTTTGTCTCCCAGAATGCATATCTTCGTGCTTTTTGGCTGGAATTGGACTAGGAACATTACCATAAGCTGTTTTTGAACGTATAAACCTGTTTTTGATGTGGTAATGATCATTCTAATCCAATTCAAAAGATAATTGTCAATAGATTCATATTTTGTATTAGGTTAAGTGTTATGCTAATTACATGAAAAAATTTAATTCCAATTATCTTGTTCATATGAGTTGCTTAGATTAATAGAAAAGGTTGATTATTTATATGTCTTTGATCCATTTTAATCTAAGAATTGATTCTAAAATGTGTTTGTGTAACTTGTCCTCAAGTTACATGAAAAATCACATTAAAGTTTCTTAAAACTCATAAAAGTTGGCAATCATTACAAAATGAAGAGTCTTGTCCTCATTAAATGGTTTTATGACTCCATAACTTGTCCTCAAGTTATGGAGGTTCAAGAGTCACTTCATTAGATCGTTAAAATGTGTAACCTTAATTAGTTCCATAAGTTACAAAGAAGAAAAGTTACATTCTTTAATAGTTTAAAGTCTTTCATAACTTATCATCAAGTTATGGAACTTGAAGAGTTTTTAATTAAAACTACTTTAAACACATAAGTTATGGAATTAATTAGTTTTGAATATTTTCAAAACTTGCCCTCAAGTTTTGGAATTTGAAAAGTTTTCTCTTATGAAAACTTTAATTCCAAGTTTAGCCCATAGAATTTTTAATATTAAAATTCAACCGCTATAGTTTATAATATTATAACTTTATATATATATATATATATATATATATATATATATATATATATATATATATATATATTGTAACGCCTGTGTTTCCGGGATTGCCATTTTTAGCAATGTAATAGTCTAGGTTAACCTTTGTAACCCGTTTTGAAATAATAAAATTGTATTATTTGAGTATTATGTGTTTTGTGCTTAATTGCTTAATTATGTGGTTTGATTAATTGAGAATAAAAATAAGCGTCAAAATTTGAGTGTAAAATAAACTTAATATCTTTGATTAATGTTGTAGTAGTTGAAACGAGGTTTCCAGATATATATAGAACGCCC
Source organism: Lactuca sativa (assembly GCF_002870075.4). Classification (NCBI taxonomy): domain Eukaryota; kingdom Viridiplantae; phylum Streptophyta; class Magnoliopsida; order Asterales; family Asteraceae; genus Lactuca; species Lactuca sativa. The sequence goes on from NC_056629.2 coordinate 182,586,297, forward strand.
AAATCTGACTTCGTATGAGAAAGTTATGATTTATCGAAGTTTCGGCTTAGCAGTATGCAACCTGTTTTACTCGATTTGAGATCGAGGGGTTTTTAGCCGAAGCAATCTAAATGAGAATCGAAGATCTCATTGTTGGTATCGAAGCGATAAAAAGTTAGGCAAGAACGGACGTCAAACGAAGAAGTTATGAATTTATAACGAAGTTTTTCTGTCGCAGCCGATTAACAATAAATAATAAAAATAAAGTCAAAATTAGCCAACCAAGTCTAAACGAAAATTGTAGAGAGTAGTCTCACCTTCGCGTGGATATAAAGAACGTCGAAAACGGAGTTCGTATGAAGAAGATATGAATTTCCGAAGTTTATTAAATATTTGTAATTAAATTTAATTGGAAATTCGGAAGCATTATCTGAAGGAGTCACCGGTCTGATCCGAGGTACGCCCCGCGTACTCCGAAGGTGTCGACACTCGCAGCAAGTGGCTCGGATGACGCATACAATGATGATTTCGGAAGTAGTACGCGCCGCGTACTCCGAGGCTCCAGCCTCCTATAAATAGGATGCGAGGGCAGCCCACCCATTTGCCAATTTCCTCTCGTCTCTCTCCCGTTTTGCATCGTTTTGCGTGCCAGAAATATCCCAAATCCCCAGTATTATTCTCGAGCCCCGAGGCAAGTCCCGAGATCCCGAAGATCCCGAGAAGTGCGGTCCCCGAGCCGAAGCTCTACCCGCGAGAAGTTCGATTTTTGTAGATATCTTCCAGATCTGCGGAGGATTACTACTTCTGCAAGTCGTAGTTCTGTCCGATCATCTTCTGATCAAGTGAGTGTATACTACCTTTCATAAACACGATAATAATACAAGTATGGTTCGAGTGTAGTAAGTATATTGTTGTTTATAGGTGTGAGTGTGTAGTTACTTTCTTCTAACGCATAATTATGAAGTATTTTATACGGAATACGTATTATGTGTATAATTTTGTGGTTATGTGTGTGAATGTGTATTCATTTTCTTCTAACTCATAGATATGATTTATTCTCTATGAGATATGTGTTATGTGTGTGTGTGCCTCATCTGTTATGTGAAATATGTGTTGATTAAAGCATGCTATACAGTTTTTTAAACTATCTATACAAATGTATATTTTTATCTACTAATATGTTGGGTAGAACATGGGTAGATAGTTGGTGTGTAATAAACAGATGAGAGGCCTCGTTGTTGTTTGATCTAGTCATCTAGCGGAGTTTAGATGACGACCACATACTTTTCTAGATAGTCTTGTGGAACATTAGCAGGTTCGCCACCTGTAGGTGTTAATGAACTTGGGTGTTCATTCGCTGTACTCCATCCCCTTCATGGTTGCCTTATTTGACTTATATTGCTGAGGTACCCCCGAAGCATGTGTTGTCTCCCCAATGAAATATTCTTAGACTAGGCCCCTTATGTTAGTTGTCTTAGGGACATTAAAGTGAGAATAACGGGAATGGGTAATTGGGTTATTGTTGGTTGGTGAAAATTAAATATGATTATTTATTGTGGGTTGAAAACCCTATATGCTCACCAGGCTCCCAAGCCTGACCCACTCAGTTTTATTTGTATTACAGGAAGTGGCGCAAGGGCATGAGATGGATGAACCATCAAGTTGTTTTGTTTAAAATGTCTGCATATATTTATATTTGTTGAATGACTTGTAATGTATTCGTTTATGCTTATTGGTCTCTATTGGAACATGACACCCCGAGTTTTGATTATAATGAAAATACATTTCTTATATGAAATGTTTCGGTAAACATTGTTTTATCATGTTTTGTTTTTGGGAACAAATTCCGCAACTCTTTCAAATCAAAAGGATTTACTCTGAAAATATTTTAAAAGCATAAATGAAAATCGGTCTTTTCTGGCCGAGATTTTGGGGATGTCACAGTTGGTATCAGAGCATTAGTTTAAGCGAACTAGGAATTTGTAGGATTTCTAGACTTAAACTTAGAATGCTAAGTGGAATTTTGAGATGTGTGTCTGTTGTGTTTTAGACACGAGCACTAGTTTATTTTAGGAAAGTTGCCTAAAATGCTTTATGTGCTAAATGTTATATGTTGCCATATATGATATTATTTGTTCGGATGTATGGTCTGTTGCCGACCGGATCTAGAAACCTTATGTGTGTAGGATTCTAAGCGTACGTCTACGATATTAGAACTAGCATGTAAACGTTTTGGAGTGATAAGGATGATTTGAATATCTACCATGATTGAGGATCTAATTTCACCTTATTTGGTCTGTAGATCAAAATGGTGAGAACAAGAAGTGGAGATGGAAATGCTGATGAAAACAGGAATCAACCACCAGTGATTGAACAAATACCTGTCGTAGCAGCAGCACCTGAGCCAATAACCATGGCTGGTGTGCAATTGATGATTCAGACGATGTTGGATCGTCAGATGGATGAAACTAGACGGTTGCTTCAACAGAATCGTGAAGAACTGTCAATTCGTGTGGAAGAGCATGAATTAAATGAAGGGCACTCGGAAGGTGGAAACTTCAGTGGGTCTGTTGGTCAAGCCAACCCACCGATAGTTAGGCAAGACAACCGTGGTGGAAGGAATGATGGAATGGGATGCAAGTACAAGGACTTTCTAACTTGCAAACCATCGACCTTCAATGGAAAGGAGGATCTGATTGGGGTTATGGATTGGATCTCCGAAATGGAGCTAGCCTTCATGACTTGTGGCTGCAGAGGTAAATTGCAGACTATCTATGCCGTGCGTCAATTCCGAGGTGGAGCCATTCGTTGGTGGAACACTCTAGGGAAGACTTTGAGCCCTAATGAGCCATTGCAATTGTCATGGGCAGAGTTCTTGGTGCAGTTCAAGTGCAAGTTCTGCTCGGCTCAAAATCTATTGGAACTAGAAAACAAGTTTTTGACATTGACGAAAGGCAGCATGTCAGTTGATGAATACACCAATAACTTCACCGATAAGATGGAGTTTGATTTGTGCATCGTTCCAGATGAGCTGAGAAAGGTGGATCGGTATGCGAAGGGACTCCCATGGGAGTACGAGGTGCCAGTACGTCAGGCACTTACTCTAGAGGAAGCTATCTGGGCTTCCAAGTCTGTTGAGAACATGATCAAGGGGAGAACCACCGACAAGGTTGATGTTGGTGAGAAAAGAAAGTTTGAGGGAACATCTGGTTCTGGTAAGAAAGGAAAATTTTTGAAATCTGATTCGAAAAAGTTTGGAGGAAAAGGAGGCGAAGCAAAGTGGTGTGATAAGTGTAAGAAAAAGCACTTTGGGAAATGTAGCGAGGATGTAACCTGCTACACGTGTGGAATGGTTGGACATTTTGCCAATGAATGTCCGAACAACAAAAGGATGTGTTTTGGGTGTAATGAGGAGGGGCATATTTTGAAAGACTATCCGAAGAAGAAGGAGGCAGCTAGGCCCAACATTCCACCAAAGCCGAAGGCGAGAGCCTTCCAGATGACACTTGAGGCCACGAAAGATGAAGCTGATGTCGCTTCAGGTACCTTTCTCGTAAACGAATTACCTGCTCAAATATTGTTTGATTCTGGAGCCAACTACTCCTTTATTTCGCATGAGTTTGGTAGAAAGCTAGCTTTGCCTGTTGATAGACTAGATAATGCTTTATTAGTCGAAGTAGCTAGTGGCAAGTTTGTACCTGTTAGCCATCGTATGAAAGACATCTTAATCGACCTTAATGGGAATAAGTTTCACGAGGAATTATTGCCCATCGATCTCAATGGTTTCGACATCGTTTTGGGAATGGATTGGCTTAGCACCAATGATGCCGAAATTTTATGCAAGAAGAAGATAGTTACAGTAAACCCGCCTGGAAAAGATTCGTTTATGGTGTATGGGGACAAATGGCGAGTGAATTCTGGAATCATTTCTCTAATGAAAGCCAGAAAGTGTTTGGCCAAGGGATGTACATCATATTTAGCATTTGTGATTGATGCTAAGAAAGAAAAGAAGGTGATGCAGAGCATTCCAGCGGTGTGTGATTATCCGGAAGTATTTCCCGAGGATCTTCCTGGATTACCGCCTGATCGACAAGTGGAGTTCAGAATTGACTTGTTACCAGGAATCACGCCAATAGCAAAAGCACCTTATCGATTAGCACCGACAGAGATGAAGGAGCTGATGATGCAACTTCAGGAGTTATTGGACAAACGTTTCATTAGACCTAGTTCATCGCCCTAGGGAGCTCCGGTGTTATTTGTGAAGAAGAAAGATGGAAGTATGAGAATGTGCATCGATTACAGGGAGCTGAACAAGGCAACAATAAAGAATAGATATCCATTGCCAAGGATTGATGACCTGTTTGATCAATTGCAATGTTCGAGCTATTTCTCGAAGATCGATCTTAGCTCAGGATATCACCAGCTAAAAGTAAGAGAGCAAGATATCGAGAAGACTGCATTTAGAACTAGATATGGACACTATGAGTTCTTGGTTATGTCGTTTGGACTAACCAATGCTCCGACAGCGTTCATGGATTTGATGAATAGGGTTTGTAATCCTTTCCTTGATAAATCCGTGATAGTGTTCATAGACGACATTCTGATTTACTCGAAAAGCCAGGAGGAGCATGGCAGACACTTGCGAGAAGTGTTAGAAGTTTTGAAGAAGGAGAAGCTTTATGCAAAGTTCTCCAAATATGATTTTTGGATTCATGAAGTCCAATTCTTGGGTCACGTGGTCAACCAAGGAGGGATAATGGTTGATCCAGCAAAGATTGAAGCTGTGATGAAGTGGGAACAACCGAAAAGTCCCACGGAGATTCGAAGCTTTTTAGGATTAGCCGGATATTACCTAAGGTTTATCCAAGGCTTTTCTTCGATCGCTACTCCGTTAACAGATTTGACCCACAAAGGAGCTACTTATGCTTGGAATGATAAGCATAAAGAAGCATTCGAGAAGTTAAAGAAGAAGCTATGCGACGCACCGATACTTTCTCTACCCGATGGAGTTGAAGACTTCGCTGTTTATAGCGATGCGTCTAGTGTTGGATTGGGTTGTGTTTTGACCCAAAGAGAAAAGGTGATAGCATATACGTCTCGACAGCTGAAAGAGCATGAAAAAAATTACCCGACTCATGATTTGGAGTTGGCAGCGGTAGTTTTCACTCAAAAAATATGGAGGCATTACCTCTATGACACGAAGTGCAAACTTTTTACTGATCATAAGAGTCTCCAATATCTCTTTAATCAGATTGAATATGAGGCAACGACGCTGGCTAGAATTACTTAAAGACTACGACTGCGAGATACTTTACCACCCCGATAAAGCTAATGTTGTTGCTGATGCTCTCAGTCGGAAAGTCAATCTTGAAAGGAAAAGGCCAAGAGCGTTGAGAATTGAAGTTGTCTCGACCATTGTGGAAAGTATAAAGAAAGCTCAAGAGGAAGCTTCTGAGAAGAGGGTAGATGGTTACAAGAAATCGAAAATACCTTTGCAATGCGAATGTAACCATGCAAATAACTCTTAACTCAATGTGAGAAGAGTAAGGTAGCTCATGACTAATGTGAATTTGCAGCTTGATTGGGAAGAATTTATTGGTGATATCAATTTCATTAAGCCTTCACAGTCGAGTCGTTAAGACTTAGGTCAACATACAACAGCATGTTTCTAGGGACACTTAGCTAATACATAGGTAAAAAGAGTTATACCTGCCCCATCACACAAGTAGATAGACAATGCAGACGTCTTCGTTTATGATCTTGGTGTCCAAAGAAAATGAACAAAAGATAATTTTTTTTTGTGATTTTGTTGTTTGGAAAAGCAGTAAAATAAAGCAAATAAATTATTTTTGGTTTTTGAAGTTTTTCTGAAAATAAGGAAAAAGAAAACCGATAATGAACAGAGGACTGCGAAAAGCTGCAAACGTTCGCATCGACTCGCAGTGAAGAGACGAGTAATGAACAATTAACTGTGAAAGCCTACGAACGTTCGCACCGATTCGCAGTACTAAACAATTTTTGAAAACAAAGGTAAGATAAGCAAATCAAACAAAGAGATAAGCAAAGATACACAAAATATACAAAAGGATATTTGAAATACCAAACCACGAATGAACAGATCCCTGTGAACTACTGCGAATGTTCACATTGATTCGAATCAATAAAACAGACTGTTAATGAATAGTAGACTGCGAAAGCCTGCTAGCGTTTGCATCGATTCGCAGCAACGGTTTTATGAATGTGATGGTGGCTTTGGTACAAAATCAGCGTCCATCATTCACAGCCCTTGAAGGATTCTACTAAATGTTGCTTTAGGTAGGGCCTTGGTGAATATATCAGCGAATTGATCAGCAGATCTTATGAAATGAATCTCAACGTTTCCATCTTCCACATGATCCTTGATAAAGTGATACCTCAGTACTATGTGTTTCGTTTTTGAGTGTTGCTATGGGTTATGACATATGCGAATAGAACTTTCGGAGTGACAGTAGAGTGGAATTCTTTTCATATTTAAGCCATATTCGCGAAGTTAGCTTTGAATCCAAATGAGTTGAGATGTGCACAAAGCTGCAGCAATGTATTCAGCCTTAGCTGTTGACAATGAAATGCATGTTTCTTTCTTTGATTGCAAACTTACCAGCTTGCCATCGAGAAATTCACACCCGCGAGTTGTGCTTTTCGATCTAAACCTCAACCCCCTAAATCAGCATCTGAAAATGCTTGTACGAAGAATCCTGATTTCGTAGGTACCATAAACCAAGAGATGAGGTTCGCTTCAGATATCGAAAATTATTATTTACAACCATCATGTGAGGTTCGTGTGGATTAGATTAAAACCTTGCTCATTAACAAACAGAAAACATTATGTCTGGTCGACTAACAGTTAAATACATCAAAGACCATATCATTTGGCGATAGAGGGTAATATTAGCAGCTGGTTTTTCTAGAGAAGGTGTTAAATTTGTGCCAAACGCCATGGGAACCTTCACTTTTGACTCTCCAATCATTCCAAACTTAGCGAGCAGAATTTTCGTGTAAGCCTCTTGATTAATGAAAATTCCTTCCGGTCCCTATCTAATGTTTAATCCAAGGAAAAAGTTAATTGGACCCATTGAACTCATCTGAAATTTAGTTTCCATCAACTTTCGGAACTCAGCTATTAGGCCAGAATTTGTAGATCCAAAGATGATGTCATCAACATAAATTTATACGATCATCAAGTGGTCTCCCTCTTTCTTGCGAAAGAAGGTTGGTTCAACCGAACCTTGCTTTAATTTGGAAATTTTAAGAAAACGAGTAAGAGTTTCATACCCGGCTCTTGGAGCTTGCTTTAAACCGTAAACCGCTTTGTCAAGAATGTAATAGTGATCGACATATTTTTCATTTATGAACCCAAGCGGTTGCTCCACATAAACGGTCTCTTCCAATTCTCCATTTAAGAATGCACACTTCACATCCATCTGAAAAACTTCAAAGTTCTTGTGTGATGCATATGCCAATAAGGTGCAAACAGATTCCAATCTTGCAATGGGTGCGAAAGTCTCTTTATATTCAATCCCTTCTGTTGGGTCGTGTTTTGTATAAAGTGTTGCGTTTATTGGGCTCGTTAGCTAGTCCATTTTGAATCTCCAGTATGGGCCTGTCCATCCGTGAGTTTAGTACGGTTTTGTATAAATAAAGGTGCTTGCATGCATCTTAGCGTTAACGATAGAATAGAACGATCAGAGATTTATTTCAGCAAGATTATTGTTATCGTTCCTGTAACCCTAAATCCTCTACAGCGGAAGTTCTTAGTCGAGCTCTACTGAGGATTGTTTGATCTAATCATTCGACATATTTTGATCCACACTTGTGTTATTTATTGTTTTTGTGTTCATTGCAATACCTGTTAGAAAGATCTAATCGATCTTCAAGTTTGTTTTATAAATTATCAATTGGTATCAGAGCAGGAGGCTGTGTAATTCATACACATCTTTTCTGTGAAAAAGGTTGCGATTAGGGTTATTTCGCATTAACTAATATTTATTGAGCCGTCATCCCATAATTGACGTAACTCAGCATTTATTTGTTTTTCCCTAATTTAATATATTACAAGTCTGATCTTTCAAACAGGTTATTCGATCAAGCATGGACGAGTCACAATCAAATCCCATTAACATCTCAAACAACATTGGATCAACGACGAAGATTCCCATCCTTTACACCCAGGATTACGAAGTCTGGGCACATCACTTTGAAGATTATGTCATTGGATCTGAGGACAATGGATATCTTATTTGGGAAGCAATCGTGTTTGGACCATTCGCTCATTCAGCAACGTCAAGAATCATTAAAACGCAGAAAGAGTATAATGATCTGTTGAAAGACGTAAAAGATATTGCCCAAGACGAAAAGGATAAATTTCAGTGCAATATTAAAGCATTGAGACTAATCAGATTCGCTCTTCAATCTGATACTTTCAGGCTAGTGAGTTCGTGCAGCACTGCTAAAGAAATATGGGATAGGCTGCGAGAGCTATATTCCACAGACGAAGATCTTGAGCATTCCATTCAAACCTTACTTTTATCTGAGTTTGGTGAATTTAAGCAGAATCCTTAAGAGACTGTTACTCAGACGTTCGATCGCTTCAATCATCTTCTTAGTAAGATGATTAAACACGATATTGAAAGGAAGCTGATTGAACAAAAGGTTACGTTTTTAAACGGTCTTAGATCTGAGAGGAGAGCAGTTGTATCCACTGTTAAAGCACATGAGCAATTCAAATCTTACTCATTGGCAAAGCTTGTAGAGATTTTGAAATCCCAAGAAAAGATTGTCTTGCAGGAGAAAAATGTGGTTTCAAGCTTGGGTTCATTGGCCCTTCTGTCCAAAAGCAAAGGTGTGGTGGAAGATGAAGACCTTAACTTAGAAGACTATGATCTTACCTCAGAAGACTATGCAATGATGGTGTCAAACCCTAAGAGGTTCATCAAGAAAAGGTTTCCTACCAATAAGAACCGAAATTGGCAGGTAAGTTATAGTTCTGAAAAGGTCAGGGAAGAACCGAAGGCAGAAGAACCAAAGAAAGAACCGAAAGCTGAAGGAGATTTGGGTGTGAACTGCTATTATTGTGGAGGAAAGAACCACTATGCCAAAGACTGTGTCCTAAAGAAAATGGCAGAAAAGGATGAGGAGAAAGATGAAGAAGTTGTGTTAATGAAAAAGATGGAAGAGATCAAGAGAAAGAAAACTATCACTAACCCTTCAATGAAGGCTTTAATTGTACAGGGTTCGGTAGCGGATGACGAGTTTAGTGGCGTGGAGGTCTGGTCAACCGACTTTGAGGATGATGAAGTCCGGAAGCCATCTCATGGAAAAGCTTATGTTGCAAAAGATGAAGGAAGCGGTGGAAAGTGCTTGATGGTGTCGGATGTATCTCAAATGAGGGGATACAACACAGACGATAGGAATGAAGACACGAAGGAGCGAGAGGACTTGTGCTTCACAGCAAAACCACCTAGCATGCAGTTTAATGAGCTTGATGAATTAATCAAGAAGGTACAATCTATTTTTGTTTCATTCAAAGTCCCACAAAATTCATACGAAAAAGAATTAAAAAATGTAAATTCAAGAATCTCTCATGTAGACAGCAGTTTAACTCAAACACGGGTCACCAATTCTAACCTAACTGACCAAATAAGTAGGGTGTCTTCAAAGAGAGAGGAACGGAGGATGTGGATAGAGCTGAAGGAGTCGGAGTTAATAAAATCCAAGGACGAAAATATTTATTTACAAAGAGACAATTTGAAACTTTTGAAACAGAGAAATGTCTTTTGTTTAATTGCTAAGCGTCTTTATACTAATATCACTCAACTTCATTTGAACTGTGAAATAGGGCAGAAAATTCATCGCATGATTTTGCCCTTCCTTGACTTTAAGGAGGATGAAATTGATGCTGAAGCATATAATTGTGAAAGTGTAGTTTCGTCTGAGGATGTAAATCCGACATATATGTATGGTCTAGACAAAATCGAATCTTTCATAAAGTCCAAGGACCATAAGGACATGCTGAAAAATCTTTTGGATGAAAATGATAAACTGAAACTAAGGACCGAAACCATACAAAAGTTTGACTTATTGAATGCCAACTTGAGCTCAGAGAATAAAATTGATGTTGAAAATGCATCTGAGCTTAATGAGGACGATGATATGAGTGAAATTTCTGTAGAGGATGAAGTTGATTGTTCTGAGTTTGTCAAGAGCGAACCCGAAAACCACAAAAATCTTATTTCAGAAAATTATGTGGAGTTTGCTCGTCTGTCCCAACAAGAGTCCCCGATCCTTGAAGAAAAGGCTGTTGTATACCAAAACGTAAGGATGACTCCAAATCAAGTGTATAAGGTCACAGGTGTAACCGAACATCAGACAGCCGAACTCACAGCCATTGTAAACGAAGATAATGCTGATGGTTGTGATGAGTTCTTCTGGTCCACCCCTATCGACAATGCTGACGAAACCGTTGGTCTGTCAGAAAGGACGTCCTGGAAAACCAAAGGCAGATATGTGCCAGAGCCTTTGAACAAGCCTGATAACTTCGACGTGCCAAGTACTAGTGGTACAAAAGATGTTCTTGAAGAAAAAGGAGTCTCTGCAAAAGAAGTCACTCCTTCAAGCGAAACATCATCAGTTCAAAGTGAACCAGCTGACAAAAAGCAAAAGTAAAAAGCGAATATCCATCGACAGCCGAAGCAAGTGAAAAATCAAAAACAGCAAAGGAATCAGAGATACAAGAAGAATCTCTCTGAACGAAAACAGTTTTGGCAATCTCAAAACGCCCATTTCTCTTATCATAACAGAAATTCGAAGTCAAAGAAAGGTATTGTTAGATCGCAAAAAAGTAATAACAACCGAAAGGAGAGGTTCGGTTCTGAGGATCATAATAACCGAAAGGACAAGTTTGGTTCTGAAAATTATGACAACCGAAGGCAAAGGTTCGTTTCAGAGAACACAAGCTACCGAAAGCATAGGTTCGGTTCCGAAAGCAAAAGCACTCAAAGTTCTAGGTTCGGTCCCACTAATGATCAAAAACAAAAGGGTCACTTAGAACCTCAAGTCAAGAAAACATCTCAGTCTAAATTCTCTCGTTCTACTTCTTCCAATTCTTCTAACTCCTATCAACCTCATTCAAAATTCAATTCTGTTAGCACTCAAAAACCTAAATCTTCAACAGATCTGAAAGGAAAATCGAAGGTTTCATCAGTCAAGACAGATCAAAATCATCCCAAAGTCCAAATACCTAAACCAGAATCCAAACCGACAACAACAAATCCCAATAAAATTAAAGTTTTCACCATTAAAAAGAAACATGAAACAACGTTAATAAAAAGAACTTATCTTGTTGACATCTCTCTTACTATTCATGTTCCTGTGAAAGGCTCACGTGGACCCAAGAAACTTTGGGTTCCTAAATCTGCTTAATTTTTGCAGGTTATCAGTGATGAGCAGTTTGACGAAGAATGGTATATTGACAGTGGCTGCTCACGTCACATGACAGGAAGGAAGGAAGAGCTGAGGGAATTTCGGTCTCTTTCAAACGGTGGAAATGTCAAGTTCGGGAACAACTCATTCGGCAAAATAAAAGGCTATGGAATGATAACAAATGGTGATTTTACGATTAGAAAGGTCGCATACGTTGAAGGACTACAACATAACCTCATCAGTGTATCTCAGCTTGTTGGAGGTACCGGTCTCAAGGTCTCATTCGACGATGAGGGTTCAGAGACAATTGAAAACAAAACGAAAAGAATAATTCTCAAATCGGAGCGCAAAAGCAAAATGTTTCCCCTGAACCTCAAACCCATCAAAGGGAATCCAGCTATCTGCCTATTACCCAAAGCACAATCTGACGAAAGCTGGCTGTGGCACAGAAGGCTCTCTCATCTAAACTTCAAGGATATCAACAAACTTGTCACAGGTGGTCATGTTCGAGGTCTTCCATTGCTCAAGTACGATCGAGAACATTTATGTGCTGCGTATGAAATGGGGAAGCAGAGTCGTCAAAGTCACCCATCGATAGTAAACACTAAAGTTGTTGAACCACTAGATTTAATTCACATTGATTTGTATGGTCCATCATCTATCGAAAGCATCGGCGGTAGCAAGTATATTCTTGTCATTGTTGATGACTTTTCACGTTTTACATGGGTATTCTTTCTGAAGCACAAATCTGAAGCAACTCTCAAGCTAAAGATGTTTATCAAGCAAGTTGAAGTGCAGCTGAGGAAAGTCGTTCGCAACATCAGGAGCGATAATGGGCTGGAGTTCAAAAATAAAGAATTCGAAGATTTCTTGGCCGAAAAAGGAACCAGTCACAAATTCTCAGCTCCTTATGAGATCATCAACAACAGGAAGCCAAATGTCAAATTCTTCCATGTATTCGGCTCACGGTGCTTCATCTTCAATTCTAAAGAACATCGTAACAAGTTCGACGTCAAAGCCGATGAAGGGATTATCCTGGGATATTCTCTCACTTTGAAAGCCTACCGGGTATTAAACAAGCGCTCGAGGAAGATAGAAGAAACTTATTTTGTGAATTTTGATGATAGCTATGTCAAAAAGCTGAAGGCCACCGAAGACACAGTTGGAGAATTTTTTTCTCAAACAGGCCAAGTCACAACCTCGATCTCAAATCTATTTGAGAAGTTTGTTGAGTTATTCGATGAACCAGAGAAGGCTACTCTCTCGGAAGCTAGTGCAGCAGACAACAAAGTAGATCATCTGAAGCAACTCATCGAAAATGCTGCCAAGCAAATGAACGAAGGAGGATCAAGTCCAAACGAACCTCCACAGCACGATGCTTCAGTTGAGGGGGAGGATCTATCTTCTTCATCATAGCTGAGCTCACATGTTGAGGGGGAGAACTGTTCTCCAGTTGCTCCTGAAAGCCCAGCTGTACCCGAAAGTCCTATAGTACCCGAAGGTGCTACAACACCCGAAGGTGCTACAACACCCGACAGCTCGTCACCACCCGAAACTCCTGTAGCTCCGGAAACTCAAGACACACCTGGAAGCTTATCTGTCGAGGGGGAGAATGTCGATATGCTTTATGACGATGACAGTCAATCTGAACTAGAAGAGATGGTAAACGCTGAATTGGATCCATCTTATGATCCAAATTACCTTCCTCTTGTCAAATGGACCAGAGATCATCCTGTTTCACAGGTTGTCGGTAATATCTCTGAAAAGGTCCTGACCCAATCACAACTAAAGGCAAAGCAAACTTCCTTATTTTCAAAAGTAGAGTTCTGTATGTTTAACTCCTTTGTCTCAAAAGTTGAACCAAAGACAGTTAACACTGCTCTTGATCACTCCGATTGGGTTCAAGCTATGCAAGACGAACTTAATGAATTCGAAAGGAATAAAGTTTGGCGCCTCATTCCAACTCCTCAAGATGCCTTAGTTGTTGGTCTTAAATGGGTCTTCAGAAATAAGATGGACAAGGAAGGCAATGTGATACGAAACAAAGCTCGTCTAGTGGTGAAAGCATACTGTCAGGAGGAAGGAATCGACTATGAAGAAACTTTTGCTCCTATAGCTAGGCTGGAATCGGTTAGAATATTTCTTGCCTATGCTGCACATAAGAACTTTGAGGTCTACCAAATGGATGTCGAGTGCGCATTTCTAAATGGAGAACTTGAAGAAATGGTATACGTGGAGCAACCTCCTAGATTCGTCAATGAAGAAACTTTCTTGGTCACCCATCGATAGTAAACACTAAAGTTGTTGAACCACTAGAGTTAATTCACATTGATTTGTGTGGTCCATCATCTATCGAAAGCATTGGCGGTAGCAAGTATATTCTTGTCATTATTAATGACTTTTCACGTTTTACATGGGTGTTCTTTCTGAAGCACAAATCTGAAGCAACTCTCAAGCTAAAGATGTTTATCAAGGAAGTTGAAGTGCAGCTGAGGAAAGTCGTTCGCAACATCAGGAGCGATAATGGGCTGGAGTTCAAAAATAAAGAATTCGAAGATTTCTTGACCGAAAAAGGAACCAGTCACAACTTCTCAGCTCCTTATGAGATCATCAACAACAGGAAGCCAAATGTCAAATTCTTCCATGTATTCGGTTCATGGTGCTTCATCTTCAATTCTAAAGAACATCGTAACAAGTTCGACGTCAAAGCCGATGAAGGGATTTTCCTGGGATATTCTCTCACTTCGAAAGCCTACCGGGTATTAAACAAGCGCTCGAGGAAGATAGAAGAAACTTATTTTGTGACTTTTGATGATAGCTATGTCAAAAAGCTAAAGGCCACCGAAGACACAGTTGGAGAAATTTTTTCTCAAACAGGCCAAGTCACAATCTCGATCACAAATCTATTTGAGAAGTTTGTTGAGTTATTCGATGAACCAGAGAAGGCTACTCTCTCGGAAGCTAGTGCAGCAGACAACAAAGTAGATCATCTGAAGCAACTCATCGAAAATGTTGCCAAGCAAATGAACGAAGGAGGATCAAGTCCAAACGAACCTCCACAGCACGATGCTTCAGTTGAGGGGGAGGATCTATCTTCTTCATCACAGCTGAGCTCACATGTTGAGGGGGAGAACTGTTCTCCAGTTGCTCCTGAAAGCCCAGCTGTACCCGAAAGTCCTATAGTACCCGAAGGTGCTACAACACCCGACAGCTCGTCACCACCCGAAACTCCTTTAGCTCCGGAAACTCAAGACACACTTGGAAGCTTATCTGTCGAGGGGGAGAATGCCGATATGCTTTATGACGATGACAGTCAATCTGAACTAGAAGAGATGGTAAACGCTGAATTGGATACATCTTATGATCAAAATTACCTTCCTCTTGTCAAATGGACCAGAGATCATCCTGTTTCACAGGTTGTCGGTAATATCATTGAAAAGGTCCTGAACCGATCACAACTAAAGGCAAAGCAAACTTCCTTATTTTCAAAAGTAGAGTTCTGTATGTTTAACTCCTTTGTCTCAAAAGTCGAACCAAAGACAGTTAACACTGCTCTTGATCACTCCGATTGGGTTCAAGCTATGCAAGACGAACTTAATGAATTCGAAAGGAATAAAGTTTGGCGCCTCATTCCAACTCCTCAAGATGCCTTAGTTGTTGGTCTTAAATGGGTCTTCAGAAATAAGATGGACAAGGAAGGCAATGTGATACGAAACAAAGCTCGTCTAGTGGTGAATGGATACTGTCAGGAGGAAGGAATCGACTATGAAGAAACTTTTGCTCCTGTAGCTAGGCTGGAATCCGTTAGAATGTTTCTTGCCTATGCTGCACATAAGAACTTTGAGGTCTACCAAATGGATGTCGAGTGCGCATTTCTAAATGGAGAACTTGAAGAAATGGTATACGTGGAGCAACCTCCTAGATTCGTCAATGAAGAAACTTTCTTGGTCACCCATCGATAGTAAACACTAAAGTTGTTGAACCACTAGAGTTAATTCACATTGATTTGTGTGGTCCATCATCTATCGAAAGCATCGGCGGTAGCAAGTATATTCTTGTCATTGTTGATGACTTTTCACGTTTTACATGGGTATTCTTTCTGAAGCACAAATCTGAAGCAACTCTCAAGCTAAAGATGTTTATCAAGCAAGTTGAAGTGCAGCTGAGGAAAGTCGTTCGCAACATCAGGAGCGATAATGGGCTGGAGTTCAAAAATAAAGAATTTGAAGATTTCTTGGCCGAAAAAGGAACCAGTCACAACTTCTCAGCTCCTTATGAGATCATCAACAACAGGAAGCCAAATGTCAAATTCTTCCATGTATTCGGCTCACGGTGCTTCATCTTCAATTCTAAAGAACATCGTAACAAGTTCGACGTCAAAGCCGATGAAGGGATTATCCTGGGATATTCTCTCACTTTGAAAGCCTACCGGGTATTAAACAAGCGCTCGAGGAAGATAGAAGAAACTTATTTTGTGAATTTTGATGATAGCTATGTCAAAAAGCTGAAGGCCACCGAAGACACAGTTGGAGAATTTTTTTCTCAAACAGGCCAAGTCACAACCTCGATCTCAAATCTATTTGAGAAGTTTGTTGAGTTATTCGATGAACCAGAGAAGGCTACTCTCTCGGAAGCTAGTGCAGCAGACAACAAAGTAGATCATCTGAAGCAACTCATCGAAAATGCTGCCAAGCAAATGAACGAAGGAGGATCAAGTCCAAACGAACCTCCACAGCACGATGCTTCAGTTGAGGGGGAGGATCTATCTTCTTCATCATAGCTGAGCTCACATGTTGAGGGGGAGAACTGTTCTCCAGTTGCTCCTGAAAGCCCTGCTGTACCCGAAAGTCCTATAGTACCCGAAGGTGCTACAACACCCGAAGGTGCTACAACACCCGACAGCTCGTCACCACCCGAAACTCCTGTAGCTCCGGAAACTCAAGACACACCTGGAAGCTTATCTGTCGAGGGGGAGAATGCCGATATGCTTTATGACGATGACAGTCAATCTGAACTAGAAGAGATGGTAAACGCTGAATTGGATCCATCTTATGATCCAAATTACCTTCCTCTTGTCAAATGGACCAGAGATCATCCTGTTTCACAGGTTGTCGGTAATATCTCTGAAAAGGTCCTGACCCAATCACAACTAAAGGCAAATCAAACTTCCTTATTTTCAAAAGTAGAGTTCTGTATGTTTAACTCCTTTGTCTCAAAAGTTGAACCAAAGACAGTTAACACTGCTCTTGATCACTCCGATTGGGTTCAAGCTATGCAAGACGAACTTAATGAATTCGAAAGGAATAAAGTTTGGCGCCTCATTCCAACTCCTCAAGATGCCTTAGTTGTTGGTCTTAAATGGGTCTTCAGAAATAAGATGGACAAGGAAGGCAATATGATACGAAACAAAGCTCGTCTAGTGGTGAAAGCATACTGTCAGGAGGAAGGAATCGACTATGAAGAAACTTTTGCTCCTATAGCTATGCTGGAATCGGTTAGAATATTTCTTGCCTATGCTGCACATAAGAACTTTGAGGTCTACCAAATGGATGTCGAGTGCGCATTTCTAAATGGAGAACTTGAAGAAATGGTATACGTGGAGCAACCTCCTAGATTCGTCAATGAAGAAACTTTCTTGGTCACCCATCGATAGTAAACACTAAAGTTGTTGAACCACTAGAGTTAATTCACATTGATTTGTGTGGTCCATCATCTATCGAAAGCATTGGCGGTAGCAAGTATATTCTTGTCATTATTAATGACTTTTCACGTTTTACATGGGTGTTCTTTCTGAAGCACAAATCTGAAGCAACTCTCAAGCTAAAGATGTTTATCAAGGAAGTTGAAGTGCAGCTGAGGAAAGTCGTTCGCAACATCAGGAGCGATAATGGGCTGGAGTTCAAAAATAAAGAATTCGAAGATTTCTTGACCGAAAAAGGAACCAGTCACAACTTCTCAGCTCCTTATGAGATCATCAACAACAGGAAGCCAAATGTCAAATTCTTCCATGTATTCGGCTCATGGTGCTTCATCTTCAATTCTAAAGAACATCGTAACAAGTTCGACGTCAAAGCCGATGAAGGGATTTTCCTGGGATATTCTCTCACTTCGAAAGCCTACCGGGTATTAAACAAGCGCTCGAGGAAGATAGAAGAAACTTATTTTGTGACTTTTGATGATAGCTATGTCAAAAAGCTAAAGGCCACCGAAGACACAGTTGGAGAAATTTTTTCTCAAACAGGCCAAGTCACAATCTCGATCACAAATCTATTTGAGAAGTTTGTTGAGTTATTCGATGAACCAGAGAAGGCTACTCTCTCGGAAGCTAGTGCAGCAGACAACAAAGTAGATCATCTGAAGCAACTCATCGAAAATGTTGCCAAGCAAATGAACGAAGGAGGATCAAGTCCAAACGAACCTCCACAGCACGATGCTTCAGTTGAGGGGGAGGATCTATCTTCTTCATCACAGCTGAGCTCACATGTTGAGGGGGAGAACTGTTCTCCAGTTGCTCCTGAAAGCCCAGCTGTACCCGAAAGTCCTATAGTACCCGAAGGTGCTACAACACCCGACAGCTCGTCACCACCCGAAACTCCTTTAGCTCCGGAAACTCAAGACACACTTGGAAGCTTATCTGTCGAGGGGGAGAATGCCGATATGCTTTATGACGACGACAGTCAATCTGAACTAGAAGAGATGGTAAACGCTGAATTGGATACATCTTATGATCAAAATTACCTTCCTCTTGTCAAATGGACCAGAGATCATCCTGTTTCACAGGTTGTCGGTAATATCATTGAAAAGGTCCTGAACCGATCACAACTAAAGGCAAAGCAAACTTCCTTATTTTCAAAAGTAGAGTTCTGTATGTTTAACTCCTTTGTCTCAAAAGTCGAACCAAAGACAGTTAACACTGCTCTTGATCACTCCGATTGGGTTCAAGCTATGCAAGACGAACTTAATGAATTCGAAAGGAATAAAGTTTGGCGCCTCATTCCAACTCCTCAAGATGCCTTAGTTGTTGGTCTTAAATGGGTCTTCAGAAATAAGATGGACAAGGAAGGCAATGTGATACGAAACAAAGCTCGTCTAGTGGTGAATGGATACTGTCAGGAGGAAGGAATCGACTATGAAGAAACTTTTGCTCCTGTAGCTAGGCTGGAATCCGTTAGAATGTTTCTTGCCTATGCTGCACATAAGAACTTTGAGGTCTACCAAATGGATGTCGAGTGCGCATTTCTAAATGGAGAACTTGAAGAAATGGTATACGTGGAGCAACCTCCTAGATTCGTCAATGAAGAAACTTTCTTGGTCACCCATCGATAGTAAACACTAAAGTTGTTGAACCACTAGAGTTAATTCACATTGATTTGTGTGGTCCATCATCTATCGAAAGCATCGGCGGTAGCAAGTATATTCTTGTCATTGTTGATGACTTTTCACGTTTTACATGGGTATTCTTTCTGAAGCACAAATCTGAAGCAACTCTCAAGCTAAAGATGTTTATCAAGCAAGTTGAAGTGCAGCTGAGGAAAGTCGTTCGCAACATCAGGAGCGATAATGGGCTGGAGTTCAAAAATAAAGAATTTGAAGATTTCTTGGCCGAAAAAGGAACCAGTCACAACTTCTCAGCTCCTTATGAGATCATCAACAACAGGAAGCCAAATGTCAAATTCTTCCATGTATTCGGCTCACGGTGCTTCATCTTCAATTCTAAAGAACATCGTAACAAGTTCGACGTCAAAGCCGATGAAGGGATTATCCTGGGATATTCTCTCACTTTGAAAGCCTACCGGGTATTAAACAAGCGCTCGAGGAAGATAGAAGAAACTTATTTTGTGAATTTTGATGATAGCTATGTCAAAAAGCTGAAGGCCACCGAAGACACAGTTGGAGAATTTTTTTCTCAAACAGGCCAAGTCACAACCTCGATCTCAAATCTATTTGAGAAGTTTGTTGAGTTATTCGATGAACCAGAGAAGGCTACTCTCTCGGAAGCTAGTGCAGCAGACAACAAAGTAGATCATCTGAAGCAACTCATCGAAAATGCTGCCAAGCAAATGAACGAAGGAGGATCAAGTCCAAACGAACCTCCACAGCACGATGCTTCAGTTGAGGGGGAGGATCTATCTTCTTCATCATAGCTGAGCTCACATGTTGAGGGGGAGAACTGTTCTCCAGTTGCTCCTGAAAGCCCTGCTGTACCCGAAAGTCCTATAGTACCCGAAGGTGCTACAACACCCGAAGGTGCTACAACACCCGACAGCTCGTCACCACCCGAAACTCCTGTAGCTCCGGAAACTCAAGACACACCTGGAAGCTTATCTGTCGAGGGGGAGAATGCCGATATGCTTTATGACGATGACAGTCAATCTGAACTAGAAGAGATGGTAAACGCTGAATTGGATCCATCTTATGATCCAAATTACCTTCCTCTTGTCAAATGGACCAGAGATCATCCTGTTTCACAGGTTGTCGGTAATATCTCTGAAAAGGTCCTGACCCAATCACAACTAAAGGCAAAGCAAACTTCCTTATTTTCAAAAGTAGAGTTCTGTATGTTTAACTCCTTTGTCTCAAAAGTTGAACCAAAGACAGTTAACACTGCTCTTGATCACTCCGATTGGGTTCAAGCTATGCAAGACGAACTTAATGAATTCGAAAGGAATAAAGTTTGGCGCCTCATTCCAACTCCTCAAGATGCCTTAGTTGTTGGTCTTAAATGGGTCTTCAGAAATAAGATGGACAAGGAAGGCAATGTGATACGAAACAAAGCTCGTCTAGTGGTGAAAGCATACTGTCAGGAGGAAGGAATCGACTATGAAGAAACTTTTGCTCCTATAGCTAGGCTGGAATCGGTTAGAATATTTCTTGCCTATGCTGCACATAAGAACTTTGAGGTCTACCAAATGGATGTCGAGTGCGCATTTCTAAATGGAGAACTTGAAGAAATGGTATACGTGGAGCAACCTCCTAGATTCGTCAATGAAGAAACTTTCTTGGTCACCCATCGATAGTAAAAACTAAAGTTGTTGAACCACTAGAGTTAATTCACATTGATTTGTGTGGTCCATCATCTATCGAAAGCATCGGCGGTAGCAAGTATATTCTTGTCATTATTAATGACTTTTCACGTTTTACATGGGTGTTCTTTCTGAAGCACAAATCTGAAGCAACTCTCAAGCTAAAGATGTTTATCAAGGAAGTTGAAGTGCAGCTGAGGAAAGTCGTTCGCAACATCAGGAGCGATAATGGGCTGGAGTTCAAAAATAAAGAATTCGAAGATTTCTTGACCGAAAAAGGAACCAGTCACAACTTCTCAGCTCCTTATGAGATCATCAACAACAGGAAGCCAAATGTCAAATTCTTCCATGTATTCGGCTCATGGTGCTTCATCTTCAATTCTAAAGAACATCGTAACAAGTTCGACGTCAAAGCCGATGAAGGGATTTTCCTGGGATATTCTCTCACTTCGAAAGCCTACCGGGTATTAAACAAGCGCTCGAGGAAGATAGAAGAAACTTATTTTGTGACTTTTGATGATAGCTATGTCAAAAAGCTAAAGGCCACCGAAGACACAGTTGGAGAAATTTTTTCTCAAACAGGCCAAGTCACAATCTCGATCACAAATCTATTTGAGAAGTTTGTTGAGTTATTCGATGAACCAGAGAAGGCTACTCTCTCGGAAGCTAGTGCAGCAGACAACAAAGTAGATCATCTGAAGCAACTCATCGAAAATGTTGCCAAGCAAATGAACGAAGGAGGATCAAGTCCAAACGAACCTCCACAGCATGATGCTTCAGTTGAGGGGGAGGATCTATCTTCTTCATCACAGCTGAGCTCACATGTTGAGGGGGAGAACTGTTCTCCAGTTGCTCCTGAAAGCCCAGCTGTACCCGAAAGTCCTATAGTACCCAAAGGTGCTACAACACCCGACAGCTCGTCACCACCCGAAACTCCTTTAGCTCCGGAAACTCAAGACACACTTGGAAGCTTATCTGTCGAGAGGGAGAATGCCGATATGCTTTATGACGATGACAGTCAATCTGAACTAGAAGAGATGGTAAACGCTGAATTGGATACATCTTATGATCAAAATTACCTTCCTCTTGTCAAATGGACCAGAGATCATCCTGTTTCACAGGTTGTCGGTAATATCATTGAAAAGGTCCTGAACCGATCACAACTAAAGGCAAAGCAAACTTCCTTATTTTCAAAAGTAGAGTTCTGTATGTTTAACTCCTTTGTCTCAAAAGTCGAACCAAAGACAGTTAACACTGCTCTTGATCACTCCGATTGGGTTCAAGCTATGCAAGACGAACTTAATGAATTCGAAAGGAATAAAGTTTGGCGCCTCATTCCAACTCCTCAAGATGCCTTAGTTGTTGGTCTTAAATGGGTCTTCAGAAATAAGATGGACAAGGAAGGCAATGTGATACGAAACAAAGCTCGTCTAGTGGTGAATGGATACTGTCAGGAGGAAGGAATCGACTATGAAGAAACTTTTGCTCCTGTAGCTAGGCTGGAATCCGTTAGAATGTTTCTTGCCTATGCTGCACATAAGAACTTTGAGGTCTACCAAATGGATGTCGAGTCCGCATTTCTAAATGGAGAACTTGAAGAAACGGTATATGTGGAGCAACCTCCTAGATTCGTCAATGAAAAAACTTTCTTGGTCACCCATCGATAGTAAACACTAAAGTTGTTGAACCACTAGAGTTAATTCACATTGATTTGTGTGGTCCATCATCTATCGAAAGCATCGGCGGTAGCAAGTATATTCTTGTCATTGTTAATGACTTTTCACGTTTTACATGGGTATTCTTTCTGAAGCACAAATCTGAAGCAACTCTCAAGCTAAAGATGTTTATCAAGCAAGTTGAAGTGCAGCTGAGGAAAGTCGTTCGCAACATCAGGAGCGATAATGGGCTGGAGTTCAAAAATAAAGAATTCGAAGATTTCTTGGCCGAAAAAGGAACCAGTCACAACTTCTCAGCTCCTTATGAGATCATCAACAACAGGAAGCCAAATGTCAAATTCTTCCATGTATTCGGCTCACGGTGCTTCATCTTCAATTCTAAAGAACATCGTAGCAAGTTTGACGTCAAATCCGATGAAGGAATTTTCCTAGGATATTCTCTCACTTCGAAAGCCTACCGGGTATTAAACAAGCGCTCGAGGAAGATAGAAGAAACTTATTTTGTGAATTTTGATGATAGTTATGTCAAAAAGCTGAAGGCCACCGAAGACACAGTTGGAGAAATTTTTTCTCAAACAGGCCAAGTCACAACCTCGATCGCAAATCTATTTGAGAAGTTTGTTGAGTTATTCGATGAACCAAAGAAGGCTACTCTCTTGGAAGCTAGTGCAGCAGACAACAAAGTAGATCATCTGAAGCAACTCATCGAAAATGCTGCCAAGCAAATGAACGAAGGAGGATCAAGTCCAAACGAACCTCCACAGCACAATGCTTCAGTTGAGGGGAGGATCTATCTTCTTCATCACAGCTGAGCTCACATGTTGAGTGGGAGAACTGTTCTCCAGTTGCTCCTGAAAGCCCAGCTGTACCCAAAAGTCCTATAGTACCCGAAGGTGCTACAACCTTCGACAGCTCGTCACCACCCGAAACTCTTGTAGCTCCGGAAACTCAAGACACACCTGGAAGCTTATCTGTCGAGGGGGAGAATGCCGATATGCTTTATGACGATGACAGTCAATCTGAACTAGAAGAGATGGTAAACACTGAATTGGATCCATCTTATGATCCAAATTACCTTCCTCTTGTCAAATGGACCAGAGATCATCCTGTTTCACAGGTTGTCGGTAATATCTTTGAAAAGGTCCTGAACCGATCACAACTAAAGGCAAAGCAAACTTCCTTATTTTCAAAAGTAGAGTTCTGTATGTTTAACTCCTTTGTCTCAAAAGTTGAACCAAAGACAGTTAACACTGCTCTTGATCACTCCGATTGGGTTCAAGCTATGCAAGACGAACTTAATGAATTCGAAAGGAATAAAGTTTGGCGCCTCATTCCAACTCCTCAAGATGCCTTAGTTGTTGGTCTCAAATGGGTCTTCAGAAATAAGATGGACAAGGAAGGCAATGTGATACGAAACAAAGCTCGTCTAGTGGTGAAAGGATACTGTCACGAGGAAGGAATCGACTATGAAGAAACTTTTGCTCCTGTAGCTAGGCTGGAATCCGTTAGAATATTTCTTGCCTATGCTGCACATAAGAACTTTGAGGTCTACCAAATGGATGTCGAGTGCGCATTTCTAAATGGAGAACTTGAAGAAACGGTATATGTGGAGCAACCTCCTAGATTCGTCAATGAAAGGTACCCCAATCACTGTTATATTTTGGACAAAGCGGTATATGGACTAAAACAAGCTCCGAGGGCCTGGTATGAAACGCTAACCAAGTTTTTAAAGATGTCCAAATTTAAACAAGGTTCGGTTGACCCAACCTTCTTTCGTAAGAAGGAAGGTAACCACCTTATGATTGTTCAAATCTATGTCAATGATATCATCTTTGGCTCAACGAATCGTAGCTTAACGGCTGAATTCAGAAAGCTGATGGACACTAAATTTGAAATGAGCTCAATGGGTCCAATTAACTTTTTCCTTGGTTTAAATATTAGACAGGGACCCGAAGGCATCTTTATTAACTAGGAAGCTTACACGAAGACTCTCCTTGCTAAATTTGGCATGATGGGAGACTCAAAGGTTAAAGTTCCAATGGCGTTCGGCACCAAGCTCACTCCATCCTTGGATAAGCCAGCAGTTGATATTACGCTATATCGCCAGATGATTGGCTCTCTGATGTACCTTACTGCAAGCAGGCCTGATATAATGTTCTCTGTTTGTTACTGTGCTAGATTTCAGGAGAATCCTCGTGAACCTCATATGCTTGCAGTGAAGAACATACTCCGGTATCTCAAGCGAACTACCTCTCAAGGCTTATGGTATCCATCCAACTCAGGATTCTTTGTTCAAGCCTACTCCGACGCAGACCGTGGAGGTTGTGGACTAGACAAGAAAAGCACCACGGGAGGCTGCCAGTTCATTGATGAGAAGTTGGTTAGCTGGCAATCAAAGAAACAGACTTGTGTGTCTTTGTCTACCGCTGAAGCAGAATACATCGCAGCTGCCTCCTGTACATCTCAAGTGATTTGGATCCAAAGCCAGCTCCGGGACTATGGACTCAATATGAAAAAGACTCCACTATATTGTGACTCTGAAAGTGCAATTAGGATCTGTCATAACCCAGTGCAACACTCCAAGACTAAGCACATAGCACTGAGGTATCACTTCATTAAGGATCATGTGGAAGATGGGAACGTCGAAATTCATTTTGTTCGAACCACTGATCAATTGGCTGACATCTTCACCAAAGCTCTTCCTGAAGCATCATTCAACAAAATTCTACAAGGGCTGGGTATGATGGAATCAGAGTCAGTACCAAAAATTACCTCTCAAGATCAAAAGTAAGGAGCGAAATAGACCGAACGTTTGGGTTCGGGTCTTGTACTAATGTACCGAAATGAACCGAACGCTCGGGTTCGGTTGACTTATCTGCTTTTCGCTCATCACTCAAAGGTAGTTTCCTTGGTTGTAGATCTTATGTATACTTTTTCCAAATGTATTTATCTTATTGTCAAAGTTATTTTCTGTTTCAAACCTATTTTCTTTGGCAACTGAAATAAACCGAACGTTCGGGTTCGGTTCCAAAACTTTTTCTCACCCGAAATAGACGGAACGCTCGGGTTCGGTTCCAAAGTTTTTCACAACCGAAATAAACCGAACGCACAGGTTCGGTTCCAACTTTATTTATTTTTTTTTTATTTTTTTTTCATTATTATCAAAAATTCCAAAAATATTTCTTTTCATAAATTCAAACACTCCAAAAATATTTTGTCATTTATTTTCTTTTTGGCTCTAATTTTATTTGTGTGTTCGTTTATGGGGAAATCATTTAATTAGCTAAGTGTCCCTAGAAGCATGTTGTTGTATGTGTCCAAAGCCTCACCTGATTCTGAATAATAGCCTTAATGACTTGGTATAAACAAACCTTGTCTTCCCAATTAGGCTCTCATATTTATTCTAATCATGAGCTACCTACCTCTCTTCTCATATGAGATAAGAGTTTTCTGCTTGGTCCTTCTCTTCACAGCAGAGTTACTTTGGTTTCTTTACAACATCTACATTACATTTCTCCATCTTCTTCGTTTCACCAATGTAACCCTTGAGACTCTCAGAAATTACCACTGAGGTCTATGGTTACACAATTTCTATGTTTATGATCTTAGTTTCGTGCCACTACGAGCTAAGTGAAACCCAAAATTCAATACCCAATACGAATTGACGGTGAACAATTAATTTGCTCTAGTTTTCACTAATGAATTGACGGATGTACCTCCATGAAATCTCAAATTTTTCTTTTTTGTGTGATTCCTATGAAATTGTTAAAACCAATAACATTTCTTCCCTTGGGATCCAGTTTTAAATTTTTGTTGAGATTTTATATATATATTTCCTAGCCAAGTTAAATTATCTCAAACCTACTTGTTCAACAGACTACACCGGTCTCACAAGTACTTCGTTCGATTTTTATCTTATTTCAAGATTAGGAATTCTGAATCGAAGCAAAAGCCACCCCCAAAAGCCTAATTAAAAGAAGCCTTTCAACACTTCTTAATAAGTGTCTGAGTGTTATTTAACGGGAAACCACACAAACATTTTAAGGTCTCTCTTGACTTTGAAGGAAGAGATTCGTGCCCGGGATCCATTGTTTCGTGTCTTTATTGACATCACATAATCCCACAAAAAGTGTTGTTTTATTTCTTCTTATTTTTTTTACACACTCCGCACGAAAATCTTTTTGATTTTCCAAAATTCTGGTTTCATTAATTTCAACAGGTTTTAATTGGCTTGGTTATCATAAAAGATTGTGGTGGATTTTAATCCACGTGGACGAGGTTTTAAAAAAACAGATGCCGTTGCAATTTAAAGGGCTAAGATGACGACATGATGACTCAGGCGGGAGTCCAATTGATTGGATTTCAAACGGCGCAAAAGGGAAAGCGTGCAAATCGGAACCGTTTCATCTCCAAACGGTGCCTGATGGGAAGGCGTGTAATTAGGGCCTGACACTCTCTCTCATGCATGATCATCGCCAGCGCCAACTGTCACGCGTCAGTCAACTCCGAAAAACCCTTCGTTTTTTTATCGAAGATTTGCAAAGATTTTTCTCTTTCCTTTACCCTCACTATAAAAGGCAGTGTAAACCACCATTTACCTCTTTACCGTGCCTATATTTCCAGAGAGCCAGAAATTCTTCTCCTCTCACTATTCATCATCTTCTCCACTTTCTTCAAAAGCAATGGCAGATTCTTCCTCAGTTCACGCCACATCCCACATTTTGCCCATTTTCCCACAGCAAAGCTTGATCATCGATTTAACCCCTCATTCTTACAACGCATTCATGTTCCCCATCATTGAGTGTCTGAAGTTTTCTCCAATCGCTCCTGCACTCACCAGGGCTGAAATTGTTCCGATGGAGTTCTTGTCTCAAATCTTTGCTACAGCACACTACGACAAGGTCGTTGACAGAATCTTCTTCGATGTCTTTGAGCACAAGGCGTCAATTTCAAAGCAACGGTTTTGCTCACTGTTAGGGTTTGAACCTGATTCTTAGAGGGTTAACCCTGAAACGATTCTGATGGGTCACTTGTTCAACATGATCTACAACATAGGCTACACGGAGGTGCTTACTACGATGACGAAATTCAAGAAGTCATGCCTACCTCCACAATGGAATGGGATGTTCACTGTTCTCTTCAAGGGGTTATCCGAAAGAAGTGCTGGATCAGACGGGTCAAGTCGTTTGTTCTTATCTATCATGTATGGGATCTACAATGGCATCAACATGGACTATGGGTCTGTTCTGTGGCAAAAACTCATTCAGAGTCTCTCCTCAACTTCCCGACACTCGGAGATCTCTTATGCCAGGTTTTGGACTATTATCACGAAATGGGTGATGGACAAGTACCACGTCCCCATTGTCGCTGGTGCTCCAATGTCTTCGATTGGTACCTTCCATACCAC
Source organism: Lactuca sativa (assembly GCF_002870075.4). Classification (NCBI taxonomy): domain Eukaryota; kingdom Viridiplantae; phylum Streptophyta; class Magnoliopsida; order Asterales; family Asteraceae; genus Lactuca; species Lactuca sativa. Next base: position 182,613,839 of record NC_056629.2, read on the forward strand.
GAAGATCATTGTGTCAGATGCATCCAAGTTTCCCTTCAACGGGTCTATCCCGGAAACCATGTATGGAGATGTTCCTACTGACAGCCAGATTATCAGGACGTACAAGGAGTTCAAACGTTCGGGTCCGAGGGATCTTACTCCGGAGATGCTAAAATCTATACATGACGCCGACAAGCCTGCTCCAAGAGGCAAGAAGGCTGATAAGGGAAAACAGGTGGCCAAGGGGGCAAAAGGCCCGTCTCCAAAGAAGAGGAAAACCACCAGGCATGCTCAGTCTCCACAGCAGAAGAGGAGAAAAACTCAACCGAGGCAAAAGCTAGTTAACGCTTCCTCCTTAAGAGAGTCTGATGGTGAGAGTTCTGATTTTGAAGGCTCTCAACGTGGCAACACTCCACCACGTTCTCCAACCCCTGAAGTTCATGTCTCTACTTCTCCCATTTCCTCTCCACCTAAAACCATTCCTATTTCTATTCCCCCCATAACTTCCATGACTCAAATACCATCCACCTCCATCCCAGTACCACCACCAATATTCACCGAAGCAACCACAACAACCACTGCAGATGTTCGAGCCAACGTATCTGATACAGGGGTTCATACTGATGCACCAAAATCCACTCCAGTACCCGAAACCACCCAAGCACCCGAACCTACACCTACACCCAAACAAACAACCCAACCCGAACCTACCCATACTACCGAACCACCAGCTTCACCACCACCATCTTCTCCTGGTCATGCATCAGAGGAAGAAGAACCACTCCTTGGCGGGGAGAATATAACTTTTAACTCGGTCTACTATAGCCCGTTTCAAGTACAGAGTGATGACGATGACGACGCTCCTGTCACCAAAAGACATCTCAAGGAGCTCCATGACAAAATTGACTCGCTCATCGCCTCCTCTTCCGCTTCTCAGTCATCCCTATCTAAAGCTGCAGTTCAGAAAATTGTTGAAGCTTTCTCCAAAGCTCAGCAAGCTTCCCTTGCCTCTGTCACCACCGCCATCGATGCCTCCACAAAAGCCTGTCGGGCTGCAACCGAAAAAGTCGATAAACTATTTACTGATGCCTCTTCTCTGTTAAAGTCTCTACAGGAGAGTGCCAATGCTGCCAACACTACGCTGGAACCTATTGTCCACCAGCTGGCAACATCAGTCACAACTGAGTTGAAGTCCTTCGCTTCTCTTCGTCAATCCATTTCTGACAACAACTCAGCTTTTCGCACAACCATTGACGAGCGTCTCTCCAAGCTTCAAGAAGATTTGGCTACCGAGAACACTCTCATGGATGCTCTCGCGAGGAAGACTACCGCTCTCAAGGTCAAGAGCATTCAACTCTCCCACTCCCAATAGGAGATTGCATCTCTTCGATCTGAAAGAGAGGTGGTAAAATCGTGTGTTTCGGATGTCCACTCTGCAATTTCAAACATCCTAGAAGCACATGATCCAATTCTTAACTATACTGTCAGGCGTGACCTTGCAGAGAAGCTCGCTCCCGCCCTTTCCCTACTCAGCAAAATTGAAGGTCTCCTTGATTTCGTGTCCATTCTGACACAAGGGGGAGATAAGGAAACAATGTCTCAACCACCTCCTACCTCAACAACAACTCACACAATCGAACCTCCTCCAGTAGGCCAAGCCTCCGGTTCTGGTGTGAAAGACAAAGGCAAAAAGATTTCTGAGGAGAGTGAAGATGAAGATAAAGCGACAATCGCCAACCTATTGAAGCGTCAAGGTCGAGACAGAGAGGCTGATATCAGTGCTCGTGTGGCAAGAGAGGCTGAAGAAGCCGAACGAAAACAGAAGGAAGCCCACGACCTTCTTGAGAGTAGGAAAACTCTTTTTCCTGCTTGGACTCTCGAGAGGATGATTAAAGAAGCCATTGACACACCGAGTATCTTGTGGCTGGAACCTGTGATCTCTCCAGATTGTTCCAACACTGTCGACTCAGAGTTCAACATGCCACTGACCCGAAAGGCGTTTATCTTTCATGCCTTCTCCAACGTTGCAGAGTTCCCTCATCCTCATCCACAGGTTGATTGGGACTTAATCAATTTCTATCTGAAGGCTGCTCAACCACAATATCAGACTTGGAGCGCTCAGAAAATTGTCAACGTTCGGGTCTTGAAGCCGTACAGTGAAGGTAACTTCATCAACGTTCGGTTCAAGGTACTTCGGGGATCTGCCAAAGCCGAACATGCTATTTCCCTTGCAGATCTTCCAAACCTTAATCCCCATGATTGGATTATCTTGCACAACATCCTCATCACCAACGAAGCTGAATACGGTCCGATCATCGACCATTTCAAGAGGATGCTTGTGTGCTACATCGTGGAAGTTGCACTGATGGATCAGGAGATTACGAGCGTATTTAAGAAGAAACCTACAATATCTCCTGTTGGCTCTGCCAGTGATCTCAATCTGATGCAGATGGGTAAGATTGACCCGAAGAGGAACTCGGTCATGTTTACCAGGAACGAAGGATAGAAATCTCTTTTCACCTTGGCTGACAAACACCTCTACACCACTGCTTGCTTAGAGCACGTTTTGGGGATCATCCACAGATGCAAGCAGAACACAGCGGATGATGTCAAGTACTTTGATGACATGATTCAATGGTACATTCGGTTCAGACAGACTATCCTGGCGCTAATCTCACGTCTGTTTGATACTACGAAGAAAGTTCCTGCTGCTGGCCCAAGCAAGAAGAAGAAGTAGTCTCGCTCCAATTTGATGCAAAAGGGGAGATTGTTGGGTCGTGTTTTGTATAAAGTGTTGCGTCTATTGGGCTCGTTAGCTAGTCCATTTTGTATCTCCGGTATGGGCCTGTCCATCCGTGAGTTTAGTAGGGTATTGTATAAATAAAGGTGCTTGCATGCATCTTAGCGTTAACGATAGAATAGAACGATCAGAGATTTATTTCAGCAAGATTATTGTTATCGTTCCTGTAACCCTAAATCCTCTACAGCGGAAGTTCTTAGTCGAGCTCTGCTGAGGATTGTTTGATCTAATCATTCGACATATTTTGATCCACACTTGTGTTATTTATTGTTTTTGTGTTCATTGCAATACCTGTTACAAAGATCTAATCGATCTTCAAGTTTGTTTTATAACTTATCACCTTCTTCCTGGCAATAATCTTTGACTACCAGTCTAGCTTTGTTTTGGATCACGTTCCCTTCTTTGTCCATCTTGTTTCTGAAAACCCACTTCAATCCAACCACATATTCATCCTTTAGAGTAGGAATCAGTCTCCAAACTTTGTTTTGCTCAAGTTCATTGAGTTTGTCTTGCATTACCTGTACCCAATCAGAGTGATCGAGTGCAGTTTTAATAGTCTTTGGTTCGAATTTGGAGACAAACGAATTAAACATGCAAATTTCCAGTTGAGAGAATAAAGCAGTTTGTTTCGCTTTCAGTTGAGAACGTGTGAGAACTCTTTCTGAATATTCACCAATGATTTGGGTCTTTGGATGATCTTTTGTCCATTTGATGAGGGGAGGGTAATTTAGATCATAGGAGGGATCCAGTTCAACATTTACTTCTTCTTTGAATTCTGACTGTGTATCATCATCTTCATCATTTGGATTAACATTCTCCCCCTCGAATGATGAAACAGTTTCTGCTTCATGCTCAGAATTCTCCCCCTCGATTGGACATTTATTGGGTATGGTGGTTGATAAATTCTCCCCCTGGAAAGTAGAATGGGAAAATTCACTAGGCTTTTGAGATGTGGCAGACTATTGAGATCTACTTGAACTTGAAGGTTCTCTTTCCATGACTTTAGCAGCTTCGCCAATAACCTTCTTTAGATTGTCTACTTCGTTGTCAGCGGCTTTTGCTTCAGAGAGAATAGCAGACCCTAGTTCATCAAAGAGCTTTACATATTCTTCAAATAAGATGGATATTAGAATCGTGACTTGACCAGTTTGACGAAAGATTTCATCCATTTGTTCTTTGCTGGATGTGAGTTTCTTCACGTAGTTATCATTAAACGACACGTAATACGTTATTTCGATTTTCATGGAGTGTTTGTTCAGAATCATGTATGCTTTAGAAGCTAGCAAATACCCAAGAAATATTCCTTCGTCTGCCTTCACATCAAACTTGTTTCGGTTCTCTTTGGATTTGAAGATGAAGCATCTTGAACCAAACACATGGAAAAACTTGACGTTAGGCTTGCGGTTGTTTAGAATATCATAAGGAGTTATTGTGAATCGCTTGTTGAGTAAAGACCGGTTATGGGTGTAGCAAGCAGTAGCAATAGCATCAGCCCATAAATACAGGGGCAAGGAAGCGAAACTGAGCATGGTTCGGGCTGCTTCACGTAACGACCGGTTTCGCCTTTCAAAGACCCCATTTTGTTGTGGAGTATAAGGAGCGAAGAAATTGTGTGATACTCCATTTTCAGAAAGAAATTCGTTGAACGCTTGGTTTTAGAATTCAAGCCCATTGTCACCTCGAATGTTGCGAACCAGCTTTCGTAGTTGAACTTCAATTTGTTTGATAAAATCCTTGAGCTTTAGGGTTGCATCCGATTTCTGTCTAAGAAAGAACACCCAAGTGAAAAAAGAAAAGTCATCAACAATAACTAGTATATACTTACTACCACCAACGCTTTCATTAGCAGAAGGACTGTAAAGGTCGATGTGTAGAAGTTCCAAAGGTTCTATAACTTTCGTGCTCACGATATTTGGATGACTTTTTCTACTTTGTTTTCCCATCTCACAAGCGGCACATAAGTGTTCCTTGTCAAACTTGCGAAGTGGAGGTCCTTGCACATGATCACCAAGAACTAGCTTGTTGATGTCTTTGAAGTTGAGATGCGAGAGCCTTCGGTGCCATAGCCAACTTTCGTCATAGTGTGCTTCCGTTAGTAGACAGATAGATGGTTTCCCTCGTATTGGATTAAGGTTCAGTGAATACATTTCGCCTTTTCTTTGAGATTTCAGCAGAACATTCTTGGTCTTCTTTTCTATTATTTCTAACCCTTCATCATCGAACGAAACCTTCAGTCCTGTTCCCACCACTAGTTGTGAAACACTGATTAGATTGTGTTGCAAGCCTTCTACACATGCCACCTTTCAGATTGAGAAATCTCCATTTTTGATCACTCCGTAGCCTTTTATTGTGCCAAAAGAATTGTTACGATACTTGACACATCCACCATCCTTCAGAGCACAAAACTCCCTGAGCTCTTCCCTTGTCCCTGTCATGTGACATGAGCAGCCACTGTCAATATACCATTCATCATCGAACTGCTCGTCACGAATAACCTGCAAGAATTAAACAGATTTAGGAACCCAAAGTTTCTTGGGTCCTTTTGAGCCTTTTACAGAATAGGGAATGTGGTGGTTGTCGAGGCCAACACAAATAATAACCCTAAATATTACACACTAAAATAGTGTATAGTGGTAAAGGGATCGAATCCACGGAGATTGGTTCAATTTATAACTCTATGAAAAATCTCTTTGTAAAAGTACTTGTAAAATGACAATAAAAATAAAATGGGGGGGGGGGGGGGTTTGGTGTTTTAAAATACTTGAAACAAACTAGAGTTAACTATGATTTAAATAGACAAATGCAACAAAAATAAGAGTTTGATGTAAAATCAATAAGAGAGAGATGGTTGACTTAAAGTTTCCTCACTTTGACTTTTGATGAACATATCATTAGAATCCAATGGTGCAATACTTTGATTTAAATCCTTAATTTGGTTATAGTAATCCAAGAAGCTTGAGATTACCTAGACTTTTCTTAATTGTTGAAATGGCTAGAGAAGTTCATAACAATTTCCTAAGTCAAAGTCACTAATTCCAAATAGCATGTAATTAGTGAAAGTCAACTAGCATTAAGAACCAAAAAGTCACCAAATCCAAAAGGAATCAATTTCTTTCACTACCATGTTGGAGGAAATGTTTTTATGATTGTGTGAAGCAAAAACAACACAAAAATAATTTGTTGCTTGCTAATTTGAGGATCATTTACTTAATCAAGAAATTAGCCAACTAATCACCACAAACACATTTAAACTCATGAATAAAAACATACTAGTAGTGATAATATGATAAAACACAAAACAATTCCATAAAGATTTAAGAACAAGTTCATGGATTCTTCAACATCCAACAAAAGTTCAAAAGATTCAACAAAAAGTCAACCAAGATTTGTTTAGCCAAGCATGGCTAAACTCAAATGAACAAAGTTAGATGAGATTGTACCAAACATTTGACAAGATTCAAGAGATGAAAAGAAGATATTCTTCAAGTGTTCTTGGCCTCCAAAAATGCTCCAAACTCCAGAGAGAAAGTCTCAAAATCGGACCTTCAAGATTAGGCTAAAGAGGCACACCAAACTTCCCAAAATAGAGCTCTTAGCAAAATCCCGAAATTACCCTTGTCAGGAACCCACGCGGGCCGTGGGGAATCTTACGCGGGCCGCGGGCTCTGACGGGTATTTTTGGGCTTCTTCAAGTTTTGGGCCCCCACAGCTAATCCATTGGCCCAGTTCGAATCCAATCAACTCCTAGTCCATTTTTCTTCAATATTTCTTCAATTAAAGCCCAATTTGCTTATCCACATCACTCTAAACTTCCGCAAACTCCCAAATATTGATCTTGCACACTCAAGAATTCTCCCACGTCTTTCAAATTTAAAGCTCAATTCTTCCAAGTCTTCAAGCAATTGACAGGTCCACCCCATGAGTCACCTTCATAGCCATCAAGCACGAAATCCCCAATTCCTTTCAAGCCCAATCACCTCCTAAGAGTGCCGCCCCGCTAGTTTCCAAGAAAATCTGCAATAATGCTCAAGAAACTAGAAAGTACCCCGAAATGGTCATAAAAATAACAAAAGGGAAAATATGCATGGAAGTTAACTAAAATGCGAATGAAATGTACTAAAATAAACTATAAAAAGAAGTAAATAAAATGAAGCTATCAAATCACCCCAAGCTTAAACCTTACTTGTCCTCAAGTAAGACAAGACTAAATGAACTTGGGGCGAACTACCCTAGAAATAAAAAGAATGGATAGAACCATGGAACCTGTTCGATGTTAGTCAACATGGTCAGAATTGATCTCGCTGCTGTCTCACAACTTTTTCATCCGATGACAATGGGACCATAAACCACAGCCGGGACAACTCCTTTAGGTGAGTAAGGAGGGATGAGTAGTCGCAGCCTCAATGAAACATGCATACAATGAAGAACATCTGTAGTAGGGAGAAAGCAACTGGATGGGCTCGGGTGGAGCTCTTCTTTAAGTGCACACTTTGATCTCACGTCTGCCGGTTTCTCTCATGTGTAACTAGGTTTAATCGCTCGGGCACTGTTGTAGGAATCGGTTCACTTAGTGTTGGCCCAAACCTCCTGTAGTATCCGACTCGACAGTCTACCTAACATCACCAATTTGCGAAAAAAGAACAACTCGATCTATATACAATAAAACAGACCTATACAAATGAATATCAAAAGCCGGGTGACCAAGATGTTGGAAAATTTGTTCAATAATTGAACCGGCCACCTATCTAAGATAGTTGCAACTGAAAATTTGCATGCTTCTTTTTTGTTTTGTTTTTTTTTTTTTTGATTTTTTTTGTTTTTTTTTAAGGTAATTTATTAACTATCGAAATTTTTAACAAGAAACCCTTTGACTCAAAATTTGGTTCCCAAAGGTGTGTAAGTGGAACCGAAAGGGTAATTATATAATCTGAATGGCCTAAGTGTGAAAATGACCATGTGTGGAGCATAAAGATGTAATGTAAGCTCCTTTTCAAACTTGTGGTTTTTCAAAGATAATGAAAATGTCCAAATGTGGACTAAAAGATTCTCTAAAATTCTAAGAAAATCGCAAAAAGATATGGTGATGTAAAGAGACCGGATATGGATTCTACTCGGGGACAAGCACCAATGCTTCATCCTAACAGTTCAAACATGATCAAGTGTGATCCTCTCAGCGGTAGTGACCGCAAGGCTAAGAATATCCATTGCTATAGTATATCCTACAGTTGTTAGTATTGTATGCACAATTTTTCATGAAACTACCTGGCCATGATCACTTACCCCTTCAAGCTACCAGCATCTGATCCCAAGTATGAAATCTCAAACTGCAGCCAATGGTCCCGGTTCGATGGGTGAGATGGCAACAAGATCCTGGACCAATAATGATACAATAACTGTGAACCTGTTCCATGGCATCCAAGAGAGGTGAGAATAAACAGACAACAAAAATGCATGAATGCTAATGCATTAGGCTAAATGTTATGCAAAAATATAAAAGGTGAAAAAGAAGAAAATAAAATCTTTTTGGAATTTTAAATAAAAAAAATGAATGAAAATTAGCTTAATATTATAATGTTATGCAACTTAGCTAAAAATGCATGAGAAAAAGAAAAAAAAAGTAAAAGAAAAGGGAAATGCCCCACCCCAAGCTTAAGAACAAGCATTGTCCTCAATGCTTAAGGAAAGGGCGGAAATGACCTAAATCGGAGGGTTGGGTAGAGCATAAGGTTTTGTAGAGGAGGAAAAATGGTGAATAATGGTGGTGGTCTCGCGGGATTCTGACCGGTAGATCTCCGGGAAATCGAGTTTTTGTATGGAGCGCGGGCGGGGTGCGGGCCGCGTAGAGGCCGCGTGTAACATTCTTGGTTTCCTCTTGAGTTCACAGAAGGTTTAGAAGAATTTTTGGTCAAAACACGCGGGCCGTGTAAAGGCCGCGTGAACTGAAGCTCAAAAAATACTAAGTGTTGAAACCAGCCCCGCGGGCCGCGTGGAACCCGCATGCTGGCCGCGTGAGCTGAACAGGGATAGAGGTGATTTTTTTACGCGGGAAAGGAATGGGCCGCACGTAAGCTGCACATGACCTTACGCGGGCCGCGTGGATTTTCCCGCGGGCCGCGTGACTTCCTACACCTTAAAATTTGAAATTTTTCAAAAAACTTGATTTTTGGCTTATATGATTCCCGCAAAGTTCCGGTTTCAAAAACACAATAAAAGGTTTGGACCAAAGGTGAGAATAAAGCTTGAAATTTTTCAAAAATGAACATTTTCAAAACAAAAAAAAAAGTTTTAAAATCATTTCATTCGGTTTATAAAAGACGAAAGCACAATGCTTCCCAAAAATGCCCTTCTTTAACGTCTTTGGCGAGACGCCTCCAAACTTCACTTTAACACTTTGGGGCATCCAAATGGACGACATCTTGGACATTTGAATCAAAACCTTCACAGAAAGGTTTCAACCGATGTCCATTAACATTGAAAATTTGCCCCGTGTCGACATTTTTTAGTTTCCACATCTCCATTGGGACTCTTTTCTTGTATTTGACTTTCTTTTTACGGGAGAACCATACCGGACTTAGACCTTTGATAATAGAAAGCATCCAACCATATTCTTTATTGTACTTGTTTAGTAAGGTGACCAACTCTTCCATCTTTGACATGGTGGTCAAGTTGGTGACCGGTTGGGCGTCTTCATTCTCGACATATGTATCCTTTAAAGGGTCCGACATATTTATCATTCCCGGATCTTGTGGTTGGTCTACCACTGGAGTTAGTTTCTCAATGGTAGTGGGTGGCTCAACCTCTCTTTTGTTAACACCCAACACTTCCTCTATAGTTTCATTGACATCTTTCTCAATTTCTTCTTCCTCCTTGATAACTTCTTCCATTTCTACGCCTTCTTCCTCTTCTCCATATAACACTCTTGGGCCATCAAAACTTTTCTCATCTTTCAAAGGAATGGCACATGGGCTCTCTTTAGATGGTAGTTTGTCTTGATCTTCCATTATACTTATTGTTTGAGCAAGTTGTGTTATTTGTTGCTCTAAGCTTTTGAGGCTAGCTTGGGTTGTTTCTTGGAAAATTTGGGTAGATGTGGCAATGCTTTTCACAATCTCCTCTAAGGACATGCTTGGTGTTTCAAGTTGTTGAGGAGGTGGAGGATATGGATGTTGGAATTGTGGAGTTGGTTGGTATTGATCACTAGTCCAAGCTTGGTATGGGCTTTGGTATTGGTTGTATCCCCAAGCTTGGTTGTTGTCCCACCGTTGATCATGTTGAGGTTGATCATAACTCCATTGGTTTGACCAGTAGTAGCTTCCCTTCTCTTGCACTTCTTCCCATTCTCCTTGTGAATATGGACACATGTCTGATTGATGTCTATTTTGGGCACAAAAATCACAAAGAAGAGGTGAGGGTTGCACACTCTGGTCATTTTCAATCATCATAACTAACTGATCTAGCTCAGAAAGTTTATCTTCAATACAAGGAGTGTTCATTCTCGAACCATACTTTTTTCTTCAATTTTTTAGTTTTAAACTAGAGTACCTGCACAATGAGATCTAGGCATAGAGAAACAAATTGATTAAAAATAAACCAATCCCCGGCAACGGCGCCAAAAATTTGGTGGTTGTCGAGGCCAACACAAATAATAACCCTAAATATTACACACTAAAATAGTGTATAGTGGTAAAGGGATCGAATCCACGGAGATTGGTTCAATTTATAACTCTATGAAAAATCTCTTTGTAAAAGTACTTGTAAAATGACAATAAAAATAAAATGGGGGGGTTTTGGTGTTTTGAAATACTTGAAACAAACTAGAGTTAACTATGATTTAAATAGACAAATGCAACAAAAATAAGAGTTTGATGTAAAATCAATAAGAGAGAGATGGTTGACTTAAAGTTTCCTCACTTTGACTTTTGATGAACATATCATTAGAATCCAATGGTGCAATACTTTGATTTAAATCCTTAATTTGGTTATAGTAATCCAAGAAGCTTGAGATTACCTAGACTTTTCTTAATTGTTGAAATGGCTAGAGAAGTTCATAACAATTTCCTAAGTCAAAGTCACTAATTCCAAATAGCATGTAATTAGTGAAAGTCAACTAGCATTAAGAACCAAAAAGTCACCAAATCCAAAAGGAGTCAATTTCTTTCACTACCATGTTGGAGGAAATGTTTTTATGATTGTGTGAAGCAAAAACAACACAAAAATCATTTGTTGCTTGCTAATTTGAGGATCATTTACTTAATCAAGAAATTAGCCAACTAATCACCACAAACACATTTAAACTCATAAATAAAAACATACTAGTAGTGATAATATGATAAAACACAAAACAATTCCATAAAGATTTAAGAACAAGTTCATGGATTCTTCAACATCCAACAAAAGTTCAAAAGATTCAACAAAAAGTCAACCAAGATTTGTTTAGCCAAGCATGGCTAAACTCAAATGAACAAAGTTAGATGAGATTGTACCAAACATTTGACAAGATTCAAGAGATGAAAAGAAGATATTCTTCAAGTGTTCTTGGCCTCCAAAAATGCTCCAAACTCCAGAGAGAAAGTCTCAAAATCGGACCTTCAAGATTAGGCTAAAGAGGCACACCAAACTTCCCAAAATAGAGCTCTTAGCAAAATCCCGAAATTGCCCTTGTCAGGAACCCACACGGGCCGCAGGGAATCTTACGCGGGCCGCGAGCTCTGACGGGTATTTTTGGGCTTCTTCAAGTTTTGGGCCCCCACAGCTAATCCATTGGCCCAGTTCGAATCCAATCAACTCCTAGTCCATTTTTCTTCAATATTTCTTCAATTAAAGCCCAATTTGCTTATCCACATCACTCTAAACTTCCGCAAACTCCCAAATATTGATCTTGCACACTCAAGAATTCTCCTACGTCTTTCAAATTTAAAGCTCAATTCTTCCAAGTCTTCAAGAAATTGATAGGTCCACCCCATGAGTCACCTTCATAGCCATCAAGCACGAAATCCTCAATTCCTTTCAAGCCCAATCGCCTCCTAAGAGTGCCGCCCCGCTAGTTTCCAAGAAAATCTGCAATAATGCTCAAGAAACTAGAAAGTACCCCGAAATGGTCATAAAAATAACAAAAGGGAAAATATGCATGGAAGTTAACTAAAATGCGAATGAAATGTACTAAAATAAACTATAAAAAGAAGTAAATAAAATGAAGCTATCAGAATGGTAAGAGAAGAATCAACAAAAAAAAAGTTTGTTTTATTAAGGTGGTCTCATCTTTTCTTTTGATTGTGAAAACTTTGATTTTGTTAGCTTTTGTTTCACTAACTTCATATTTTGGAATTAAGTTCTTATTGTTCACACCCTTTTGGTTCTGTTTCCTAGAGTTAGTAGACGTTTGCTTTGTCTTCTTTTCATCTTCCGAGACTAGCTTCCCTTTTCCCTTTATATCCACTTTTGGATTTTGCTTCGAGTGAGAGGGATGAGTTTTGGATGCGAAACCTAGCTTTCGGTTCTTTCCTACTGAAGATGGAGAATCAAAACCACTCCTTTGGTTTTGTTTGCTTCCCTTTTGGGAGCTTAAACTACTCTTTCGGTTCGCTTGACTACAAGAATGGCATTGAGTGCAAGGTTTAGAGTTATGCCTTGATTTTGCATCTTCTGCAAAGAGTAAAGATTTGTCTGAGTGAACATAATTAGGGTTTTGGGATTTCCAAAACTACTTCCTTTCAGAGAGATTCTTCTTATATCTCCTATTTCGTTGATGTTTCTCCTCTGACAACTGCTTTGGTGTTTTATGGATATTAGCTTTGGGTTTCGGTCTTTCATTACGAGTTTCGCTCTTTAGCGAGGACGTTTCGCTTGCAGCCTTGACTGGCACTCTTGGAACCGTTTTGGTACCACTCGTGCTTGGCACATCAAAATGTGTAGGCTTGTTAAGTGGTTCTGCCACATATCTGCCTTTAACTCTCCATGATGTTCTCTCAGACAGACCAACTGTTTCATCAGCATTATCGATTGGAGCTGACCAGAAATGCTCCACATAGCCATCATCATTATCATTATTTACTCTTGCTGTCAGCTCAGCTGTTTACTATTGTGTAACTCCTATAACGGTACAAACCTGATTTGGTGTGCTTTGTAACTTTTGATATACCACATCTTTTTCTTTCAGAATTCTAGACTTAATTTGTAACAAGCGAGCGAACTCAACCGAGTTTTCAAAAATGAGATTTTTGACAGGTTCGGGTTCGCTTTTGACAAATTCAGAACAGTCCACGCCATCCTATACTGATATTTCACTCATATCATCATCCTCAATAAATTCAGAAGTATTTTCACCATCAATTTTGTTTTCTGAACTTAACTTGGCATTCAACGAGTCAAACTTCTGCATGGTTTTGGTTTCAATTTTTAATTTGTCATTTTCGTCCAAAAGGTTCTTAAGCATGTCCTTATGGTCCTTGGACTTGATGAAGGACTCTATTTTGTCAAGACCAATTCTGTAAGCTAGAGAAATTTCATCAGAAGATACAACAGCTTCACAGTTATATACATCAGCATTGATTTCGTTCTCCTTAAATTCAATGAAGGGCAGAATCATACTATGAATTTTCTTGCCTAAATCACAATTTAGAAGTACTTGGGTAATATTTGAATTTAAACGTTTAGCAATTAAACAAAAAAACATTTCTCTGTTTTAAAAGCTTTAAATTATCCCTTTGCAAATAAATTATCTCATCCTTAATCCTAACTAACTCGTTCTCCTTTTCCTCAATCAAGATCCGTCTCTCCTCACTCTTCGAAGACACCCTGCTCAGTTGATCAGTTAGGTTAGAATTCGTGAGGCGATTTTGTGTTAAACTACCACTTAAAGTAGAAAATTTAGATTTTAATTCATTCAGTTCTTTTTCATAGTTTGTGACAAGGATTTTTAATATGTGAATTGATTGTACCTTTTTGATCAACTGGTCACATTCGTTGATCTGCTCTCCAACTAGTTTCGCAGCGAAGCACCTGTCTTCTCTCTCCCTTGCTTCTCCTTTTGCTCCATCACAACCCCCATCAACAGTCACCATTAAGCACTTCCCTGCACCTTCAACTTCATCTTCTTTCCCCAAGAAATCCCTACCATGTGTGGGCTTACGTACTTCATCTTCCTCAGATTCTGTGGACCAGACTTCCACACCACCAAACTCATCATCCACAAGATTTTCCTGCACAATCAAAGCATCCGTAGTGTTGTTAGCAGCAATTTTCTTCTTCTTTATTTCTTCTAGCTTTCGCAGGTAGTAGGCTTCATCATCTTCATTCTCGTTCTTTTCTGTCATCATTCTCAAAACACAATCGTTGGCAAAGTGATTTTTGCCTTTTCAAAAGAGATAATGAAATCCAGAGTCACCAACAAGCTTACTATCCTTTGTTTTTTCTTCATGCTAAGGAGAGTTCTTTGGTTCATCCTTTGCTTTATCTGAACTGTAGCTTCCTTGCCAATTTCGGTTCGTGGAGTTAGGAAACTTTCTTCACACGAACTTCATTGGATTAAAGACCATCAAAGCATATTCTTCATTGGTTAGATCAAATTCTAATAAATCTATATGTTCCTATTCTTCAGCCACATTCTTTCCTTTTGAAATGAGAGCTAAAGATCCCATGCTTGAAACCACATTCGTTTCTTTGGTCACTGCACTTTCGTGTGATTTAAGAATCCCTACTAACTTCGCCAACGAGTAGGCTTTGAATTGTTCATGAGCTTTTACTATAGACACCACTGCCATCCATTCGGTTCTTAGGCCATTCATGAAGGTGACCTTTTGCTCAATTACTTTCCTTTCTATGCCATGCTTTATCATTTTGCTAAGAAGATGATTGAAACGATCAAAAGCTTGAATAAGCTTCTCTTTTGGTTTTTGCTTGAATTCTCCTAACTCTGAAAGCAGTAAACTTTGGATAGAATGCTCAAGATCCTCATCGGGGGAATATAACTCCTTCATTCTATTCCATATCTCTTTTGTCGTCATGCATGAACTGACCAACCAGAATGTGTCAGATTGTAGGGCGAATCTGATCATTCTTAGCGCTTTAATGTTGCTTATAAGCTTTTCCTTCTCGTCTTGAGGAACATCCTTTACATCAACCATGAGTTGACTGTACTCCTTTCGTGTCTTGATTATTCTGTTTGCGCCGGAGTGAACAAACGGATCTATAGTAATCGCTTCCCAGATTAAGTATCCATTATCTTCTGAACCAATCACATAGTCTTCAAAGTGATGCGTCCAAACTTCATAATCTTGAGTATACAAGATAGGAATCCTGGTGGTTGATCCGATACTGTTAGAGATGTCGATTGGGTTCCTTTGTGAATCATCAAGAGACATGTTGATTTTTTTTAGACCTGTTCAAGATCAGACTAGTAAACAAAGTTAGGGCACGATCGAAGTCTAAGAACTGCGTCAATGAAGAATGACGGTTCTAGTAGAAAACAATAATAGCGGAAACCCTAAAACCATCTTCAACAGAAGAGATGTGTATGGATTACACAGTCTCCTGCTCTGATACCAATTGAAGAGTTAAAAACTCTTTAGATTGATTAGATCTTTAACAGGTAAATAAACAAGAACAATAAATACTAGAACAATCAATGAATCAATCCGTATGTCGAAAGATTAAAATCTAGTCACACCTCAGAAGAGCTCGATTAAGAACTTCCTCTTTAGAAGTGTGCTAGGGTTTACAGTACAATAAATATGATAATTATTAAAAGTGTTAATGACAAGGATGCATGCATGCAGCTAATATACTAAACCCTAGAAAGACAAACACGGTTGGACAGGCCCAAACTGTGAGTACAAAACAGACTAAATAACATAGGCCCAATAACGCAACACAATATCTTCAACACCATCCTAAGTCCTTCTTAATGGGTTTAGACAAAACCCTCGCTCATTAAGACATAACTCCATGATCCAAAACCCTTATTACTCCAAACAAAGTAGGGAAATCAATATCTAGGCTCTAGACATCCAATAACCACCTAAAGTCTTAGACTTTACTTCCTTGCATGGCCTTTAGGGCTCCAAAAGGCCATGATAATCTCTTTAAGCTTGCATGGGACATCCTAATGGCATAAATCTTGCACCTTTATGCTGTAGCCACACCTACGGGCTCCAGATCTGAATGGATCTAAGCTTGGGACGTCCTTGTCCCCATAGATCTAAGAGGTTGATAAGCAAGGTCAAGACTAGATTACCAGAAAGTGATGAGATTGAGAAGCTACTTATGGATCTACAATCCTCTTCTTTATTCCTCCAAGCTTTTCTCCTTCTTCAAGCTTCTAAGTAGACCACACACACTCCAAAAATGGCTCATAATCACAAGAAAGGTACTAGGGTTTCGTGGGTGAGGGTTTGGGGTCTGGGGGCTGAAGATGAGGCTGAGGGGATGAGAATATGAGGCTTAAATAGGGCACCAAGTCCCAAAATTAGGGTTTCCCAACCCAGACCAAACTCGCCGAGTCAGTCCCCTGACTCGCCGAGTCGACCACTTAATCTGCAAGACAGAACTCGCTCCTACTCGTCGAGTTCTTCCTTGGACTAGACGAGTTGACTCCTTGACTTAGGGTTTTCCTTTCCTTTCTTGGTCTACTGGATTAGGGGTGTTACAATACAAACAATGATTCTAGGGTTCGCAAGCTTATTAAGTCCTTATATGGCCTAAAGCAGGCTCCTAGGAAGTGGAATGAAAAACTTTGTGCATGATTGTTTATGTTTGGTTTTCAACAAAGTATTAGTGACTATTCTTTGTTTGTTAAAAAATCTGATAATTCAATAACTGTACTTTTAGTGTATGTTGATGATATTATCTTAATTGGAAATAGTGAAATTGAGATTCAAAAGGTCAAGGATTTTATTAGAAGTCAATTTTTAATTATAGATCTTGGAATTCTTAAATATTTTCTTTGAATAGAGGTAATGCATTTTGATGATGATTTATGTTTAAATCAAAGAAAGTATTGTCTGGAATTATTGCATAAGTATGGGATGCTTGGTTGTAAACCTGTAAGTACACCTTTGTAAACAAATTTTATTATAAATTTAGGTGATACTGATGAAACACATAGATTTTCGGAAAATAAATCTAAATTTGAAAAGTTGGTAGGTAAACTTATTTATTTTACAATTACAAGGCTTGATATTTCGTATGTAGTTCAGGTTCTTAGTCAATATATGCACAAACCTAGAAAGTCTCATTTAAACATTTCTTTCAGATTGTTGAGATATTTAAAAAGTAGTCATGGAAAAGGGATTGCTTTAACTAAGTCAAGTGTGTTTGAATTAAAAGGTTTTGTTGACGCAGAGTTGGCTAAGTGCTTAGCTACAAGGAGGTATGTATCAGGTTATATGGTTTATCTTAAAAATTGTTTAATTTCTTGGAAGAGTAAGAAACAATCTACTATTTTCTAGACCTTCTACTGAATCAGGATATAGAGCTTTTGGTTCTGTTACTTGTGAAGTAATTTGGGTCTTAAAAATTTTGTTTAAACTAGAGGTTAAAAATCTTATTCTAGTTTCTATTTTTTGTGATAATGGTTCAACGATTAAGTTAGCTCTTAATCCTGTATTTCATGAAAGGACAAAACATTTTGAAATTGATTTGTATTTTGTTAGAGAAAAAATGCTAGTGGTGTATTGAAATTGGTTAAAATAAATTCCTCTGAACAGAATGCTGATATTCTTACAAAGTCTTTGAGTGTGAAACAACATGATTTTTCAATAAATAAAATGGTCTTATTGATGTTTTCAGAAAAGGAAAATAAATATTTCGATTAAGAGGGGATGTTAAAAATATATTATCCTCGCAATCTCATATTTATTGTTTCAAATAAAATGTAATATATAGTTAAAGGGTACTTTGTGTAAAGAATATATTCTGCTGAATGTTAAAGATATTTTGCAGGTTGAAAGAACACGCGGGTTGTAGTTTGGGTCAAGTTATGATCGGATTGTACCTGTATGTGATATCCAAAGTATAAAGAAAAAGAGAGAGAAGGTTCTTTCGTCATTTTTTTAGTGGTAGTTCAAATAAGATCTAGGGTTTTCTCTCTCAAGTGTTCTTCGTCTTATTTCATCTTCTTAATCTGTTTAGATTAGATTTTGTAAAAAAAACAATATGTTTACATAACTCTTGGTTGATATACTCTAATATATGATAGGTTAGAATGAGTGAACAATGTGGAGAGTAGAATAAGTGTTTTATAGTGAGTTTTGAGTTGTACGTAGCTTTAAAACCATCTGGTTCTTCTTGATCCTCAAATGATATGAGAAATGATGATGTTGGGAAAATTTGTCTTGTATATTTTAACAGAAAAACTAAAACCATTTTGTTAAAACTTTTTAAAACTTTTGGGACTATATTCCACAAACGATGATTTTTTCTTTAAAAAGTAATTTAAACTGTTTTAAAATTATAAAACTAGAATATGGTGTTGCATATAGATTTTCTAATTATTCTATTTTTCTTAAAATTAATGATTATAAATTGTATGATTATGTTAGCAACATTACTCACTATAAATTTGTTTGATTATCGAAAATGCGTTTTCTAGATGGAATATATATTAGATATTACCCTTGATGACACATTGAAACCCCATATAGGAGAACATGGTAAGTTGCTTGAGAGGTATATATATATATATATATATATATATATATATATATATATATATATATATATATATATATATATATAGAGAGAGAGAGAGAGAGAGAGAGGAGGGTTCAATTGAGAAAAAAAAAGGTTGAGAATGGGGGAATCATTCTCAGCCAATCATTTAATTAGCATCTTAACATAAAATTCACGGTGGAAAAATTGTAAATATGATATGATATACTTCAATCACAGATACATAATTGTGGATAATTTGCTAACAATTCAAATTCATTACTACTCGATCGTTCATCATCCAAATTTCTTCTCCAACTTTCAACGATCATCCAGATTTCTTCAATTAAATCCTCGATCAACATCATCCAGTGTTAATCAATCATCCATCTTCGTCAAAAACACGTTCATCAACATCATTCAACAGCAGACAAAAAAAATCGTTTTTGGTTCTTTCAATCAAACCTTCAATTATGTTTGAATTCGAGCATATCTTCAACATTTATGATTAATTATACTCCCAGTGTCATTAGATCAACATCAATGATAATCAACAACAATTTCACATCATATCATTCATTCAACATCGATCATCAGACAAAACTTCTAAATTAAGGTTAGAAAAACGTCAAATCATTTTTTTTTTTGAAAAATTTCATATTATTCTCTATCAATCTACTATTTTGTAAGTTTTAAATAGTCAAAGTATCATGTTTTTAGCATTTTTAAAAAAACTTACTTGTATGCACTCCAAGAGTTTGATGAAATGCATAAACTAAATTACCACGTTATATTCACATATGAATATGTTTTCGCACCTTAATCAATATATGATTATTAAAACACAAAACAAATATACAATTTTATATGTTATTCATATGTGAATAAGATATAAAAATTATATATATTTGTGAATATACCTTGTAATATTCATATGTTAATATCCTATGTAATATTCATATGTGAATAAACTGTATAATATTCACATATGAATATACCATCTAATATTCATAAGTGAATATATCATCTAATATTTACAAGTGAAAATACTATGTAATATTCACAAATGAATGCATCATTTAATATTTAAATATGAATATATTGTATCATATTCACAAGTGTATATACTATATATTATTCATATGTGAATATACTGTGTAATATTCATAAATGAATATACCATGTAATATTTAGATTTGACTAGAATGTGTAATATTCACAAGTAAATATATCATATACTATTCACATGTGAATCTACCATATAATATTTATATGTGAATATACTATGTAGTATTCATTTGTGAATATACCATGTAATATCACATGTAAATATACAATATAAACAACATATATCATATAATATTCACATATGATTATACATTCATGTGTGAATATACCTTATGATAATTAGAATGTGATAAATCGCTATTATTATGAACTAAAAGTATATTTTTAACATTTTTATGTGTATTCACATGTTTTTCAGGCATCATTATAACTCAATGAAAGAATAACATTTCAATCAATGGTTGGTTCATATCCCTGTGGTTGACGATTGGTTGACATAATTGAGAAGATATCATTGACAAAGACAATATGTTTTTATATTCACATGTAAATGTTATACAATTTAATATATTTTTCATGTTGATCGTGTAAAATTGAAATGCAAATTATATTCATTAACCAATATAATGTTGTTTGTCTTAGTATAATGTTGATTTTACATGTAAAATAATATTGTTACAATATACAAAAAAACTATTCATAAACCAATTCTTATAGTGTATTATTTATTTTTATATATAAAGGTTGTATTCACAAAACAAATAAATCAACATGTATAGCTTATTCGCATAAATAAAAATAACAGATTACAATGATGCTTTTACTAGTGTGATTGAAGTTAGTCACATCATCAGTAAATATGTCGTAATGATTTCTAAACTTTATTCATATATGAATAAATAGCATGTCATGATGATGTCATCACTATTCATATATGAATAAATAGCATGTCATGATGATGTCATCACTAGTAGGAATGAAAATTTAGTGACATCATCAAAACAATTTGCCGCAATGAAGTTTAGTCTCGGAATTGGACGACATTCGCATATTTGATGTAAAATGGTGCGATTTACAAAACTCACCGCTTCGCCGTGACGTACGGTGTTTTTCGGTCATTCGGGACTGTTTAGGGCCTCAAAATGACGTTTTTCTATTTTTATAATTTTCCGAAAAAACAGTTATCATTTATTCACAAATGAATATAACATGAATAAAAATATATATGCTTGTATAATTATTTTATTAACCTAAAAAGATTAGTTGTATGTGAATAAATATATATACTTATCAAATACTTTTTTTTATCTTTAATTTTATATATTTTATAGTCCTCGGTTTTATTGACAGTTTTATTCAATTGTGAATAATACATATATATTCAAATTTGATTATTATATATATATATTCATTTGTGAATAATACATATGTTCACATGCGGATATAATTCTTATATGTTATTCACATATGAATTATAAATTTACTTAGGACCTCAAAACAATGTTTTTTTTTCCGAAAAAAATACATTATCACTTATGAATAAAAAATATGATTAATTTTTTTTATAATTTAAATATCATTCATATATGAATATAGCATATAATAAACATAGTATATTCATATTTAAATATTAGACGATGCATTTAATTTTGAATATTACATAGTATATTCACTTGTGAATATTAGATGGTATATTCACTTATGAATATTATATGATATTTTCATATGTGAATATTACATAGTATTACATGGTATATCACCTGTGAATTTTACATAGTATATTAACTTGTGAATATAATATTATATATTCACTTATGAATATTACACAGTATATTCACATATGAATATTACAATGTGTTTTCACAAATATATATAATTTTTATACGTTATTCACATATGAATAACATACAGACTTGCATATTTGTATTTTTTTTTAATAATCATATACTGATTCAGATTGGAAAACATATTCATATGTGAATATAACGTGATAATTTAGTTTATACATTTCATCAAACAGTTAGAGTGTATATAAGTTAACTTTTTTAAAAATGTTAAAAACATGATACTTCCAATTTAAGTTATCAATTCCAAATCATTATATACTTCCGATTTCGACTTTGAAGCGTGCAATTCCGATTTTCATTCCATTCCAAAAAAAATCCAATTTCAATTTTGAAACCTTGAAATCCCGATTCCAGATTTCTTTGTAATACTAATAATCAAGACACAAACTGTTCCGATTAGAATATATGTTCCAATTTCAAAAGCTTCCGACTTCAGATGTGACATCCTATGTCTGATCGATTTCACATTTTGATTTTGATTTCCAAAAATCCGATTAGGAACCTGTGAGTACCGATTTTGAGTCCTTCAATGTCGAGTGTGACTGCGAGTCCAGAACTCCAATTCCTATTTCATGAACAACAGAGAAATTCCGATTCCAACTGAGTTCGTTTGTGAATTTGGAAAATTCAAATTCGAAGTATTCAACAAAGAAATCGATGTTACGTATTTGAGATTGAAGGTTATTATCATATTTACAAGTTTGTCACCGTGTCTTTTATGCTTACATTAAATGAGTGGCTGAGAATTATTCTCCTATTCTCAACATTTTTTATTTTCTCAATTGAACTTACCTCTCTCTCTCTCTCTCTCTCTCTCTCTCTTTATATATATATATATATATATATATATATATATATATATATATGCGTAGAAGTGTCTTACACGAAAAAAAAAAATATGTTTGATGATATTTTCTATAATATAAACTTGGTAAAACTAATTTGAGTCATGTGTGGTTTTTTATTTAAGGGGGTGCTCGAAAGTTACTTGGTACTTAGCTCTCTTTGAAAATGCGAAAAAGTCACAGAAATTATAAACTAATGAAAAAAAAAAAAAAAAAAAAGACAAGGAAAAAAGCATGTGGACTAAAAACCAAAACTACAAAAACAAATATGGACAACAAAATGAAGATTTAATGGCGAGCAATCAAATCAATAAACTTACAACCAAAAATATCCAATAATTTATAATAACAAATATATATTGAGGAACATTTGGGATACTGTCGGCAATAAAGAAAATAAGGTTGGAATGTTGTTGCAAAAACTTTAAAGAATACAAATTAAACTGTATATTGAAGAGCATTTTGATAAATATGAATTTTTATATTCAGTTGTGAGTAGTGATCAAGGCTTAGAGGACCATGAGAAATTTTGAAGGCTACGGTAATGTTGAGGTTGCTATTCTTATATATGATAATTGAATTGCTAACCCTCATCCGAAACCTTTTTTTAAGAGCTAAAACTGTTTTGTTAAAACTTTTAAAGATTTTTGGGATCGAATTCCGCAAACGATGTTACTTTAAATAATAATTTAGATGGTTTTAAAAGTATAAAACCAAAAGTGGAGTGTTTCATATAGATTTTCTAATTATTAGATTTTTCTTTCAGCAACATTACTGATTATAAATTGTCTAATTGTTTCAGCAACATTACTGAGTATAAATTTGTCTGACTATCAGTAGCCTATTTTGTAGATGTAATATAGATTAGATATTTCCCTTGACGATACCTTGAAACCGATGTGGGAGAACATGGTAAACTTGTTTGAGGTACATATGGGTAGAACCGTAGAAGTGTCTACACAAAAAATATATGTTTGGTGATTTTTTATAATATGAGCTTGATAAACTTATTTGAGTAATGCATGATTTTTGATTTAAGGGGCTGCATGAAAGCTACTAGGTACTTGTTGATCTCTTTGAAAATGGGAACAAATACATAAGACTGGAGGGAGTGGTGCCATACTCCCTCCCCACTCCCTCCTTTTACCGTATTTTTTTACAACACCCAAGGGGTGGAGAGTTAGGGAAGAGAGAGAGAAAGAAGAGAGATAGAGAGATAGAGGAAGAGAGAGAGAGAGAGAGAGAGAGAGAGAGAGAGAGAGGGAGCGCTTCCAATTTTTGCGACACTCTTAAACTGCACTTCCAAAACCGCATAGAGAGGGCGGTGTTTCAATGCCACATCAGCTGAAACCGCACCCCACATGGCCACACCCTCCGGCGTAAATTGTAAACTAATGAAAACAAAAGACACGGAAAAAAGTACATGTGCTAAAAACTAAAACCGACAAAAACAAATATTGACAACAAAATGAAGATTTGATGGAGGGCAATCAAATCACTAAACTTACAACCAAAATATCAAGTAATTTATGATAACAAATATATATATTAAGGAACATTTGGGATACTGTCGGCAATAAAGAAAAAAAGTTTGGGATTTTGATGCTAAAACTTTAAAGAATAGAAAGCTGTATATTGAAGAGCATTTAGGTAACTAAGAGTTTTTGTATTTCAGGTGCGAGTTGAGACTAACCGTTAGAGGACCATGCCATATTTTGAAGCCACACTGTGATCTAGTGGTTTCTTGTCTTATGTATGATATTTTAATCGCCAATCCTCATCTAAAACCATTTAAAAGAACTAAATTTAATTTGTTAAATCTTTTAAAGACTTTTTGGACCAAATTCCATAAATGATGATTTTTTACTTTTACAATGTAATTTATATGGTTTTAAATAAATGAAACTAAAAGATGGGTGTTTCATATAGATTGTTTAATTATTATATTTTTCTTTCAATACAATTACTGAATATAGATTATCTGATTTTTTCAACAGTATTCCTTATTATAAATTTGTCTGATTCTCGAAACAATGTTTAGTAAATGAAATATACATTAGATATTAACTTTGATGAAACCTCAAATTCGATGTGGAGGAACATGGTAAAATTGTTGCAGGCACAAATGGGGAAAATGACACAACCGACCTACTATGTTGGGTGATTTTGCGCATTTAGTCTCTAAAGTTATTTTTTTGCCTTTTAACAGAACAACATTGATGTTGACCTGTTTTTTTGGCCCCTCCAGCCTAATATGTTTTTTTGGCCCCTCCAGCCTAATATAACAGGTTACATAGGCTATATAAACACTTAAAGCTGATGTGGCTTCATTCTTTAATTAAAAAAATAATAAAACTTGGGGCACCTCTCTCTCTCTCTCTCTCTCTCTCAAAAAGTAAGAAAAAACAGTACAAATACACTAAAATCAGAATAAACAAACCCAAAATACCCAAATGGATCTTGCTAACTCTTATAAAACTCCATGAAGCAGGGTTAAAGTTCCTTTCTAATTTTGACTAAACGAAAATAAGTTTATCTCCTGCACACCGAAGAGATTCAACAAGATCTTCTGTGCATGTTATTTCCTTCATGTTTGGTTAAATACCTTTCTCCCACCATCGTAAAGATTTCCCGGTGCTTAAACTCATATATTTCATCACAATTTCAAGAATCATAAATTAGTTTAATCCACTAGAAAAATGCCCAAAGATACTGACAATTGGAAGAAACAAGAAAGTTTGAACAAGCAAAAGGAAGAAAAACGTCAAGAAAGCCCATGAAGTCGGTTCCATTCCCAGGTTTGATGAACATGGTGAAACAGTAATTAAGTATTTTGAAGAATTTGTATCTGGTTATGTCATCAAGTTATTCTTTTTTGCTGTTTTTTTTGGTGTAAAGAAATGATTTTTATACTTAATTCATATCAGAAGAAACCTAAAGGCTAACTCCAAAACCCAAATCTTCATAACAGGGTCAAGTATACGTAAAAATCAAAAGCAATAACGAGCAATTACATAAACCCTTCTATCATAAATCATGTAAATTCTATAAATTTTAACAAGAAATTACATAAACCCTTTTATCATAAATCACATAAATTCTATAAATTTTTGTAAGAATCAACATTGAAAGAACAAAAAAGGTTAATGGGTTGAAATCAGAAAGCAAACCTTAACATAAGATGCAACAACTGCTTGGGTAAAGACCCTTCTTTGTTGACAACCGCCTAAAGCCACCTTCCTTCCAAAAAATCATCGTCTGTCGATGATGGGAAAGTCAAAGATGTTACCGGTTTTGATGAGGACGCCGACATCTTTATCATTACAGGTAGAAAACATATAATCGTTATGTATAATCTTAGCCATTAGGGATGTTCAAAAATATTCGTATCCGAAATTACGAATCCAAATTATCCGAAAACACGGATATCCGAATTTTCGGCTATCCAATTTTTCATAATCGGAATCGGATAGTGTTTTTCAGATTATTTGGATAATTCGGATATCCGATATCCGAAATTTTTCATATTAGTTTACACATTATTTGTTACTTTAATCACAAACGTCTTATGATATGAATGTTAGTAACTAAAACATATTTATAATACTCTTAATTAAATAAGTATACCTTTTTAATTTAAGAACTTCATATGCCTTTAAGAATTTCAAATTTGTGGATATCCGATTTTGGTATCCGAATCTGTATCTGAATTTTGGATATCTGGAATTCCAAATACGAAATCGGATACCAAAAATCAACTAACCGAAATTTTGGATATCCGAATTTTCGGATATCTGGTTATGAACACCCTAGCCATGATTCCTAAGTTTCGTGAATTCAAATTGATTGTAAGAAAAGGGTTTTTCTTTAGATGCAAGATGAAAGGTTTTTGGATTGCATTTAGTTAAATTCAGAAAAAGCGGGTTATAGAGACTATGCCACTATAATTGATTAGTGTGAATGTGTGAGGTGGGCCCCAAGTTTTATTACTTTTTTAACGAAAAAATGCCAAATCATATAAAGAGTGAAGCCACATCAGCTTTAAGTGCTTACATAGACTGTGTACCCTGGTATATTAGGTCGTAATGACCAAAAAAGCAGGTAGAAATCAACTTTGTTCCCTGAAAGGGCAAAAATAACTTTAGGGACTGAATATACAAAGTCATAAAACATAGTAGGGCCATCGTTTCATTTTCCCATAACATATGGGTAGAAGTCTCTACACAAATAATGGTGTAGCGTGTCACCCCACACACAACTCATGGGTCGGCACAAAACCATTTATCCCGCCCATACTCACAACAACCAGGCCGAAAAACACTTCTCTACCTATAAAAGTACATGGCTAAATGTGCTCTAATAAAATATTTTCATAGTACATAAGAACAATATCAATATCTGGATACATGAAGCAACCAAAGGTCTCTCCTAGTCGTTTAAATACTCATCTTGCTTCAACAAAAAATCTAGCAACAAAATTATTTCACAATTCATTTTTAGCAACCTTACATTATGATCCTAAGTTTTGACTTTGGCATCGAGGGCATTATGGGGGCCTACCCCGATGATGTACATGACCAAGATCCTTCCTATTTTTCAGACGTGACACCTTATCAAGATCACAAAAAGGAGGTTCATCCCCCCTATCGATGGTATAATAAGCCACATGCATCAACTAAAAAAATTATGTATGATGAGTTTTAATTCTTTAAACTTGATAAAATTATTTAGGTGATGTGTGGCTTTTAATTTAAAGATTTTTATGGATGCTGGAAAGTTAGTTGATACTTGTTATTCTATTTGAAAAGAGGGAGAAGACATATGGGCTACACACTAAAACTAACAAAAACAAATAAAGACAACAAAATGAAGATTTGATGGTGGGCAATTAAATAGCAAACTTACAAAAAGCAATATCAAATCATATATATATATATATATATATATATATATATATATATATATATATATATATATATATATATATATATATATATATATATATATATATATATATATATAGGATCATGTAGAAACTCAAAAATTGGTAGGAAACGTGATGATAAACTTTGGCCCTATGATTGATAGAATAAAACGCCAAGATTTAATTTTATTTATAGTCAGAATCTCACGAGATGATATGGTATTTTGTAATTATGTGCGAGATTTTGGTGATTTTCAGGGGACGTTAAATGTTTTAAGAGTCAAAATGGAAAAGAAATAAGAGAAAAGAAAAGAACTGATTTTTTTTATTGTCTAAAATGCACCCCCACGTGCAACTTTGTTGCTCTGCCCACTCTTTCCACGTGTTATGTGACATCCCCAAATTCACGGTCATTTTAAAAAATTTATTTGTGTTTATTTAAAAATCAGAGTATCCATTTTAAATAAATATGTTGCAGAATTTGTTCCGAGAAAACATAATAAATATATTATCAAAACATTTCCAAAGAAATGTATTTTGCTTATATTAAAATTTTGGGATGTCATCTTCAATATAGGAACATAAGCATAAACAAGCCTTACATTCATCTACACTAATAATTTACATTTCCTTTAATTTCTCAGTGTAATGTCGTTTCATATCGATACCAGTGATACAAATAAACTGAGTGGGTCCAGTTGGGAAACATTGTGAGTACATAGGGTCTTCAGCCCACAATAATAAATTTATTATGTTTCATCATCAAACAATTAACCCAATTACCCATCCCATTATTTTCTATATTTCTTAAGGATCTACCATAAGAACCATCTATCATTCACTCATTCATTCCTGAGGATTTTCCTAAGGAATACGCACGAAGTCCATCGGTGCCTATGGCACAGCTGCCAGTGTTATTATTAGGCACAACTATCAATATTATCATTTAGGCACAGGTGTTATTGTTATGACGTTCTCTATTAGGCGTACCTACCGATATTATCATTTAGGCGCAGCAACCATGATTATGATGTTCCCTATTAGGCACAGCTGGCGATATTATCCTTTAGGCGCAACTGCTAGGATGTCTACAATACATCGTAGTTCAAAAACATCTACGGTTGTGGAACAGTTTCCAATATTCATCTATATCATCTTTCATCCCTAATTTTTCATCTACCCATGTTCTACCCAACATATTCATAGATGTAAAATACATATACAGTTTAAATCATTTAAAACATGTATAAATCGTTCCTCCATCATAGATATCAGGAATACAAATAATATGCACACATAGCACATAATTTATGTTAAATACTTCATATCTATGTGTAAGATGAAAGTAACTATGCATTCACTAGTTACAGTGATGATGCCAAATTCGGCCAGCGCTTCGCTTCTAAATATTCTATTTTCCTTCGGCGAATCCTAGTATCATTACCACTAGATGTTAGTATAATATTTATTGCGAATATTTACGAGTGATATTGTTTTATAAGTGTTAAACAATACTTTTCAACCACTATGTACAAACAGGGGTCATACATGAAACACCAGACGGCAGGATCATTTGGGCATTATAGCACCTCTGAAATCCCACAACCTTATGCGACCCTACAAACCAGATTTCCCGTACCGCAAGTAGTTAAAGATATTATAATAACACTTTGTATATTATATTTTATAATACATATATATATATATATATATATATATATATATATATATATATATATATATATATATATATATATATATATATATATATATATATATATATATATATATAGGTTGTAAAAATCGCTCGACGTTAGCTAGTCGATGGACTAAGGTTAATGGATTCATGGGCTAGACGGAGATTAATTGGGGGATTAATCGGTGACCACTAATTGCTAATTTGTTGAATTTTAAAAAACTAAATATGACTAATATCTTACAAAAATTCGTAAATACCACTAATATGATATCAAAATAGGTTAATATGATTAATACAACACTAATCATATCTAAAATAGTTTGTATTGAACTATATCTTCTTCAAAATGTTACAATTTTATCGGTCGAGTAGCGCCTAGGGATTAATCGGAGATTAACCGGGGCCTAGTCGGGGATTTTGCAACACTGATATATATATATATATATATATATATATATATATATATATATATATATATATATATATATATTGTTTATAAGTTCATAATAATGATATTGAACTTAAACATAAGCTATACTTAAAGTAGGGTAAGCATAACTTACTTACTAGGAGGTTTGCTAGGAACCAGGCTTTGTGGGGGCAGAACTTCTGAGCCGAAAGTGTTGGGTTTTAGTTCAAAAATAGTTTCATAAACAAGGAAAATATGGCAACGGAACACTTTAATTTTTGAAATAAGATAAAAATTTGATACCCACCAAGGATGTTCTTGCAAGTTATAGAAAGATTAAACATCAACCAAAGGAATGATGAAGAAATAACAAACTTTGTAGTTCTTTGAGTCCTCTTGGGAGGCTTGGAAGTTGATGAAGAATGTGGAACCTTTGAGGCACAAACAATGACTCAACTTGATGTAGATGCTAGTCCAAAACTCTTAAACCATTAAGCTTTAAGTTCATAACCAATATGAACTTACAGAAGGCATGAAAATGCAAGTGTTCTTCAACTTTTCCAACCAAAACTAGAGAGAAAGATGAAGAGGGAACAAGTTTCGGCCATATGCATCAAGAGAAGAATGAGCACTCTTTCAAGAATGCAAGCCTCTTATTTATATGCAAAAAGTGAAGGTATTAACCATTAGTCCTTAGCACTTTAAGAAAAATTGTCCCCATTGTCATAAGCATGTCTCTCATGCCTTTAAAGCATAATTAAACATGTCATACACTTCTTATTTTTATGCAAATCTCAAAAATTGCATAAAGAAGAAGAGTTTGTTTATATTTTATAAACTCAAAGTTTGTAAGATATAAACTTTGTCTTTTCCTAAAAGACAAAAAGCATATCTAGTCCAAAATTTTGTACATGACTTAATAAATCATACCATATGATATATTATGTTACTTGCTAATGAAAATTATTATTTCCATGTAATAAATAATTTCCAATTTTATTTTAAGAGTTTTATTGAACATTTATTAAAATAAATTTCTAATAAATAATCAATTGTATCAAATTGTTGTTAGTGTGACTGTAAGTCCCTAATTTGTCCGTGTATCAGTCAGATCCGTTTGATGGTGCGGAATCTCAATCAAACGGATGTTGTCAGATCAAATAGAAGAGAAGAAGAAGAGGAATAAGATGAATCTCAATGTATTAATGAATAGAATGATGATCCGGATACAAGAGATTCACACACACACACACACACACACTAACACACAATAGTTCTTCTATCTCTCTGGCCGTAAACTCTTTAGGGTTCATCAATCCCTACTCCTCACCCTAACACCTCTATTTATACTTGGAATATGGGCCGGATAACACATGGGCCGTAAATGAGTTTACGGCCGTAAGGTGTTTACGGCCGTAAACTTAGCCGTAAACTAGACCATAAATTCATAAATATTACAGAAAAATACAATTGCCCAGAAATGTAAAGTATAAACCATATTTTGACCCAACAATCTCCCTCTTGGTTTATAGCTTTCTTTTCTTAATTGACCCAACAAGCTCCCCCTAAAAAGTAGCTGACTCTTCTTGTCAATCTTCAATGAGAGCTTGGCTTTAGCTTTAACCTTCGATTTCTTTACAACATCAGTATGAACATATTAATCTTCAATGAATGACTTCATCTTGAGCACTTGAGGTTTTCTTCAGAATTTGGCATTGAACGCACATTGGGTGAGGAGTCTTGACGTACTGATTCTTGAAAGATGGCACTTTCAGCTTGAGAATATTCAGAGAGAACAAATCTTCTGGATCACTTCAGCAGGTACAACGATAGCAGCAGACTGATTGAGGAGGCTTCAATGCAATCCGTCACATAATCTTCAATTTCTGCTTCACCTTGCTTATGCGGTTGAAAGATTGAATTTGAAAGAATAATCTTCATTTTTTGCTCCTTCGAATGAGAATTCTTCGATGCTCACGAACGAAGCCTTTGGCTCAGAAATCTTCAACACAAACTCCATGAGTCTTATCTATACCTGAAATCACTTTTCAAGACAAAACAAAACTAAAAGAAAACTTAGCACACAAATTAAAACGGAAACAAAAATATTTTTGGATTTTTTGATTTTTCTGAAGAAGAAACAAAACAGAAATAACACTATTTTTGGATTTTTAATTTTTCTGATTTTTCTTTGTTTTTTTTTTTGTATTTTTTATTTTCATTATTTTTAATTTTTAATTTTCCCCTAATATTTAAATTAGAAGAAACTTTGACAAATTTAACAAAAATAAAATTGATATCTAACTTTAAGAGTGATTTGGGATCAAAGTTTTTAGACGGCCTTTATCCACTTGTCGGTACCCTTCATATTCACATCTTTGTATGGTCGATCGTCGGTATTGTTGTCCACTTAAACACGAAAAATTGTGACTGATTTAGGACATACTATTTGATACAAGACAAGGTGAACTTAAGTTTCTAAAAATTATATTTGATCCTAATTTCTTAGATACTATATCTTAAGGACCATTCATCTGACGACGACCAGGGATATTGTTGTCCACCTAAATTGAGCAGCGAGATCTACAGACAATCTGTATGAGTTCAATTTTAAGTGTATTGGAACGTGTTTCCCGCTTCCTGATATGCCCCAGCCATCAAGAACTTCCAGAGTACTCCTTACACCGGGTAAGTAGACAACCATTCAGAGAGAGAAGAGATTCATATTTCTATTGCTAACTACTTCAGAGGGGTTGAGAAGAAGAAGGTTGCATATGCTGTGTACAAGGTCGGATTAGAAGTCTCGCAAAGGAGACAGCATATGGCTAACAAATAAGAAGTTTTTCACACATTTATATATAGACTACAGAGAAATAGAGTTGCATATGTTGTGTACCAGGTCGCATTGGAAGTCACGCAAAGGAGACAACATATGACTAACAGACGGAAAGAAAGAAAATGATATTCTACAGACCTAAGTTATCGGAATTTACCAGTCGCCCCATCCAACCGGAATTAAGGACAGAATCCGCACATCGAGGAAAAGTTAAACCACGGTTCCAAGTACGGGTTCATTTAATGTGACGAGTAGATTCCCATATATATCTCCCTGCTCAACCTATCCGAGCGTCGTATTGTCAGACTGAATGGATCTAACTAGGTCAAAATTTGTCAAGTCTATAAATTTCCTAAGTTCAACTCTGCCTAGTCATGTCCATTTTAAAATTTTTCGTGCCTACCGACGCATCAAACCAGAGCATAGACCCTTCAACTTTGGGTACGTTACGCAAACTCAGATTGCCTGTTATCACTTGATAATATCACTTCCAAGAACATCTCCCTCAAGCACATTTCATAACCAACATTTTTTTTTGATTTTCTGGTTTTCTAATGTTTTTTGATTTTTTAAAAATTTTCTAATTTTTGTTTTGTTTTTATTTCTCCCCCTAAATTTGTGCATAGGAGAGAAACGAAAGTAAATGTGCAAATTTAAACTATCCTAAAACAAAAATTAGTCTTTAAAGCGAATCAGGTTAAGAAAACTTAGGAGTATAGAGAAGAAAACGCAAACCGTAATTCACCGATTGAATCTGCTCCAGAAGGTTTGAGAACAGCACGTATAATCTCAGAACAGATCCGAAAATTCTTCATATCATTAAGCACTAACCCCATGTGATCACTTCTTTTCTTCCCTTCCCGCAGAGGACACATTCTCCCAAACAATGTTCTGAGTGTTGTACAGTTGAGAGATGTCTCCTATCATGTGCCAGGAACAACCACTACCAACAAACCGAAGTATGATGATATGCCTCCATGGATGCTCCGACACAGAGCGGGATCAGTTGGTCTTTGGAACCTAGTCCATTTTGAAACTGGGTCGACCTTTTTCATCCTTGCACAGTACTCTCTCCCATGACATATCCTACTTATCACAAACAGAAGATGTAGAAATATTAGAATCGTTAGTTGATTTGGGAGATTGAGCCTTCGGAACCCATTTGTAGTTACGTTTAACCCATTTCTTTTTCGATCTGATGGGTGGCTCAGCACTTGCTTTGGAACTTGAAGCCGTCTGCTTAGATGACTTTGACCTAACCGGTCTTGGCTTCACAAGAGCATCTCTTAAACCGGGTTTGTTGGCTGACATATCCTTCTTGCCCTTAGGATTTGGATGCTTGTCCTTTGGAGTTTGATTCTTGGCCTTGGGAGTTACATTCTTGGCCTTCTTGGCATTCCAGTCGTCAATGTCTGAACGTGACCTTGAGGGGTTTCTTTTGGAGTATCTCCCTCTTGGCGCGTTCTGCCAGCCGCATAGTAAGGAACGTATACGCGATTTGGACAATTTCTGGCAATGTGTCCAGGTGTTGCACAATGAAAACAATTCTTTTTCTTTACTGTGAAGTTATTTCTTCCTGCCCCTGGTGGCGTATCCTTGCCTTGTCTCTTGTTGTTCCCACATGCACACTTGCCACAAGAACTCTGTTGCGTTGGAATTGGTGGCTTGTATTTACCAACGGCAGGTTGATCAGAAGCAGTTGAGTTCGAAGCAACAGATTCAGAGTTCAAGGAGATGTTGGATTGTTCAATGGTTTTCTCCTTGTTCTTATCTTCTGTTACTTTGCCTGCACAAGAAGTAACAACATTAGTATCTTCAAAATTAATAACTCCTCCTGACACAAATCCAGATGGTTTTCCGTATTTAAGATGTGCCTACCTGTTAATTTCTTCTTGTTTCATAGGGATGGATGTGTAGTTATGATTGAAAGGAGGAGGTACATTATTATACCCTAGACACTTGTTTTGATTCCTTTTAAATTGCATGCTTTGGTCTATCATATTTGCAACCACCTCACTTGAGAAATCATATTTTCTAACATCAAGTTTGGCGGTTTCAAACTTTCCTTTCAAAGATTCAACTTCAACCACTAGCTCAGCATTTTGTTTGACTACATAATCATAGTTTTCACATTTGTTACTGTAGTCTTCCTGAAGTTTCCTAAAGTCCTTTGTTTTAGCTTCTAATTCAGCCTTCAGGGGTTTTTGTCCTTTCCTGAGTTGATATCCTTCATATCTCAGGTCCTCAACTTCTCTTTTAAATAAATCAATTTGATCCCTAAGAAATTTAATCGTATCTTCACATGATTGAGAACATGAAACTTCACATGAATGAGAACATGACACTTCATTGACCGGAAGGTTTACATAACTCTTTAAAGCGTCAAGCTCTTCAATTACTTCAGTAATACTAAGACGATTGAGATCTTTTGTTTGCTTGATGACAGCTACGTTCATATCCCACGATTTCGGAAGTGAATTCAATAACTTTTTGTTTATCTCAGATTTGGTCAAAAAGATCCCAACAATATTCATCTCAGTAGTGAGTGTGGTAAATCGCTGCAACTGAGCTTCGAGGGTTTCTCCAGGGATATAATCGAACATGTTGAAATTTTGTCTTAAGATATCCTGACGACTCTCTTTCATGTTTTCAACTCCCTCGTAGACCTTAAAATCAATTAAAAAGTACAACTAGAAGCCAGAATCAAACTTAAAAGTCAAACCCTTTGATTATAAATCTCAAAAGTCAACCTTAAAAGTCAAATTTAAAAGGTTAAACTCAAAAGTCAAACTTGAAAAGAGTCAAACTTAAAAGTAAAAGCGAAAAACTAAATTTTAAAATTTTAAAATTAAACGAAAAACTCAAAGTTTAAAGTCAAAGGTCAAACATGGAAGTCAAAATCAAAATTTAAGATCAAAAGTCAAAAATTAAAATATAATTTTATTTATTAATTTTAATTAATTTTATTTTTATTTATTTATTATTATTATTATTTTATTTTGGATGAAAAAAGAATTTAGAATTAAAAGAAATTGAGTTTTGGGGTTAAAAGTGTAAAAAATGAGAAATTTGAACCGAGAAAGAAGCTTTATGAATTAAATTTGGAAGGGAAGCAACAAAGGGTCTTCTAGGTGAATTGGTAAGCCGCGAGGTTTAGTAGGCAGGAGACCCGGGTTCGATCCCCGGCGCCTCCGAAATTCCGATTTTATTTTATCTGTGCGAAGCGAGGCTAGTTCTTGCGAGGCTGCTGCTTGCGAGGCCAAGGAGCTATGCGAGGACGATGCTGTTGAGCGAGGCTGTAAACCACCGAGTCCGAGTCCGACGACGTAAACTCCGAGCTTCGCAAGCTCGGACTGTGAATCCTCGGGCCGCAAACTCTGGAACCCTAGCCGCCGGCCGTGAACTGTTTCCGGCAGTAAGCTCTGGCCGTGAACTCCGAAACCCTAGCCGTCGGCCGCAAACTCCGACCAAAAACACCGATTTTTCGACTTTGAAGCTCCAAAACTCGATCAAAAACTCTTTTTTATGAAAAACACGAAGAACAAACCCCCCCTTTTTTTCAAAGATCTATCCAAAAACGCAAAAATATTTCGAAAATAAGATCAAATAATGCCCCAAAAAGGTCATCTATTGAGAGTTTATATCCCTTATACACCAATTCCCAAAAAGGTCAGAGCTACAATAGGTGTATAAGGTAAGTTTATATCCCTTTGCTACAAACATCATGTTGAACATGAGATTTAGAATGCGATCAATCTCATTTGTCGTTCAACTTTTGGTAAGACTCCTTAGATGTCTAACTCTCAACACATAAGAGGAACAAATCTCATCTTTATTACATAAGCCTCTTGCATAGTTCACACTATGCCTAAAAATGGCTTTTATAACTGCCCGGTCAAGGAACAATATTTGACCATATCGAAGCATAGTACTCCTTACACTCAAGTCCCACTATGTATTTCAGGTGTTAAGGATACAAAGATGGTACCTTTTAATTAATTATCATTCACGATAGCGATCCATGAGATGATCATGATACGGATCAGTTCAATACTAGTTCTCTGACAAGTACCTATGAAACTTGGTTACAACGACTTGTCTACTTTCATTTATTGAGAGTCAACCAATCTAATTCACATTAGTCTTACTTTATAATTGCTCCCACAATTATAACCGACTATGAACCTTTAGAATAATAACATTATTCATGGATTAAACATGTTAATATAGAACACAACAAGTATTAATGTGACGATCATATCCCAATATATCATAACATTATCTAATAGTTGTTATAATTTTCCAATATCCAAATACTAAATCCAAATAAAAAATCCATTTCTAGAATAACAAAGTCTTATAGTTGAAGTGTGACCATTCATACTTAGCTCAAAAGAACGACTTTATCAATGGATTTGTCAAAATTTAATTTTTGTGATTTTTTTGAATACTATCATCTTCATACTTAACATCACTCTAGGTATATTTAAATATCTTGGAGAATATAATTGGTGTTCTTTCATTGCATAGAGTCTCTTAGCTTGATTAAGTATACTCTCGAGGTCACAAATATTTCTATGTGATCCTTGAATGGCAGAAATCAACATAGTTTTTCAATGATCCCATTCATCCAATCATATTTTAATTCAACTTCTAAAGTTGTGTATTCTTATTTTGTAGTACATTGTGTCATTATGTTTTTCTTGGAACTCATTCGAAGAAAACTTACCCTTCATTTCATAATGAAGTCAAAATCCAAGTATAATTCATAATTATTTATATCTGTTTAGAAATTAACATCTTATGTAGCTCTTTCCATAAAGATCATATCTAAACTGATTGTCTCATGTACATTCTCTTAGTTCTTCTAAAGTACTCTTAGAATGCTCTCTTAGTCATCCAATGACTTAAACATGTATTCAATTAGTATTCTATGACATGCTTGTAACATGATCAAATACCATGTCCTATGCATAATATGGCGTAAATGATGAATTCATTTTCCAAGCAAATGGAATTTATATAATTTCATCTAGTTCAAGCCTATGAGATATGTGCTTTTGAGGCTAGCTCAAAATGGTGTCATATGATAATGCCAAGAATTCTCCAAAAGAATCTTGTGTCTTGATCCCTTTCAAGATATTGCCAATATATGTATAAGGACATGAAACTTATAACATTCATTTTATCTATCCCTTATAGATTTTACATTCTAAGAATGTATGTTCTCCTTCCTAAGTCTTTAATTTTTGAAAAACATTCTGAGTCATGGTGAAAACGACCTTGCTTAGTCAGAATGTGATTTCAAATGATTAAATATGACTCATTCATAGAAGATTAGGAATTTCACTATGCTCCCATTAGTTCTTAGTAAACACATATGTTCTATTCATTTTGATATAAAAAGATACCTTGTGGTTTTATATTGAAATGATGATCGCAACATTGATATGTTTATTTTATATCCACAAGTGGATCTCAAGCTCTACACATTTTGTAAGGATAACATGGATTAAGAAAAGCTCCAGGCTAATCTATATAGATATCTTCCACTAGATGTCTATTAAGAAAAAGCGGTCTTTCTTGAAATCTATTTACTATATCTCATATTAAGAATATGAATTTATAGTAAACAATATCCTTATTGATCTAGTCATAGCTACTTGTGAAAAGGTTAGATCACAGTCAATGTCATGAGTATGATGAGGACCACATTCAATGACATGAGTGTAAGAGAATCCTCTTACTAGAAGTCTTGCTTTAAATATGTATGGTAATCCATGTAAATTATTCTTTCTAGAAGAATTATTTACTCCTTCTACCCTTGCTATATGGATAAAATTTAATTAAGCCCATACTTGATTCTCATACATAGATTACATTTCATGTTCATGACTCTAATTCATTTATCAGATTCGAGATCTAACATAGCATCCTAGTATTTGATGGATTTTCTAGAAACCATCAATAGAAGATCATCAATGAGATACTCCACATTTCTCAAGTCATAGATGATTTCTACCATTAATGCGAACAATTTGTGTTTGTGAATAGCTATTATTCAAGTTTAACAATCCTTGTTAAAACAAGTACCACTATTACTACATAAGGTTATGGTTCTTGAGCTGCTTGAAGTTCCATGTACCTCCCACTCGCTTTGTCATTAGAAGCTTGCTTTCTACTAACTTAGCTTTCACAAGAATAAGAGGACTTATTCTTCGCCGGTTTGCATTAATAATCTAAGACACATTTAGAGTATTATACAAATATGTGTTTAGTAGATTTTGGGTTTAGAAGCTTTAGTCCAACATCGGATTTAAATCCAAAAACATTAAGTAAGATGAGGATGGATCTCTTCCATACTAAATCTTATAAAGTGTTTAATATGCTTATTAGTTGGTATTTGTATTCAAGATACAATTAATAGTGACTGAAGTATAATCCCAAAAATATTAAATGAGGATATTTCTACCAATTAGAAAGTAAATCATACCAAGTAAGATTTAATTTTCATCCTTTATTATCATCAACGCCTTAGATGGTTCTTACCGGTTTGTAGGTCAACTTTTGAAACCTTCAACAAAGATTTCACAATTATGCTTTACCGCATAAAATATAATTATAACTACTATAGTTGTTAATAAAGTTAATTTGACATTTTGTGCTTAATATCGAACATTCATTACAAAGGAAGTCATACACCAAGGTGTATAGTTCCTTAATCATTTTCTCTACACCTTAGTGAAAATATCATTAGGAATCCTTTTCATATAAATAAGGTTCACATATGTCAAATAAACTATGTTATATGCCTTCAAAGATCCCTTTCTTGAAGTTGAAATATGTGAATGTCATTTTGTGACAACCGTCACTTTCTAGTCAAGTCAAAGTCAAAGAAAGTCAACAAGTCAAACTGGTCAACTCAACTAGTGCTAATATGATTAGGTATTTCTTTATGGTTACTAATGTATGACTCTAAATCTTAAATGCAAAGTAACACTTGAAAGTTTCAAATGTTCAAAATTCTAAACCCTAATCAGATTGAGGGAAGTAGCAACTCTATAAAACACTATTATGTGCCCTTTGGGGGTGTATAACACTCAAAATGGGATGTAACTAAGTATATGGTCTTTAAACTATGAAGAAAAACATTAATAAAGGATTTCTACAAAGTCTCTCTCAATCTCTCCCATTGTATCTAAATCTCTCTCGCTCTATCTCTCTATCTCAATCTCTCTCAAAACCACATTCAACTTTTTATAATCATTCGGGGCATCTCGACCCTTAACTCGGTCAAAAATACTCAAAACAGGAAGATAACTTGAAAAACAGCCCTATAGGACCGAAACCTCTTAGGAACCGAAGACTTCCTATAGGAACCGAACATAGCCTTAAGAACCGAACCATGAGGACCAAACCTCTATAAGACCGAAAATACATATGTAACCGAACTCACCCTTCGGTTCGGATCAGGCCTCTCAGTCTATTTCGCTCCATCCAAGCTTCAGTCTATTTTGCTTCTTCTACCTTCGCTCCTCTTCTGTGTTCGCATGTGAAGCTGCTCGGACCAAACCCTCCTCTCAGTTCTGATCTAATAACTGAACCTACTTTCGGTTCTAGAGAGTTGGACCGAACCTCCGGCCCTGATCTCGCATGTTCGCTTCTATCTTCCCATTTTTCCACCCCGACTTCATTTTAAGCCCGTTTTTCATGATTTTAACGTGGGATTTTCACCCAAACTTATATTTCGACATATAAGACCCTATATATTCATATTTTAATCAGCTTTGAGGAAAATATTAGTCTAAGAATAAAATCTATTGGATAAGATTTTTACTCTCCCAAATCTCTCAAAGTATGTGAAATCTCTCCCAAATCTCTCCAAATATGTGAAAGCTCTCCCAAATCTCTCCAAGTATGTGAAATCTCTCCCAAATCTCTCTAAGTACCTTCCTCAATCAAAACAGCCCAAAACCAAAGGAGAAAAACCAAAAGGACCCTCTTGGTCCGGAACACTCCTGACTCCGGACGAATGCTCCTAACTCCGGACGCTCCTGAATCCGGACGAATGCTCCTGACATCATGACACTCCTGACTCCGGACGAATCCTCCTGTACCTGGAAGAACGCTCCTGACATCATGACACTCCTGACTCCGGAAGAATGCTCCTGACTCCGGACGATCCTAAATCTGGACGAACGCTCCTGACATCATGACACTCCTGACTCTGGACGAATGCTCCTGACATCATGACACTCCTGACTCCAGACGAATGCTTCTGACTCTGGACGCTCCTGACGCACCTGACACTCGACACTCCTGACACTCGGACCCATTCTGTATTTTTGACCATTTCGGACCTTTTAACTATTTTAGGAGTATTTGACTTCGGGAACACCCTCAAACTCGTAATTCTTATGACAACCTTGAAGAGTTATAACACATTTTTATGAATAATGTCAAGGAGTCATTATTTTAATCATAAGGTAATCACCCACTTTACGTTACTATTCACACCTTACCTAATCAAATGATTGTCCTTTTTCAACTCATCCCAACACTCCATCAGATTACCTTAACCAAATCCACTCAAAATATCTTATTCCTCAAATCCAAAATCTCAATTGCCTTCTCCAAAAACACACTTTTCTCTCTCTCTCTCTCTCACACTCTCTCACGATCTTCTTGGCAAGAAGTATTCAGGAGGTATTCTCCATTATAGGTAAGTTCCTTAATTCAACTCCTAAATATTCTACACTTCTTCATACAAATCATGAATCATTACTCAAATATCGACATGTATGTTCTTAGGGTCTTCAAATCTTCAAGCATCATTTAAAGTGTTCTTGACTTGAAAACCCGTCTTCTTTAACCTTTCATCTCATAAAATCAAACAGGTGAGTTCATAACCCTAAATTTTCATGTTTTCTTCAAGTTTTAGGAGGAGGGGGATACAAGTTAATACTCCAAAAACTTAACTAAATTCAAACAACAACTTTCATCAGAAAAGTTGAGTCCTATTCGCAGACTGTTTTGAACAACTTAGACTTAATATCTTTCAAAACTGTTTAATATGCAAATAGTTCAGGTTCATATCTTTTAAATGACTACTTGAACATCTCCATACGATGTTTCTACAATTTATGGCAATTTTTACAAAACTGCCTATCTTTTTAGAAACGAATTTGGACCAGACTGTGAATATGAACATTTTCACACAAGTTACGGACTTCTAAAAATCATAATAAAAATTATGAATAAACCAGACACATTTTATAAACTCTAAGAGTTTACGGATTCAATTTTCAACATCGTATGATTTTTCTAAAACAGTGCAGATAAGTTAAAGACTACTTACATAGTTTACAATATTAACAACACTTTGTAGTAGGTTGAGCAAAGTGAATAACAAAAAGTTTCTAAATGTTGAATGTATTTCTTGTTAGTTTATCATCATAAACAGAGATTAGTCATTCATGATAAGGTTTTTCATTCATTTCGAACACATATAATAAACTATAATAAGTTTAGTTTACGAATTTTATGATTAAAGCATAGTACATGAAAAAGGTTTTACTCTCAAAACAAATGGGTTTTTCGTATACTACATGATAAACTATAATAGTAATAGTTTACGGATTTCACATCACGAATTTATTACATAAAAGGTGATTTCACTTCCACCGCGGAATAGGTTTTATACTCAAACTATATGTAAACTAGTTTACATAAGTTGTGAGACAATCCTTCCATCGTACTCTTAGAGTACGAGTTCAAATTCCTATAGGTTATAACCAGAGTCTCTTGTAGGGAGAGCGTGATAATTATGTATAGATCTATATTGGGATTGACACCCCACACCTCATTTCTAGCTACAGCCGGACCTGCAGGTCTCTGGGTGACAAGAGTCATAGGATCTTGATGTCTTGAAAACCTTGTTGCAGGTTAATTCTCATTGTAGTATGGTTATAACGACTCACATAAGGAGTTAAAAATCTTTCAAGTTTATAGGGAAAATTCTACTTTAAAAAGAGGCTTTATCTATTTAAAACTACAAACATGGTATAAGTACGAAACACACACATACTCTCAGTCTTGGGATTTAAGGCTACATGACTTTTATAAGGAAAACATTAGATTTTCTTTGGAAACACATCACTATTATAAACATTATAAGTTCAAAACTCACACATACTCTCGGTCTTGGGATTTAGGGCTACATGACTTTTGTAAGGAAAATATTGAATTTTCTGGAATCATAATCTATCACTTTTACAAGGAAAACGGCTTCTTTCTGAAATAAAAACTTTTATGAACTCACCAACTTCATTGTTGACACTCTTTCAAAACCACTAGTATTCTCAGGAAATCAGTGATATAGGAAATCTACAACTTTTGAGGATGGGACGTTAAATCGTCAAACATTTCATTTTGTCATCATGGTGTAATGGATTTGAAACATGTAAACACATACTATGGTGTAAATTTTTCAATTATATTTATCATGGTTTTATTTACTTTGAGCACTATTATATTCGTTGTAATGATAGTATACATAAAGTCCTCCACCCCCGGACATTTTCGCCATCCTTGGTTTGGGGGTGTGACACATTTATATAATAAAGATAACAATGTCAAAGATGAGTTTGACTTAAGTTTAAGTCAAAAGTGCTTGCATATATAACTTAATTTTATTTATCAAATGTTGATATTTACTTAACAACTCTAGTAAGAGATCTAGTCTCACAAATAAAAGTTAATCATTTCAAAATATGAATATTATCGTTATGAAAAACGATTAAGTAAATTATCAAACATTTGAATCAAAATAACTGAGACATAAATTTAGACATGCTAAATTAAAACATATATTGTTCAAAAACAAATATTGTTTTACATTACAAGTAATTTATGTTCTAAGCATAATTAACAAACTAAACTCTGAGAGTATAGTTCCAACTTGATTGTGGTCAGCTTGGTTACCCTTCAACAAATATTTGCAAGCCATTTACAAATATTACATTAACATTTAAGTACCAAGTGCCTAAGTGTTATATAAAAATTATGAGTTCTATCTAGTAGATAAAAGAAGTACTAGTCTCTTACAGACTTTCTTTCCAAATAAGAAGAGTAAATCCTCTTCCAATGTCTAGTTTCTTCACAAAAGAAACAAGATCCATCAATGTGAGCTTTAGTAGATTTCTTGGGCTTAAAGGTGTTCGGTCCATAAAACATGGGCCTCCTGGATCACACTAGGTGACTCTTTTAGCCTTGCGTTATTCCAATGTTTAAACTAGCTTTAAATAAAATATCACTGTATTTATTGGAATATTGTTTGACCTGTTATATCATTAGATATATATATATATATATATATATATATATATGTATATATATATATATATATATATATATATATAAATTATCAGAGAATTATGAAAAAACAAATAAATGGTTAGGTATCCTTTATCCCATCCATTTGAAATTAAGCCGATAGATATCGATTATCAATTATATCTTGCTATATAATTTTTTAGATTTATAGGATCGCTAATAACAAATTTAATTAGGAATGTTTGATCCCATCTATGCCTTGGAACTCTCTTGCTTAGGTATCCTTTATCACAAAAGATTTCCGATCAAATTGTCCAATTTGAAAAACTTGTGTGATCGGCCTATAACTTGGTTATATAAATCGCGAATACACCTCGGCCATCAAAAGATAACACTAAGCGGTTAGC
Source organism: Lactuca sativa (assembly GCF_002870075.4). Classification (NCBI taxonomy): domain Eukaryota; kingdom Viridiplantae; phylum Streptophyta; class Magnoliopsida; order Asterales; family Asteraceae; genus Lactuca; species Lactuca sativa. Next base: position 182,657,632 of record NC_056629.2, read on the forward strand.
TATCCTTTATCCCACTAGTGCATACAAGAGACATGTGAGTGTTTTTTAAAAGGATTGCATAGATTTGAGGTTTGTAAAAATTGTCTTTATATGTTTTATAATTATAGTTAAAAAAATATATGATATCATGGTTATTACATGCATATAATAAACCATGGTATCAATTTTCAAAAGAAAATCACTTTTAAAGGTTCTATATAAAAAACTAGTTTTTTTTTTTTTTTCTAATTTGACGCAATTCAATTTTAATAACTGGTATTAAGTTTGAATGCATTTGAACATTTTATATCTTTAATAAAACCTCATTTTATTATTTATATATTTTGAGTTTGTATAAGTTATAAAAATCAGCTTTTTAAAACTCATAACGGAGTATTTCAAAATTTGTCGTTATTAATGATTTTATAAAACCGGGTTTTATTTTAAAATAATAATTTGTTACATCTTATGTCCAATATTAAACACTCAAACTCCGTGTGATGTTTATTTTGTCCAAAATTATTTTAGCATGTGAAAAAATAATTTTATCAACCACACAAAATAATGCATAAAATAAATAACACAAACATGCATAAAAAGATATGTGCATAAACATAACCAACTAATGACATTTTTGTGAGCCAACACAAAAATGTCAAGTCCATTCCTAAAGGGACCAAAAACTTCTTGTAATGCTGTTGAAGAATGTGACAACCCGAACCTTTTTCAGTCAACGAAAGTCAAAACCCGTTAAATAAAAATTTTGAAATCTATTTATTTTGTCAATCTTTTCAAGCTCGTAAGGGTCGAAAACAACTTAGAGTGTGTGTGTGTGTGTATATATATATATATATATATATATATATATATATATATATATATATATATATATATATATATATATATATAAGCGTCGGTACTAAAATCGTGCGAAAAATCAGCTTTTCTTCAAAAATCATCCAAGTCCGTCCATTCCGGTGTTTACGGCCATAAACCGTTCACGGCTGGGTGGACCCCACCACCAACCATGAAACCAACATATATATATATATATATATATATATATATATATATATATATATATGTGTGTGTGTGTGTGTGTGTGTGTGTGTGTGTGTTCTTACCCTCATTTCTATTTTTCTGGCCGAAAACACTACTTTCTCTCTCTAAAACCACCAACTGAAAACTCAATCTATCCTCCGAAAGTTATCCAAAACCACCTTGGAACTTGTTTTGGAGCATCAAGCATTCATCAGTTCATCAAATCAAGCTCTCTTCATTTTGGGTTCACGGCCGTAAATCCTTCAAATCTTCAAAGGCTGGAATCATTTCACGACCGTAAACCATTCAAGGGCCGTAAACCCTTCAAGGGCAGAAAATTGTTCACGGCCGAGAATCCTTCATAGCCGCAATCAGCCCCAATCAAAATCTTGGTTGTAAACCCATTTTTCCTCTTCGATTGAGTCTCGGTAACATTCCTTAACCAAAAGCAAGTGTTTTTCTAACACATTAACGAATATAATCGCTAATTTAAATACAAATATGTGTTAATTATTATTAGGACTCCGTAAACTTCGCATACAATAACTTGAGGGTTCTCATTTCCAGCCTTGTTGTCCTGCACATACACGCATCCAACTGTGAGTTCATACCCCTATGCTTTTACTAGTTTAACGTTTTCAGGGGGATGGTAATACAAGCTAAACACAAATATTTTTGTGAATTTATGCATTTGATACAACCAAAAGATCACCACATTTTATAAAGTATTTAAATATTTTCTCCCTTTTGTAACATGTTGAGCATAAAGGAAGTTTTCAACTAACAACTGTAATTGCATAGTTGTAACATCCGGAATTATGAAGGTGATGAATGGAAAGAAAAACCTCAAGTCAAGAGGTCTACTCATCGAGTCCAGGGAGGAACTCAACGAGTAGGGGCGTGGTTTGGGTCGCGGATTAAGTGACCAACTCGACGAGTCGGTGGACCGACTCGGCGAGTTGGCCAAGGTTTGGGAAACCCTCAATTCGGGCCTTGCACCGTATTAAGAACATGAGGCCTCTCACTCAGCCCCCTTACTACCTTCCCCCCTCAAGTCCAGAAACGAAACCCTAGCCACCCAACTCCATTTCTTGAGCATTGTGAAGCTAAAGGTTGTTTCACTACAACAAAATGAATCTAATGCAACCCCGCTAAAAGGTTGCATTAGGCCTTGAAAAAGTTGCATAATGCCTAAAGCAACCTTTTACCAAAGGTTGCATTAGGTAGAGTTGCATTAGAATTTTAGCAACTATTTTCCTGGAAAATGCAACCTTTTATGAAATAGTTGCAAATCTTATTGAGATGCAACCTTTTTTAATGCAACATTTGTTATGCAAAAGCAACTTTTTTATGCTCATATGCAACTTTCTTTACACTTGGCTGCAACCTTTTTAACAGTTTTAGTTATGAAAATGCAACTTTTATTATAATCAATTACAGCCTTTATATGTTTCTAGTAAAGAACTGCAACCTTTCTCTATGGTATATGCGACCTTTGTTATGCCTATAATTGTAAAAAATGCAACCTTGTTTACAGTCAAATGCAATTTTATTTTTGTGACTTTTCTAACACTAATGTGACATCTTTTTTCTTGTCATGCAGATGCTACATATGTTTTACTACATTGCTACGAATATTCATTAATTCTAAAATCACATCGTAACAATAATAACATAAATATCCTATATATTTTTATGGTCTCCTTTGACATATCTAAATTCAAAATAACAACCGTAAATCAAAGTCAACATAAGGTTGTCAACTATAATCACAAAAAAGTATTAAAAGCGTCATAGACGTGTACTAAACATAGATGATAAATCATCTTAGCAACTATCACCATTCTAGAGGTTGTTTAACAAACTTCTGCATAATGGCTTCAAAGTTTTCTCATTAGTTGTTAATATCTAATCGCATAGCTTCTAATTCGGCCTGTATTTTTTCCATGGTCCTCTTCAATCTCCTTTTGCATTTCAACCAACTGATTTCTTTCAACTTCTTTGTTTTTAATGACTCCATAAGTCCCGCTGGAATCATGTATGATGTATCATCACCGCCTACTTTTGATTCGGCCACACAAAAAGCCAACACCACTTCTCGTACACCAGGGTGCACATGAAGTATTATGCACACCAAGTATTAGACTTATAAGGTTCTACTCATACCACCATTATACCTCGCAAAAGCAATGAAACATTAATATAGGCATATTATTTATACAACCTTAACGATCAATAAAGTATGTAATGAGATTCATCATACTACCAACCTATTATAGCATGTGACTACCAATTCTTTAAACATCATATCATGCAATTACAACTTATACATAAAATGCATAAAACCATAACAGGGTATAGCCATACACAAGATGCAAACAACATATTTATGAACAATTATCGAAAACATTAGCAAATCGAGTATAATCATAATTTGCATCAACAATCCACTTATGGGGTGTAGTTTCTGGTTATACGCTAAAGCTAAAAAAATTATCGACTCACCTTTTTCCTTGATGCAATTCTCTTCTTCTTCAAATCTTGTACTTACTTGAAGTTGTCAGGCCTCACCTACTCACCACACATACCTATCAATTATAAAACAAGCCAAGTTTAAATAACATAATTTGAATACTTAATTACTTATATATATATATATATATATATATATATATATATATATATATATATATATTGTTTAGTGTTTTGATCATAAAACAAAGCCTGCAACTCCAAAACAGGTTGATATCGGAGTTCTTGGAAGACAAATCAACAATTCCATCTTGCACATTTAGTATTGACACAAAAATATTGTAAATACTATGCTTTTACTCACACATCAATCAAACACTCATATCTTCTACAATTTAAGAGCTCAATAGGCTACAAACTAAGACATATGGAATGAAATTTAACCAAGACCTAAGTGTTTTAATAGGGATGTGAGTCATTAATTAAGTGACTAATTAAGAGGTTCAAGAATGGATTAATCTAGACAAAAACTAAGTGAATCAAAATTACATAAATTCATAGTATATGTATACCCTTGCATTCGAACCCCATTAACCCATTATACAAAATATACATGGTGCTAGAATTGGGACAAACACAACCACCCAACAAGGTGGTGGTGTGATGGCAGAATCCGGCAGCCATGGCTGCCGGTGGTGATGGTGATGGAAACCGAACTAAGATAGAAGAAAAACATTGCACAAGATAGAAAAGCTTACCACTATTATTGAATGGTAGCAATACACCACCAGAACCGCTTCCTTTGGAGGCTTTGACGGAACCCTAGACCACCAAAAACTCGCCAAAATCGCCACCCTCGCCTGAAAAATTGACACAGCCAACGCCCTTCACCCCGACGCACTCGATTCTCTCTGCATCTCTCACGTGCGCATAAGCAGCGGCCCTCAAAGAATGAAGTGTCGTTTTTTAGGGCTAGAGGAGGTTTACGTAATTGACGACAAGGAGAACGAGATCGACATCGACTGGAGTTTCTCAATGTCCCTTGAGCTCTATAAGCGATATTTCCATTATAGCCCCCCATATTTTCCATATCGACACATCACATCCCAATTTCCAAAAACATTTCCTACATTACTCTTAATATTGACTAATCGACCCCTGCACTTCATTATTTTTATGTTTAATGTATTTCATTTGCCTTCTTTTCTCATAAAGTGATAAAACCATTTGATTAGATTAAATGATATACCCTTTTGTATATTGATTAATTATTTTAGATATTATTTAACATCATTTTTATGTAATTTATTTTGATTTATAACCTTAAAACCAAAATCTTTTACATAAAAATAATTATTCAAGTAACATAAACTAACATCGCTGACAGAAGCAAATTTGAATTTGCGTACAATTAAAATTTTATTTTACAATTTTCTTTTTATGTTAATAAGATAAAGAGGGAAATAAAATTTTCTAGCTTATTTGGAGGGAATGAAAAAAAAAATTATAATTTGAGGGGATTGAAATTAATAATGTAACTTTTGTAGTAAAAGTTGCAATTTTTAATAAGATTTACAACTTTTTTTAAAAAGTTACAATTCTCAATAAAATTTGTAACTTTTAAAAAAAAGTTGCAGATTTCAATAAAATTTGCAACTTTGTAAAAACAAAGTTGCAATTTTTAATAAAACTGACAACTTTTTTAAACAAGGTTACATTAAATCTTCTAGTGCAACTTTTTTCTTCGGCGATACCTTCTTTATAATCAAATGCAACAGTTGTGAAAAGGTTGCATGTAAAAGGTCGCATTAGACTCACTTTGTAGTAGTGTTTTGTGGTGCGTATCTTGGAAGATTGGAAGCAAGGAACGAGGAAGAGAGTTTAGATCCAACATCTACTTCAGTTTGGCAGCTAATAGAAGGTAACAACTTGTTACCTTGAGCATTCATTTGATAGATCCTTTCATCTTGAGCTTCATGGCCTTTTCTAGCACATTTGTGGCTAGTGCTTGCATGGAGCACGATCTGAAGTTTCCAACTTCATATCTGAACTCCCCAAGGTCCTTATTGCATAAAAATCTCAAGCTTTTGAGGCTTGAAGCCCTCCTCCATAGCAAAACTCTTCCTTGTAGCTTAGTGTTGGCCTTTGGGAATTATTCATATGTAAACGTTGCAACTTTATGTGGAAAGTATGCTTTAGGAGGTCGGATCTACCTTTGGGAGAAGCTGTTTGGCTTGGAAATCATTTGTATACAGTTGTACCTTATGGGACTCAACGAGTTATTCTTTGGACTCAGCGATTCGGGACTTGTTTCCCCCAATATTCATGTTTCAGTGTGAGGTAGTTGGATCTAGAGGACTCAGCCTGTTGGGTTCATTATGGACTTGAAGATCATCGTACCCGACGAGTTCAAAGATGAACTCGCGAGTCCAAGGCAATCTCCCAACCCATGAAGACGGACTCAATGAGTTGTTAATAGAAGTCGGTGAGTCATAGACTGGACACATTCCTATGATGAAGATGGACTCGATGAGTTCAAGGATGAACTTGGCGAGTCGGTTGAAGATGGTCCCGATGTTATGGTTGAAGCTGAACTCATCGAGTTCTTGCTAGACTCGACGAGTAGAGTCAGGGGGTTGTATCATTTTGAAAGAATAGGGACTCAACGAGTTGGTGGACCAACTCGGCGAGTCAAGTCAACTGGATGTTGACTTTGACCAAGTTTGACTTTTGAGGGTATTGTAGTCTAAGTGTTATTTTGGCTATTGATAGTTCAGGAAGCCGAAGGATTAATAGCTCAGGAAGCTGCCGGTTAGCAGCCAGAAGTGTTCAAGTAGTCTTCAGCAGTGCGAGGTGAGTCTCCTCACTGGTTGTATGGGTCTACGGCCACAATAACGGCCCATTTAGTTTATGTATAGTAAGAAGACCCAAGGTTTATCCATTGGAATTATGTATGAAAGACCAGGAGGTGGATCCTGGCACACTGCATGATATTATGTGTAGTAGGAAGACCTGGGGGTTAGCCCTAGGCATTTTGTATGAAAGACCAGGAGGTGGATCCTGGCACACTATATGCTATTATGAGTAAAAGACCAGGAGGTGGCTCATCACACACTGTATGCTGATTAGCCAAGTAAAGTAGTATGTATGTTGGTTGTCTTTGTGATTCTCGCATGGAAGACCATGGGGTGGCGCTTGGCAATTGTCTATAAGACCCAGGGAGTGGCCCAGGCTTGACAAGAAAAACCAGATGCGACCCGTGGCATAACAGCAAGACTATGTTTGGCACATAGTACCTTACTTAATTATGGATATGTTTGATATGTATGGCTCACAGTATGTATGGCATGTATGGCCCAGTTGATATGTATGGTATGTGGTACTTGGGGAACTCACTAAGCTTCGTGCTTACAGTTTACAGTTTTGGTTTCAGGTACCTTCAGTTTTCAAGAATAAGGAGCTCGGGATGATCGCATCGCACTCACCCATGTCATTCCGCATTATGTGATCTTTGGGATTAGACTCTGATATTTGTTTTAATTGAAATATTTTCAATGTCTGGAACCAAGTTATTAACAGTTTCCTTATATTAAAAATGAAATTTTTGGCCTTGAATTTTGGGATGTTACAAGTTGGTATTAGAGCCTTGGTTTGAGGGATTCAAGCACACTCTCGGGTGTGTCTGGACTTAAACTGAGGACTTGGTATGAAAATTTCAAAAGAAAAAAAATCGTTTTAATAAAAGAATTTTGAAAGGAATTTCAAAAGAGAAAAGGGCTTTGAAAAGAAAAGGGTGTGAGACCTTCTGAGGTTACGTATGAACCTAACAATTATGTGTTTTTTTTCAGAATGTTGATGATTACGCGACACGGGGCAGGAGGATCAGGATCAGGATCGGGATCAGGTTTAGGTTCAGGATCTGAACCAGTTGATGAGAGGTTGCGCGAGTTTATCACATCAGAGATCACGAGATTCATCCTTGAGGCGACCCTAGTTATTTTCGGGTCGATCAAGGAAGGGATTGTCGAGTTGATGGAGGATCGTCTCAGGGCATTCAGGAGTGATATGGCATCTACACCGACGGGGAGACACACACTCTCCTTCAAGGACTATAGGGGATGTGGTGCACCAGACTTCCACGAGGTGAAAGACCCCATTGTTACCAGGAGATGGATTGCAGACATGGAGTCTGCTCAGTTGACTAGCTTCTATCCTGAGGGGTCGAAGGTTCGGTACGCTGCAGGATGTTTAAGAGAAAGAGCCAGAGATTGTTGGGAGTCGATTGGTGATTCTCTAGGAGCCTCAGTCATTGAGGCTATGACTTGGTCAGACACTGTGGTCCGGTTTAGGGCAGAGTTTGAACCGGCTGTGGAGCTTCAACAGCTAGCCAAAGAGTTACTTGACATGAGGCAGATGACAGAGATAGTGGCGGAGATTACCGCTAAGTTCCGGGAGAGGGCCTTGTTGGTGCCTCAGTACGCGGGAGATGAAGAGATGCGGAAGACCTGCTATCATGACATGTTGAGAGCTAATATTCGGGAGCATGTCAGCTACTAGGCATGTCCGACCTTGGATTCTATGATTGCAAGGGCACGGGAGAGGGAAATTGATTTGGAGCACATTGCAAAAAGGAGGTCATATCAGATATGTACTTTGGAGGGTCCCGGGAAGAGACCCAAAACTTCAGATCAGCAAGTGGTAGGTCGGTTGGGCCGAAGTCAGTGCAGCACGTGCAGGAAACTGCACGAGGGAGTTTGTCATTCCAGGGGTTCATGCTGCTACAAGTGCGGTAGGGATCGTCACGTCAGCAAGGACTGAACACAAGGGGCAAGCCCACTATGTGTTCACTACAATCAGGTGGGCCACAAGAAGGCTGACTGCCCGACGATAAGGTGAAGAGTAGGGAGTGTGACTGCCCCGACTACTTTGAGGATTACGGATGGGCGAGAGGGTAGGGCTTTGCAATGACAGACGAGGAATCCGGATTAAAGCAGGCAATGTTGCAGGTATGTATCAGTTGCCCTTTTCGACTCTATATGTATTATGATGGTGCTTGCCTCAGTCTCGGGTAGTGGTGTGTTTGCGTTATTTACCTGCTTGTTCGGATTGTAATTGCAGAAAATGTCATATGTCAATTGCATACCGAGAATTATTAGTAGCTAGTGTAAGGTCATTTTCCTTTTTTTGGTGGTTTAGTGTTATCTCGATTGCACCCAAGATCGGTTGAGGAGAATCATGAGAGATATGCGGTCAGGATTTAGATAGATGGTTATCCACCATCGTCAAGATTCGGTGAAGCTCACTCTTTGTGTTAGGGATTGCTTTTGGAAGCATCAAGAGAAGCAATTTAACACTAAAGAAGTTGCTCTGAGCATCGGCTAAGTCAACTTTAAGGTTTGGAAGGAGATCAGGTTAAGATTTTGGGGTCATTACTGTCGGGATTTCAGGAAGCTTTCATCTAGTCTTCAGTGATTGTGCAACCCTTGGAGTGGGCTAGTGATGGATCGCTAGCAAGATTAGGCGTTGGTAGTTAGCGTGCCTATCATGTAAGGGAGGAAGGAATGGAAATCCGCCGATTTTTGCGTGCCATGAAGACTTAGTCGAAGCTAAGTGGGGGAGAAACGATCTTGTACTCAGAAGTAGGAGCGGTTTTGAAAATGGGATAAGTTTTACCTTCTTTTCAGGGAGAAAGACAGCCAAAGAGGCTGTACGAATTAAGGATAGTGTGAATTGGAAGTTCGGAAAACTTTCCAATGGTGAGAACGCATTCTCGGGATGTTTGATAGTAAGTTTCAGAAAATTTGGTTCCGAATTTTAGTTAGGATATGAGTATAGCTTGGGGTACTAGTGTAACATCCATAATCAGAAAGACTAAGAAAGGAAAGGAAAAACCCTAAATCAAAGGGTCAACTCGGCGAGTCCAGGGAGGAACTCGGCGACTCGGAGCGGGATCCGGGGGATCGATTAAGTAGCCGACTCGGCGAGTCCGGTCTGAAGAGGGAAACCCTATATCTGGGACTTTGGGCACTATTTAAGCGTTTTATTCTCTCCATTAGGGTTCCTTGGAGCCTCTCTCATCTAGAAACTAAAACCCTCAGCCTCCATTGTTGCATATTCAAGTCCCTTGCTATTTTGGGTGATTTGAAGGAAGAAGGAAGGAAGGAATCTTTGGGGCTTCAAGGATTGGATTTGGATCCAGAGTTTGGGTCACCTTTCAAAGTTATTGAAGGTATTAAGTCATTGTTTTCATCCTTCTACATCCAGTTTTCCCTTTTGTTATGAAATTGGGGGCTTTTATGCTATGTCCTTGAACCATTTCGAGTTAGAGCCCAAATATGAAGTTTCTACTTCAGATCTAACTGTATTCTGGCCTAGAGAGTCATAAAGTATCAGTCTTGGGGGTGTAGGTGAAGCATGGTTGTCCTAAACCCGAGTTTAGTGTGTTTTGGGCCTAGATCTCCTTAGCTACACGTAAAGTTTGCACCTTTACATGAGGGATAGACTTTGGAAGTATGGATCTATGATTTGGAAACCCTGCATGGCTCGAAAAGCCACTGTATGGATTAAGAACTGGAGCGACTAGGCGAGTCACATGGGTGGACTCGGCGAGTTGGATGAAGTTGGACAGGAACTCGGCGAGTTGGAAGAACAACTCGGCGAGTCTATTGAAGATTGCCTGGGACTCGGCAAGTCTGTTCTTAGACTCGGCGAGTCAAGTTGCGAAACCCCAAACCCTTCAAGTCAGGACTCGGATCAGTGAGTTGAGTTGGGACTCAGTGAGTTGGGCAAGTCAGGACACGGGAATCGGTAGACTCGGCGAGTCAGGGGCTGACTCGGCGAGTCGAGTCGCGAATGAAAGGATTCTGAGCTCATGAACTCGGCGAGTCAGTAGGCAGACTCGGCGAGTAGGGTTGACCTGGAAGGTTGACTTTGACCAGAGTTGACTTAGTTGACTTTTGGAGAACAGTTAAGCTAAGTGATATATGTTTTGGTATTGGTAGCTCGGGGAGCTAGTGGAGCAGCGGTTCAGGGAATTGTCGGTCAGCATCCAGTGGGGTTACCAACAAGTTCATCAGTACCAGGTGAGTTTCCCTTTGTGTGAATGGGTCTACAGCCACAATGTCGGCCCATGTATTTATAAGTAGGAAGACCCAGGGGTTAGCGTTAGGCACAATATGCTAGAATGATATTCAGGACCAAGGTCCAATGATAGTGGGCGGGTGCCCACGGAATGGTTTATATTATAGTTTATACTTATTGTCTGTGTGATACATGTATGTGCCTGTTAGGGAGGTGAGTGTGGGAGAGGTCCCGTATCTCACCAATAGCAGAGTGTAGACGACGTTCCACATCTCATTAGCAGCAGAACAGGGGCGAGGCCCAAGTTAGGGAAGGAGTGAGTGTCGGCTAGGCCCGTATCTCATTATCAGTAGGAGCGTGGACGGGGTTCCATGACTCATCAGTAGCAGGACAAGGGCGAGGCCTCAAGATAGGATTGATTAGTATATGTTAGCTTATGTGTTGTGATATGCCTATGTGTTAGTATATGATAGCGGGCGAGGCCCAGTGACAGGCGAGGCCTAAGTGAAACAGATTTATACCCGAGCGGGGCTCGAAGCCAGGCGGGGCTGTTGTAGTGGGCGAGGCCTGAAGTAGGGGGCATGGCCCAGTATATGATGTATGTGTTTATGCAGGGTATGTGGTAGGTTTGGGAACTCACTAATATTCATGCTTACGGTTTTCAGTTTTGGTTTCAGGTACTTCCGGTGGCGGAGGGAAGAGCTCGGGGTGATCACATGGCATACACCATAGTTTAGACAGCCTGGGATGTTTTACTCTATAATGAAAATATGTTTTGGAAATGATACTCTGGATTCATGTTATGACTTATGATATGTTTTTATGAACATGGTTTTAGTAATGATTTAAAGAAAATTTTTGGTGCGAATTTTGGGACGTTACAACTAGATTGTGCTTGTATGCTCGATTATGGGGGATGTTCGAATTAGTAGTCAGCATGGAAAGTGTTGTAAGACTGCGGGATGGCTGTAGCATTCACTAGCCGCCAGTCAGAATGGAAGGTGTTGTAAGACTACGGTTGGGTAGTAGCATTCACTAGCAGCCAGTCAGCGTGGAAGGTTTTGTAAGACTGCGGGATGGCCGTAGCATTCACTAGCAGCCAATCAGCGGGGAAAGTGTTGTAAGACTGCGGGGTGGCCCATAGCAATCTTTAGTTAGCCAGTAGTATATTCGTATCATAAGATTGTGGGATGGGCCGTAGCACTCGTTAGTTAGTTGTTAGTATAATGGTATGGTAAGATTACGGGGTGGCCCGTAGCATTCACTAGTGGTCAGTTTATATGGAAGCATGAGACTATAGGGTGGCCTGTAGCATTTGTCGGTCCCGATTCGGCAGTAAGAATGTATCAGAGGTGTGACTTGCTTGTGGAGTTTTTCATAAAGGTTAAACCGGGGCAAGGCAGGCCACACGGATGTGGGAAGGCCACAACATGATTGGGTCCGGTAACCGGGAAGAACCCGGTATTTCTAGATAGCTGACAGGTAAGTTGAGACCTGGGAGGTCTCGGTTCATCCGGAAAGCGGATAAGAGGCAGCAGATTTTTTGGAAAGAGGTAGCGATAAGGGAATTCTTTATGGAGCAGTTAGTTGACCAAGTGGTGTGACGCCTCTCATGGTAGGGTTAAATAATCTCAGAGGGAAGGACTTCATTATGTTGCGCAGCTCTCATCGGAGTCTAACCATTGCAGGAATGAATCTTTTACTCGAAGGATTATCTGATCCATCCGCTGGGTTGGGCGTTCAACACTGAGTTGTGATAAGAGAAAGCATTTAGTGGTTTACAGCGAAGGAACCAGTACTGGGAGTGACTGGAGATTTGGTATAGCAAAGGGCTTTTGCTACCTAAGGGTCGGGAAGGTTGTTGTTATGGAATTTGCCTTGGGAAGACCAGTCTACGCACAGGAAAAGAAGGGATGAACCCCTAGGATGTTCAACATAAGTACTCGGGGAGTACTTAAAGGATTGTCAGTCGAGTAAGAGTCGTTTTCTCAGGATTATTAGTGATTAGAGAGCTCTCGAGATTGTTATCTTTGAGGATTAGTTTGGCCGAGTGACCGGACGGAAAGTCAAAGGAAGCGGTCCTCCGAGGATTGGACGAGCAGGCGAAGTACATATCGTATAGGTATTGGGTGAGCGGTTGCAGGGTAGTAGATATGGCGGACTTCGAGGACGAACTCTAGTTTAAGTGGGGGAGAATTGTAACATCCGTAATTATGAAGGTCAAGAAAGGAAAGAATAACCCCAACTCAAGAGGTCTACTCATCGAGTCCAGGGAAGAACTCGATGAGTAGGGGCAGGGTTGGGGTGCGGATTAAGTGACCAACTCGACGCGTCGGTGGACCGAATCGGTGAGTTGGCCAGGGTTTGGGAAACCCTAAATTCTGGCCTTGTACCATATTTAAAGAACATGAGGCCTCTCACTCAGCCCCCTTACTACCCTCCTTAAGTCCAGAAACGAAACCCTAGCCACCCAACTCCATTTCTTAAGCATTATGAAGCTAAAGGTTGTTTCGTGGTGCATATCATGGAAGATTGGAAGCAAGGAACGAGGATGAGAGTTTAGATCCAACATCTACTTCAGTTTGGCAGCTAATAGAAGGTAACAAGTTGTTACCTTGAGCATTCATTTGGTAGATCCCTCCATCTTGAGCTTCATGGCCTTTTATAGCACATTTGTGGCTTGTGCTTGCATGAAGCGCGATCTGAAGTTTGCAACTTCAGATATGAACTCTCCAAGGTCCTTAGTGCATTAAAGTCTTAAGATTTTGAGGCTTGAAGCCCTCCTCCATAGCAAAACTCTTCCTTGTAGCTTAGTGTTGGCTTTTGGGAATTATTCATATGTAAAGGTCGCAACTTTACGTGGAAAGCATGCTCTAGGAGGTCGGATCTACCTTTGAGAGAAGTTGTTTTGCATGGAAATCATCTGTATAGAGTAGTACCTTAAGGGACTCGATGAGTTATTCTTTGGACTCGGCGAGTCGGGTCTTATTTCCCCTAATATTCTTGTTTCAGTGGAGGTGGCTGGATCTAGGGGACTCAGCTAGTTGGGTTCATTATGGACTTGAAGATCATCGTCCTCGACCAGTTCAAGGATGAACTCGGCGAGTCCAAGGCAATCTCCCAACCCATGAAGACGGACTCGATGAGTTGTTAATAGAACTCAGTGATTTATAGCAGACTGGACACATTCATATCATGAAGATGGACTCGACGAGTTCAAGGATGAACTTGGCGAGTCAGTTGAAGGTGGCCCTGATGTTATGGTTAAAGCTGAACTAATCGAGTTCTTGCTAGACTCAACGAGTAAAGTCGGGGGGTTGTATCATTTTGAAAGAATAGGGACTCGACGAGTTGGTGGACCAACTCGGCGAGTCAAGTCTACTAGATATTGACTTTGACCAAGTTTGACCTAGTTTGACTTTTGAGGGTATTGTAGTCTAACTATTATTTTGGATATTGATGTTTCAGGGAGCCGAAGCATCAATAGCACAGGAAGCTGCCGGTTAGTAGCTAGAAGTGTTCGACTACTCTTCAGTAGTGTGAGGTGAGTTTCCTCACTGGTTATATGGGTCTATGGCCACAATGTCGACCCATTTAGTTTATGTATCGTAGGAACACCTGGGGGTTAGCCCTAGGCATTATGTATACAAGACCAAGAGGCGGCTCCTAGCACACAACATGATATTATGTATAGTAGGAAGACCCGGGGGTTAGCCCTAGGCATTACGTATGAAGGACTAGGAGGTGGATCCTGGCACACTATATGCTATTATGAGTACAAGACCAGGAGGTGGCTCCTGGCACACTGTATGCTGATTAGCCAAGTAGAGTAGTATGTATGCTAGTTGTCTTTGTAATGCTTGCATGGAAGACCATGGGGTGGCCCTTGGCACTTGTCTGTAAGACCTAGGGAGTGGGCCAGACTTGACAAGAAAGACCACGTGCGGCCCGTGGCATAATAGCAAGACTATGTTTGGCACATAGCACCTTACTTGATTATGGATATGTTTGGTATGTATGGCTCACAGTATGTATGGCATGTATGGCCCAGTTGATATGTATGGCATGGGGTACTTGGGGAACTCACTAAGCTTCGCGCTTATGGTTTACAGTTTTGGTTTCAGGTACCTTTAGTTTTCAAGAAAAAGGAACTCGGGACGATCACAGCGCACTCACCCATGTCATTCCGCATTATGTGATCTTTGGGATTAGACTCTGATATTCGTTTTAATTGAAATATTTTCAATGTCTAGAACAAAGTTATTAATGGTTTCCTTATATTAAAAATGAAATTTTTGGCCTTGAATTATGGGATGTTACAATAGTTTTCAGAACAATACACGAACCGAGTACTTAACACACATGCAAACTAAAATAGGTATAGTTTAGGATTTTAATACACAATTTTATTATCTCAGGATAATACATTAATAATCATATAAACTATGACAAATATAGTTTATGATATACATTACTAATTTCTGAATACAAGAGTACCATTGTTATATAATTATTTAAGTATAATTAGTTTACTCTACAAGACATACAGTACAGATTCAAGTACAAAAGATCATTATTCTAATAATAAACTAGTTAATATAGGATTGTGAGACATCACTTCAATTGTACCCTTCAGGGTGCGGGCTAAATCCTATCATTAGTGTAACCAGAGTCTCTTTGAGGGAGAGTGTGAGATTTGTGAATAAATCTATTCGGGACTGACAATCCCACACCTAAACTGCTAGCTACAGTTAGGCAGGCATGCCTAGGGTGACAAATATCATACCGTCTGACACCTGAAGAACGTCGCAGAGGTCATCAGTCGTATGAAGCATGGTTATACGACTCACAATAATATAAACTATCCTTTTTTGACGGGATTTCATTCTTCATTAGTTTTATTTTGATTAATAGAAGTACTACACATTATACTGGAGGATTCCAGGGGATAAAAATTATGGTTTTATTTTAAGTAATGAAACTACTATACATACTGGTGGTAACCAGGGTTTTTCTAACAAAATATTCTATCCATACTGGTGATAGCTATATTTTTCATACAAAGCATTTTCATTCAAAATAACATTATACAATACATCCGGTGGTAACCAGGTATACGAACCAATACTTTATGGAACATTGTAATGAACACATATGTTAGAAAATATTGGATTTTATTTGAGAAGCATACAAACCATTTTACCAATTATTCAACAGGTTTACCTTTCCAAAACAACTTTATGAACTCACCAGCTTAATGTTGATACTCTTTTAAAATCGCTTGTATTGTCAGGAAATCAGTAGACATGTACTCCCGCAGGCTTTTGAGAAGACGGAGCATATAGAGTCACGTCTTTTATATTTTTCAATACTTTTGGTGTATATAAATATAAATCAAACTGATGTAAACACCTTATAAATATTCAATGTAACGGTTGTCTTTACTTTGATTACTATGATGCAATTGTTGTGATACTATACATGACATCCTCCAACCACGAACATTTCCGCCATTTTGGTTTGGGGGTGTGACAAAGAAACGCCCACTTGAGTAAGAAGCCATTGCTTGCAAAGATTGGAAAAACTTCTTGAAGGTTAAAATTTAGCAATTGTCGCTAAAATCTAACAGCCCTTTGTGAACAACATTAGCGACACTTTACAGAAAATGTCGCTGAAAATCCTGCACACCTTTTAGACTTGAAAATTGCTCTTTTTTCTTCAGAAAATGGTTCAAACTTCATTTCTTGTTATATTTTTTTACAAATAAATTATTTCTAAAAACTAATTTATTACTTTACAAAAAAATAACCAAGAAAAACTAAACTATTTAATTATTCCATACCATATGAACAAATAAATTATTATAACCATTTTTTAACAAAAATAACCAACACAACAACGTAACAACACATTAGTCATTGGCTAGTTTATACACATCATATACATCAATATACACATCAAACAACCTTTGTTTTTCTTAGACAACTTTAAATAACAAAAGGTGCATGAAACTTTGTCACATAACATAACAAAAAAAAGTTGTCATAGAAACTATGTATGAACTTATTTTTATACAAAAAAAAGTTATCCATATTCTCCAAAAACTACGATTTCCAAAAATCAAAAATCTAACCAAACTTGCAAGATGGCTCTGATACTAGTTGTTGGGTTTTAGTTCAAAAATAGTTTCATAAACAACGAAAATATGTTAATGGAAGACTTTAATTTTTGAAATAACATAAACATTTCATACCCACCAATGATCTTCTTGCAAGTTATAGAAAGATTAAACCCCAACCAAAGGAAGGATGAAGAAATAACAACCTTTGTAGATCTTTAGGTCCTCTTGGGAGGCTTGGAAGTTGATGAAGAATGTGGAACCTTTGAGACACCAATAATGAATGAACTTGATATAGATGCTAGTCCAAAACTCTTAAACCCTTAAGCTTTAACCAATATGAACCTAAAGAAGGCATGAAGATACAGGTGTTCTTCAAGTTTTCCAACCAAAACTAGAGAGAAAGAATAAGAGGGAACAAGTTCATCCATATGCATAAAGGGAAGAATGATCACTCTTTCAACAATGCAAGCCTCTTATATAAATGGAAAAAATGAAGGTGTTAACCATTAGTCCTTATCACTTTAACCGAACTTGTCCCCATTGTCATAAGCATATTTCTCATGCCTTTAAAGCATGATTAAACAAGTCATACACTTCTTCTTTTTATACAGATCTCAAAAATTGCATAAAGAAGAAGGGTTTGTTTATATTTTATAAACTCACAGTTTATAAGATATAAACTTAGTCTTTTCCTAAAAGACAAAAAGCTTATCTAGTTCAAAATGTTGTATATGATTTAATAAATCATACCATTTGATATATTATGTTACTTGCAAATGAAAATTATTATTTCCATGAAAGAAATAATTTCCAAGTTAATTATAACAGTTTTATTGAATATTTATTAAAATCAAATTCTAATAAATAATCAATTGTGTCAAGTTGTTGTTAGTGCGACCAATTAGTATCATATGTTATTTAGCAAAATCAATTTAATATGACTCTTGAGCATACTAGATCTTTCAGAAAACTCTCCTTCTTGGAGCCTTATGGTTCTCCAAGACTCACTTCTAACACCTAGGAGTTGTTAGAGAAAAGCTTAGAAGGTTCGGGAGTAATTAGGAGAAGAAGAAGTGGAGAGGTGTGAAGAAAATGGGAAATCTGTGCCTCTATTTATAGGCTGAGTTTGGTACGAACACGGGACATTCAAGAGATGAACGCATGGCATTCGTGAATGCAGGATGTCCCCTAGCTGAATGATGGGCGTTCGTGGCCAGGTGCCATCATCTGTTGCTAAGCTGTGGTGAGGAAGTAGTGGCTCAAATCGCGCCACGTGTCGCTCGTTGGTTACTCCAAAAACTAATTATCTTCTAAAATCCGTAAATTTTATATACGAGCTCCATTTTTCACATCCTTTACATCCACATGTAGGTATTGATGGGATCCACAACTTTTGTTTAGATTTCGTCGGCTAATTTTGACTTTATTTTTAAAGATATATTTTAACAGACTCGGATAGTTAAAATCCGTGAAAAGTTCATAACTTTTTCATCCAACGTCCGTTTTCGACTGTCTTTATATCGTTAAGCTCCTATTAAGGAGATCTTCAATTATCATTTTGGTTATGTCGGCTAATTCGGATTTTGGGTTGTGCACTGTTATGCTAAATCTTAGAAAAATCATAATTTCCTCATACGAAGTCAGATTTGGACGTTTTTTTATGCACGCTCTCGGTTTAACGTATACTACGACTTTTTTTAGATCACTAAGGCTAAAAAGTATTTTATCATAAACTCACTTTTTACGATTCCCGGTGTCATGCCGATTTTGCCGTAAAACTTCAAAAGGTATAACTTCTTCGTTATAACTCGGATTTCAACGTTCTTTATATTTACGGAACCCTTATGACATACACTATAACTTAGTTAAGATTATTTATTCCAAATAATCTTCTTTCAAAAAATCATTTGTTAACGCTTAATATCTCTAAATTGACTAGCCTGAATCTGTGGGTGTTACATTTATCTTCCCTTTAGGATGATTACGTCCTAGAATCATCAACAAAACAAGGCTTGTATAATGACTTCATACATTATCTTTTCATCCTAGGTAATAACTGTAACTTTTATGTCCTTTTAAACGAGTATCTAACTCTTGGACTTCTTGACTGTTGGCGATGCTCAATCTTGCATATTCTCTTCGTACTATGTTAGACTTTCAATTGTAACCTTCGAGTTACAATCTCGATTCTCATTGGAAATTAATTCTTCTTCTTAATAGGATTAAGATAAGTTCTTTCCTTCGATTACCATAGTAGAGCAATGGGTCATGTTCTAATGGACTCTCATCGTATGATGCAATGCTGAGACTCAGGTCTTTTAGAGTCAAATTCCAGAATGGAATATACCTTCCTTCATGTTATAATGTGATATAATCACTTTCTAGCATGTAGCACTTCTAGCTACAAGTTTCTATCTTTAACAACAATCGCGATATTTCTATTGATCGATTTGATTATCTTTCACTTCAATCTTCTGGCTTAAGTCAGATACTACGTCGAACTTGGTTCTCTAAACCACGTAACATACTCGTCTTAGTCGGACTCAATTTGATATGACCACTAGGGTCGGAATAGCACTCATCTTCTTACTCATTATTGAAACCATGGTAATGATAAATGTGAATCAAACAGAATCAATTACTAGCGCCTTGGTAACCTTGTGACTTTCTCTGATCCAAGTGTGGGTCTTATGCTTCCGGTAGTATAGACATCTACTACCTTTCACACCTACTCATACTCGTCCCAAGTATTGTCTCGCAATTCTCCAAGTCATTATCACGAAAACAATTTTAACACTTACATATGTGTCCAAACAATCATAAAATTTTCCATAGACTCTACTAGGACTCCTTCCATGCGTATCTTCAATCATCAATTCTTCTTCAACTCAGTTGGTTGTGGAAATGCCAAATGATGGGATAACGTCACGGATTGTACCAAAAAAATTTCTTTCTGCTAATCGAAAGTGTACTTCTCCCATACTAAACATATTATTTATTAGACACATTCTAAAGGCATCATACCTCTCATACGGTATCTTCTTATATGTATCATTCATTATCCTCACCTTTCTTACATCCTTTATTTGCTCATTTTGGTATGAGTCCTTATCATGTTGTTACTTACACTATAATAGTTGTTCAAGACGAGAAATTTTAGATAGAGAAGGTTTAGACGCATAATCCTTCTTATTACTCCGAAAAGTTACATGCCAGTTCTAATACCGTAATTAAATGTTTAGAAATCTGAACACATAAAGTTTCTAGATCTGGTCAGCAACAGACCATAGATCCGATCAAATAATGGCAACACAAAGCAGCAAAAATCATTTAGCACAAAAAAACATTTTAGGCATCTTTCCTAAATAAGCTAGTGTTTGTGTCTATTCAGGTGTACTTCCTATATTATATTAAACACACTCCTCACAATCATCGCTTAGCATTCTAAGTTTAAGTCTAGAAATAAATCCTTATTCCTAGTTCACTAAAACTAATGCTCTGATACCAACTGTGACATCCCCAAATTCATGGTCATTTTAAAATTTTTATTTATGCTTATTTAAAAATTAAAGTATCCATTTTAAACAAATATGTTGCGGAATTTGTTCCCAAAAAACAAGATAAATATATTATCAGAGCATTTCCGAAGAAATGTATTTTGTTTATATTAAAACGTTGGGATGTCATCGTCAATACAAAAACATAAGCATAAACAGACCTTACATTCATTAACACTAATGATTTACATCTCCTTTAATCAGTTAGTGTAATGTAGCTTCGTATCGATATCTGTGATACAAATAAACTGAGTGGGTCGGTTGGGAAACCTGGGGTGTACATAGGGTTTACAACCCACAATAATAAATTTATTATGTTTCATCATCAAACAGTAAAACCAATTACCCATCCCCATTATCTTCTTTATTTCTTAAGGATCTACCCTAAGAATCATCTATCAGTCGTTCATTCATTCCTAAGGATTATCCAAAGGAATAGGCACAAATTCCATCATTGTCTATGGCATAGTTGCCAATGTGATCTATTAGGCACCTCTGCCAATATTATCATTTAGGCATAGCTGCATTGGTTATGATGTTCTCTATTAGGCGCAACTACTAGGATTATGATGTTCTCTATTTGGTGCAGTTGTCGATATTATCCTTTAGGCGTCGCTGCTAGGATGTTTAGAGTACATCGAAGTTCAAAAACATCTACGGTTGTGGCGCATTTTCCAATATTCATCTATATCATCTTTCATCCCTCATTTTTCATCTACACATGTACTACCCAATGTATTCGTAGATATAAAATACCTATATAGTTTAAATCATTTAAAACATATATAAATCGTTCCTCCAGCATAGATATCAGGAACACAAATAATATGCACACATAGCACGTAATTTATATTAAATACTTCATATCTATGTGTAAGATGAAAGTAAATATGCACTCATTTGTTAAAGTGGTGATGCCAAATTCGCACAACGCTTTGCTTCTAACTATTCTATTTTCCTTCGGCGAAACCTAGTATCATTACCGCTAGATTTTAGTCTCATATATATTGCAACTATTTACAAGTGATATTGTTTTATAAGTGTTAAACAATACTTTTCAACCACTATGTACAGACAGAGGCCAAACATGAGACAACGAAGGGTAGGACCATTTTGGCATTATAACACTTCTGAAATCAAACAACCCTATGTGGCCCTTCAAACCAGATTCCCCATACTGCGGGTAGTTAAAAGATTTGTGCCTCTATTTAAAGACTGAGTTCGGTACGAACGCGGGGCATTCCAAATTCAAAATGAATTTTCTAAAAATAAGTTTTCGAAGTGTTTAAATTTTAATTTTGTTTTTATAAAATATAATGGGAACTTTTTTATCCAAATTAAAAAAAAAATGATAAAATACTTCGTAATACGATTTTAGTGAGTTTGTTAAAAACAGATAAAAAATATTATTGGGATGTAACACATGTGTTGCCACATCGGTTTGATTTAGGGCTTTAAGGGGTCAAAAGCTTGGGTTTTTTTTGGAAAACCAAGTGTCATGACGTGACCATAGGGTGGTCACGACGTGACAAGCCAATATGAGGAATGCGTATTGGATATCTGGTAAGAATGTGACACCTGGGTGGTCACGATGAGAAGTAGGTTATAGCCCAAGCCCATGACCTTTTAGGGTTTCCTTCGTATTTAAACCTTTCTAATTTGATTTTAGGGTTCATTATCAGCCACCATCACCCTCAAGTCTTATAAAATCGTAACCCTAAATCCTCTTGGTGTTTCTTGCCCTTTTGATGAATTTGGTAGCTTAATGAAGGAGAAGAAGATGTTCTGTCAAGGAAACCTCACCATAATCATCATCTTGTGCTCATTCTGGATCTTTGTAAGTGTCAAAGATTCAACCTTTATGCTTCTAGGTTGCTGAATCTAAGTCATTGTCCCTTTAACTTCAAGTTTGAGCAAGTTGAAGTGATAAGATTCCTTAAACTTGGAAACTTTAAGGATCCTTGAAGCCTTTTGAGTATTATTTGTTTCAGATGTGGGATTTGGTTGTGAATTGGGATCATTGTATGAGTTTGGAGTCAGTTTCTTGGTCTTTTCCCTGGATTAGATAAACGACATGAATAGGGCATGCAGGTCCATAAAGTTGTCATTTTTATGGGCCTTTGGAGCCCTCTTAAAGTTTTGGAGAAATTGGGGTTTGAGACTTAATGGAATAAGGACTCAAACCATTAGATTTTTTCTTCAGACTGTTGTAACAATGTGACATATGGGATGTCATGACGTGACCAAGGAGGAATCCGCGACAATATTGTTTTGTCATGTTCACAACGTAACCTATGAGGGTTCACGTCATGACGCTAGCTGAGTGGGTCGCATTTTGATCAAGATTTTTGGTTTCATTGTGTAGACTAAGGTTGGATTGTATCTTTTGATAAGAGTGTTATAGTATCTATTGTAGGGCTTTGAGTTGTGGTTTAGTTGATTCTATGAGTCCGTTGAGTCTTCCTGTCTCACCCTCAACCAGCAGCGGAAACGCCAAGCTGTGCGACGTAGGTATAACTGGATCGAGGCAAACAAATATTGTAAGGTCACACCTTACGATTTGATGAGTCAAACACTCTATAGGTTGACTGTTGGCGCCAGTGCCAACATTAGCACCAGAGCCAACGTCTCAACCCTTATCAGCCTTAGCGTGTAGTTAGTGATTTAATGTAATCTTTGTATATTAGTTAACTATATGGATATGTATAGAATAGATAATAGATCTGATATCTTGGTGATAAGGACCAGTTCTTAGTATAGATTAGATATAATCCATTGATTGAAGGGATATACTAGTATAGTTTAGTATATATATACTCAACATTAGGGTGAAACCCTAATGTAATCTTCTTGGTGACCGTCTTTGTGACAACCGGTTTTCTTGGTGAAAAAACTCCTTTCTTGGTGAAAGACATCTTTTTGATTATTTTGTGTTCTTTACTTTTATGTTCTTTATTTTAGTTTAGTTAGTTAGTTTTTTCTTTTTTTAATATACTTGAAGTGTATCCAATCGATACAAACCTTCAATTGGTATTAGAATAGGATTTTGATACACTCAAGTATTTTTGTTGACCTCTTACAATAAAAAATCGACTGCTTGCAACAAGATCCCTCCGTTTGATGAATTCGACTTCACTACTTGGAAATCTGTAATGACCAAAATTTTCAAATAAACTTTTCATTTTTAATTAACTAAGCATTCCCATAAAAAATGAGTAACAATGACTACTATTTTCAAAATTCATAACATTAACATTTTATTTCAAACATCAAAGTGTCCCATCAAATCAAATGTTGGAGAGTGCATGTCACGCCACCAACCCTTGCCCTTGCCCTTAGGCTCAGAAGTACCTGAAACAAATCAAAAAACTGTAAGTTAATGCTTAGTGAGTTCCCCAGAGCATACCCCACACAATCCACATAATCACATAATCCATATTAGCTATAAAAGATACATAAACCATATAAGCCATGTATATAACATATAGGGATGTCGTGGGCTCCCCCCCCCCCCCCCAGGGTCTTACTCCAGGATGCCATGGGCTCCCTGCATGGACTTACACCTAAGTGCCATGGGATCCTCCCATGGTCTTTAATAGGAAATCCATGGGCTCTCCACATGGTCTTACATCCAGGTGCCATAGGCTCTCCCATGGTCTTTAATAGGAAAGCCATGGTCTCTCCTACTGTTATTTCCCAAAAATTGTTTTCAATACTAAACAATGAAGGATGCGATGTGTACAATCAGTCGGAACAAGAAAGTATACCCTAGCCAACACTGTTATTTTCTATTATGTTTATGGTAGAACAACATGCTAGTGATATTCTAGGGATCTTCAATAGATGCATGATAGAATTGCCTGATAATTGATGCCTGATAGCCTAGGGTTTCTTTTTTTATGGAATTGACATCATTCTATAGTTGCTTAGTGTATGTGTCATAGTTGTACATAACTAAGATTCTATAGCCTGAGAATGTTTGGTTTAGCAATATTTCCTGTTCTTGTCTGATGAAGGGCTTACAGTTGAATTAGGTATTCGGTTGTCTATAGGATCTAGTGTTATGTATGATCAGCAAACACGAGTGATGTAGGGTTGGTGTATGTTTCATAGATGAGTTATGTGGAGTTAGTCGCGTAGTTGAGGAATGTCTAGTCTTTCTCTTGGGAGTGATAATATGGTGTATATACATTCTAGTGTGTGTTGTAAGGGTCATTATGATGATATTCTAAGACAAATACGGGTAGGTGCAGAAGGTAGTATGGGCCCATACTACTAGAAGCACATGATCCTTATGCATAGCAGGGAAGTCACAACCCCTAGGGTTTTGTTGTAGAATGGTTTCTATGGTATGATATGCGCCTCATCTGATATTTTCTGTTTTTTTTTTAGTATGGTGGTTACAAGGCAATTTGATTCACGGTCCAGATAGGGAAGCATAATGAGTTGCCAGGATAGGCCAGGGTTGTCTAAGCATCAGGTTAGGGAGATGATTCACCCTGAGGTTGTTTCTATTTTTTAGGGTCAGCTACCAGAGTTGTTTTGGTCTATTAAGACCGCCATGATGGAGTTGTTTGATGACCAATATGCAGAACTTTCTGAGGCTGCTACAGTTACCGTTGATCTCGTTTTGGCACAGGTTGTCATGCGGATAGCCTTTCAGTATCGGGACTTCGACAATATGAATCCCCAAGTGTTCGATGGGGTTCAATATAAGATTATTGCTATGAGGTGGTTGTTACATATTGAGATTTGTTTCTTTACTTGTTCTTGCCTAGCAGACCACAAGGTTAAGTGCGCTTTAAACCTTCTTCGGTTTGCAACGAAGGATTGGTGGAGATTGGTGACTAGCTCATACACTCCGGAGTAAAGGGCTATAGTGACTTAGGAGAAGTTCTCTGAGATGTTCCACTTGAGATATGTTCCATTAGTGGAACGGGATAAGATGGATCTGGAGTATTAGGATCTGAGGCAGCAGACTAAGTCAGTGACTGAGATCACCAAGATGTCCACAAAGAGAGCTATGTTTTGTACTGAGTTTGCTACTTCTAAGAAAGTTTGGATGACTCGGTACATAAGCATACTCAAGACAGATATCCGCCAGTTCGTATCCACATAGCGATATGGTACACTTGTGGAGTTACATGTGGCCACTAAGAGGCAGGAGATCGAGATGGAGCTGCAGGTGAGAGAGCAGAGGCAGGCCTCGGTTCCGATGCAGCCTACAACGAAGCGTTTCAAGCCCGCTGATTCGAGACTAGGAGGCCAGAGGGGCTGTGCTTGTGGTAAGTGTGTTAGGTTTCATAATGGTATCTATCGATCTTTATCTCATTGCCACAAATATGGCAAGGAGGGCCATTATGCCAAGGACTGATGTCAGCAGGCTCCAGTATTGAGCACCAGGATTTGCTATCACTGTGACCAGGTTGTCCATATAAAGGCACCATGCCATTTGCTGACTGCTAGATTGGCGCAAGCTTCAGTGTCGGCTACTCTAAGGATCACGGATGGGAACCAGGGCAGGGCGGAGCCCCAAGGTCTCGAGGTCGCGCTCTTTAGCCCACGACAGAGGAGGCGAGGTCGGCGCCAGACGTCGTTTGTGGTATGTTTCTATTTATTGTTATGTTCATTATTTTATGGTATGCTTATGTTTATGTTTCTATTAGGTACATTCTTAGTGAATTCCTTGACTGATATTGTGTTATTCGACACGGTCGCGATTCAGTTCTTTGTGTCTCGAACTTTTAGTAGGGATTTTGATATGACCCTTAGCGAGTAGGAGTGTCTGTTGCGAGTTTCTATCACCAACGAACATAGGATTTATGCATCCATAGTGTATTAGGGTTGTATCTTCGAGATTTTTTGGGTGCCTTATCCGATCGATTTGATTCTTATTTCCATAGGGGATGTATACGTGATAGTAGGGATGGATTGGCTAAGCATGTTTAGCGCTATGATAGACTATGAGTGTCAGTGAGTGGTAGTTCAAACCCCAAGTGGGGGAGAATCGGTCATCTATGGAAAGGGTACCAGGTTCAGATCAGGGTTTTGTTCGGCAGCTAGGACTCGGAAGTATATACAACATGGGTGTATGGGTTATCTTTCCATTATGGTTGATACTCGAGTTGCTGAGAAGGTCTCGGTTTAATATGTGCCACTTGTCATGGAGTTTGCTGATGTGTTTTCGAAGGAGTTACCCGGTGTGCCTCCCAAGACACAAGTGGAGTTTAGGATTGATCAAGTGTCAGGTTTGGATCTGATTGCCAAGGTGCCATACCGGTTGGCAATGCCCGAGATGTAGGAGTAGTCCTATCAGCTTCAGGATCTGTTAGGCAAGGATTTCATCAGACTGAGTAGCTCATCGTGGGGAGCACTGATATTGTTCGTCAAGAAGAAGGATGGTTCACACCGGATGTGTATTGATTACCAAGAACTGAATAAGTTGACGGTGAACAACCCTTGTCAACTTCCGTAGATTGATGACCTCTTTGACAGTTGCAGGGTGCATCTTGGTTCACCAATATCAATCCAAGGTCCGGGTAACAATAGGAGAGGGTGAGAGAGGAGGATGTGGAGAAAACAACATTCCAGAATCGTTATGGGCATTATGAGTTCGTGGTGATGCCATTTGGGATCCCCAATGCACTTGCAATGTTTATGGAGTTGATGAATCAGGTATGCAGGCCGATGCTTGACCACAGAGCAACATGAAGATCACCTCTGAGAGCTTTTGGGAGTCTTGAGGTGTGAACGATTATATGCCAAGTTCTCGAAGTGTGAGTTATGGTTACGAGAGGTCCAATCATGGGACATCTCGTTAACCAAAACGGGATTTTGGTCGATCCGACTAAGGATAAGGCCTTGTTGTAGTGGCAGGTTCCGAAATCTCCCTCAGAGATTAGAAGTTTCTTGGGTTTGGCGGGATATTTTCAGAGATTTATCTAGCATTTCTCCAAGATGGTTGTACCCCTCACCCGTCTGACGAGGAAGGGATTGGATTTCTGATAGGGCCTTGAGCAGCAGACGACAATTGAGACACTGCAGAGGTTATGTGAGGCCTTAGTATTGACCCTTCTAGAGAGTTTCGAGGATTTCATGGTATTTTGTGATGCGCCCATCACAGGTTTGGGGTGGTCCTTATGCGGAGGGGATGAGTGATTGCTTATGCTTCTCGGTAGCTGAAGTCGCATGAGGAACGATATCCTAGTCATGACCTGGAGTTGGGGGAAGTGGTATTTTTCCTCAAGATTTGGAGACATTATCTGTATGGGGTATGTTGTACTGTTTACATGGATCATAAGAATTTGGGATATCTTATGGACCAGTTGAACCTAAACACGAGGCAGCATAGGTGGCTTGACATGGTCAAGGATTATCACTACAGGATTCTGTACCATCCGGGTAAAGCGAATATGGTCGCCAATGCTCTGAGTCGTAAGTTGGAAGGATCTTCAGCTGGGGAGATGTGTATGAGGATATCTATTGATTCTCCACTTTTAGATTTGATTGGAGTGGCAGAGGAAGAGGAAGTCAAGAAGGAGAATTGGAAATAAGAAAGGATCATCGGCGAGATCGACATATTTGTCACTGATAGTCGGGGATTGCTGACCCAATGTGGTGGATTAGGGTTCCAGTTTCTGGTGGGATAAGGCAGGTAGTTTTGGAGGAGGCTCATAAGTCTTGCTTTTCGATATACCCAGGAGCCACTAAGATGTATCAGGATTTGAGGTTAAGTTACTGGTGGCTGTGTATGAAGAAGGAGATAGCCTGGTACATTGAGAGGTGCTTGAACTGTAGGATGGTCAAGGTCGAACATCAGAGGCCACATGGAAAGCTGCAGCCTTTGGAGGTTCCCATGTGGATGTGGGAACATATCACCATGGACTTTATCACCAAGTTACCGAAGACTGCCAAGGGTTTTGAGGCTGTATGGGTCATCGTGGATCGATTGACCAAGTGTGCCCACTTTTTGGCCATCTGGGAGAGATCCTTAGCTGAAACGTTGGCCGATGTGTATGTCCAGGAGATTTTTGTTGGTCATGGGGTTATTGTATCCATTGTATCAGACCAAGATGCTCGGTTCACTTCCTGAGTCTGGCAGAAGTTCCACAAGGAACTGGGCACGAGGCTACATTTTAGCACTGCTTATCATCAATAGATTGACGGTCAGAGTGAGCAGACCATCCAGACACTTGAGGATATGTTACGGGCTTGTGTGATAGATTTCGATGGGAGTTTGGATTCCTACCTACCTCTTGCGGAGTTTTCCTACAACAACAGCTATCACACCAACATTAGTGCCTCGCCTTTTGAGCTCTTGTACGATTAGAGATGTCATAACCCAGTTAATTGGGGAGAGGTTGGTCACAGGGTCACGGGGAGGACTGAAGTAGTCCTCCATATCATAGAGCTTATCCAACAGATCAGGGAGAGACTATAGACCGCTTAGATTCTGCAGAATAGTTATATCGACCAACATCGATCAGAGTTAGAGTTTCAGATCAGCGATACGGTGCTACTGAAGGTCTCACCCTGGAAGGGTGTGATACGCTTCAGGAAGAGTGGAAAATTGGGTCCCTGGTATATTAGACCGTTCCATGTGATCGCCAGTGTAGGCAAGATGGCCTACCAGTTTGATTTTCCAAGTGAGCTCAGCCAAATCCACATCACTTTCCATGATTCGTAGCTACATAAATGTGTGTTGGACGATGAGGCAGTGGTCCCTTTGCATGATATTTAGCTCGATGAACGCTTGAATTATATTGAGAGGCCGATACGTATAATGGCGAGAAAGATGAAGATTTTGCGCAACGAGGAGATACCTTTGCTAAAGGTTCAGTGGCAACATCGAAAAGGCTCTAAGTGGACCTGGGAGCAGGAGGTGGAGATGCGAAAGCATTATCTTAAGTTACTTGCGGCATCCAACTTTAAGGACGCAATCTAGTTCAAGTCGCGGAGGGGGAATTATAACATCCCAATGATGAGGTATTTTCAATTTTAGCCTTGAGTATGAAAGAACAATGCATTTTGACCTTTGGGATTGAGAAAATTGAAAGAAAGGCCTATAGTGGCATTTTGTTAATTTTGGTCGGGAGGTAGTACGCTGAGCTTATGTTGTATACGCCAGGCCTATTGGGGCGGACCCTGGTACGCTGTGCATAAACCGCGTACACAGGGCGTACATGGTGGAACTTCAAACCCGAATTTTTAGGGTTTTGTCCATATTTAAGCATCATTATCAGCCTCCATCTGAGAAAAATGACTCCCAAGCTAAACCTAAGTGAGAATAATGCATCTTGAGGTTATCTTTGTGTTTTGTGACATTCTTGAAGAAGAAGAAGAAGAAGAAGAAGAAGAAGAAGAAGAAGAAGAAGGTGGTGAGAAGAGCTTGAAGCTTGGAACCAACTTGGATCAGAGATTATCACCTTACTAGTAACCTCCGGGAGGTAAAAAGTTCCAAACTTGATTACCCTGTCTTGTAGATCTAACCATTTCTTCATTTAGGGAACTTTTGGTCCCAAATATGGTGATTTTTGCGCATGGCATGCTCTTAACTAAATAAGTCGTCCTTTCAGACCTTGTGAGGGGCCTTGAGTCATAAAAATGTGGTTTTGATGCTTAGTTTTAATTTGTTCATGCTATAGAAGGTCTTAAGGCATTAAAATGTTGAGATTTTTTGTATTAGGCACTTAATGGACATGCAAAGTCATAAAGTTGGAAACTTTATTACTCTTGGTGGTATTTAAGCCTCGGATCTGTATTTACATGTGTTAAGCCAGAGAAATAAGCTCTTAATAGATTAAGAAGAGGACGGATGTGTACGTTAGGCGTACCGAAGGGTATGTTATGTGTACGCAGATTTGCCCCCAATGCCTCGGACAGCCAGTACGCCCCACCTACATCTGGAGAATGTCGCCCGTATGAGCCTTGTGTTGACTCGGATGAGTTAACTCGGCTGGGTTGACTCGGTTGACTTGTTAATTTTGACCAGTTTTGACCAAGGGTATTTTGCATGGGAAAATGTAAGCCGGTATTTGGGAGCATATTATTCATCAGCTATTCCTCAGACTGTGAGATGAGTTTCCTCACTGTTCTTATGGGTTGAAGGTACCAATGCCGACCCCTTTGATTATGTTTCCTTGTATATAGGATGTTGTTATACAATAGTAATCTGTAGATTTTCCTGCTAGTCTATTAACTGGTTATATGATTATTTGTTGTTGGATATATGTTATTTTTTATGTGCACGTTAATACGGTATGGTGGGGTGGAGACTGTATTGCATTGTGCTATAAGTCAACAGACCGGGGCATTGCAACCCAAAAGGTTGTGGGCCGGGGCATTCCAACTGGAAGGTTGTGGACCAGGGTAATCCAAACAGGAGGTTCTGGACCCGTTATGTATTGGGCATTCCAACCGTAAGGTTATGAGCCAAGGCATTCCAACCGTAAGGTTGTGGGCTAGGGGTAATACAACCAGGAGGTTGTGGACCCATTATATGTTTTATTATATGTTTATGTGGTGGTACTTTGGAGGAAACTCACTAAGCTTTGCCTTATAGTTTTAGTTTGTGGTTTCAGGTACTTCCGAGGATCATAGGAAGGGGAAGGCGTAATCGCACACAACTTCCTGTTTTGTCACTGGATCTTGGGGAAAAACTCTAATTTGAAATAATACTTTGAAAACAGTGACTGTTTTATAAACAATGTTGATGAATGGTTGGTTTTCGAAAATTTTAAATTTTTGTGATTTCTGAGTGTTAGAGTCGAGCTTCTCTCCCTATTTCTTTCTAGGGGTATGCCTTAGAAACAACCGCCCATATTTTTAATCTTGTCCCTACCAAGAAGGTTTCCAGAACACCTCATGAGAAGTTGACAAGAAAAGTTCCCTCGTTAGCACATATCAAGGTCTAGGACTATGAAAC